>NW_020884884.1:2436263-2529205 GCF_003945725.1 Corapipo altera
ATGTCAACTTTCTATTTAGTTGTTCTACTTCTCCCCCTGTCCTGCATAGCATCCATAATATCTCAGACTGGGAGAAATGAGTAAGGAATTTTTAGTTTTTCCCCACTTTGTTACCAAAAGCATGTGATTTCTTTGCACTACAAATTTAATTCAAATAAAAGAAAGACCAGATCCTGGAGGACATTTAAATATTACTTTTTCCAATATTTGAGCATTTTGTATGTATTTTGTGTTTACTTTGCACATGAAAGATTATTAAATGTAGAGGGAAATAATGGATTATTCTCCGTCAATCCATATTTTTCAAGAAAATTGAGACTGTTCAGCACTGACTAAAGCTTAAGCTGTTTCATCAAATTACTAGTCTCTGTATTGTGAAATTATAAATCAATTAACATAGCAAAAACAATTTGTAGATCTTAGATAAAATATCAATTTCACAACTAATGGTTGAATTGTAATTCAGACACCATGAATCTGGTAGTGAATCTGTGACTTTGACAGAAGCCTTCCAAGACTGTATTTCATGAAAGCTTTAAAAGACCTTAAACAGTTTCATAAAACTGGATGATGATTCTTCTGTTTGAATTGGTTCGTGATGATGTTCATATATTTACTCCCAAAAATATCCATTGCAATTTTTGCTAAATGTTATTATGATATATGGCTTGTCCTTCTAGTTTCACACCTCTAAATCCTGTTAAACACAAAGCAAAATTCTGAACAATACTTGTCATATATCTCACATTGTCTCTCAAGTACCAGTACTGCTCCCGTTTCTGACATCTGTGCTTCTGACTTCACTAGCATGTAAAATCACAATATTAAAATTATTACAGTATTAGAGAACTAATTAAATTTAAAATGCTGGACATACTGGTAGAATATTTCTTCCCTATTTTATTCCTTTTGTTTATTTTCTCTTTAAAACATACAGTTTCAGAGAACAAATGTCCTTTATTATCTACTCTTCTTTTTATTTGCTTCTCTTAAACCAAGTATATATAAGACTTTCAGTTTGTATTATATCCACACTTGCATTTATTCAGCTTCACCAAGAAAAGAAAACTCCCAGAAACTCTTCAATAATCTGGCAAGTGAAGAGTTGTTAATCATGCAGCATAATTATAAAATGTACAGGACTACAGACATGGAAGGTTGTCTTAAATCTTACTACCGTCACCATCAAAACTTTTCCTTGGTACAAGAAGGGTCCTTCCCACTTGAAAGGATGAGAAACTGAAACGCTTAAATACATATATGCATTTTTCAAGTGGACAAACAGAAGCATTCTGTCCTTCAAAGGTGTTCTGGAGCTCAAAGAGCATCCAGAATTGATATCTACCTATTTACAAAAATATCAACCCACCCATTTGCAGGAACTCACCTCTGAATTTTATAACTAAATCACAATCTTTTTTAAATGCTGTCTAAAATGAAGCTAATGTTTATTAATAAACTTTAATATTTTGCCTCATCTATGTTTATTATCTTACTGAATTAAAGATAGATACATTACTAAGAGATTATAACAATAGTTGTTTTATTACTGGAAATGGAAAGAGAAAAGTTTCAGGGTAATACAAGGTATCTATTCATAAACTCCTCCATAAGGCAGAAAATTATCATATTAACAAACTTTGTGAATGCAGGTCTTGGATACAAATCTGCTACTGTGTGGCCTTACATCAAATCACTGAACCCATCATGATTTACAAATTCTGTTTACACCAAGAAATGGTGTCATCTTTACTTTAAAAATAATTTAATCACCCTAGTATAATGCAGCACATGGATGTTAGTATATTATTTTTCAATGACTTTTATGACAATGTAACCTCTTCCAAACCATAATAGGATTCTGAAGAGATTTTTGTATTAGTTTTACTAAAGTGGTTTAATTAACTCTGTCAGTTTAAATAATGCACTTCTATCTGTAAATCAGCCCTCAGTTTTTATGTTCATAAAGAGGGGATAATAACACTTACTCACTTCTCATATCCTTGGGTGGAATATGCTGTTGAAATACAAACATGTTACTTGTTACTATTGAGACACTAGCTTCTACAAAAACATACCTAGAAACAATTCAACCTATTTACCTGCAACAAGGCAATCAATCCAAAACAAGGTTGTCTTTAGAGAGAGTTTCTATCAAAATTTCACTGGAGATAAAAGATGGAATCCTGTCTCTTATCTGAATGTGAGCTGGGAGGTAGACGAGACCCAGGAACAGGGATTGATATTTGATGGGACAAGACATGAACAAAATCTGGGAAGTTTTCCCTATCTTTGTGCAGTGACCCAGAAATTATACACAGTATAATAACTTTTTTAATTATTATTCTTGTGCTGCATTGTCCCAAAGACATTTCAATGCACCATCTCCTTAAGAGTGAGGAGCTTTTGATAAAAGGTAAAGGACAGACAGCAACTGAAGCAGCACACTGGTGAAGATTTGCCCCCAGCCAGCACTTCAGAATTCTTGAGCACCTGAGCAAAATCTGTTTTAATGGTCCTTTTGTATTAATTTTCGCCTCTCTTCCTCTTTTCACTGTACTGACTCCTCACAATACTCCAACCTAAAAATAACCCAATCCACAACTGAAGCCAACTGAAGCCACCTTCATCAGTCGCTTACATGCACTGAAATTAGTGTATTTTAGAGAATTATGCTGAATTACTCTGAGGTTCTACCTTACCTGTACAGTTTGGTGTGACAAAAAGTTTATTGCTTTGTTATCTTTCTTCAAAACACCTCTCATTTTGATAGTAATGTGTATGGGTTATGTCCAGGAGGAACTTAGATAACCTTAAGGGTGAATAGATTTATATCTACCAGTCAATTTTCTCAGTACATACATTAGAAAGAGCCAAACACAGGGCTAGGTGTATATTTGAGGCCTAAGTACCAACTGTGGCTGCATTATAGAGTTCCTGTATGACCTTTGTCAAGTCACTTATGTCTGTGCTCTAGGTTTCCAAACTGCAAAACGGAAATAAATCCACTTAACTTTTTATTGTAGTCCATGAGGATGAAAAATGTTGCACGAGAATTGAAATATTCTCACAAGTGAAAAAGAACACATCTAAAAGAAAAAGGAATTTTCTTGAGCCTCCATAGTTTATTTCAAGAGGTTTGCACTCACTGGAGTTACTTGGCATTGAGAGAGTTACTGCTGATCTACACATCATAAGCATTGAGAGTCGTGCTCACTGAATGTGTGTTGACATAATTAACATGCTGCAATAAAGCAAGACTTGCATAGCTCAGGCTTACCGGTATGTAAAGATCTGAACATTTTAGCAAAGTGGGAAAAATGGACAAGAAAAAATTAGATGATGTAACATCAGAGCAAATTAAATTAATTCCTGGGGAATATATTTTGGATAAAGATCAAATAAATCCCTTTGGATGGAAAGCTTGAAATAAGGCTTTGTTGAACATCATTAATGGAACACCTTCCCTCTGCATTGATTAAGCTCATTGACCATGAGCAAGAAGGTTGCCCAGCAAGATCTCTCTTTTTTTTTTTTATTTCAAGCATGTCTTGTTTGAAAAGGATAATTGTGCCCAGCAGATCTTGTTTCTAACGCTTCTTATATATAGCGAAATACAGTAATTTAACAGCTTGCTGAGGGAACAAGAATTTGTTCCACTTCCTGATTTAAATGTTTATGCTAATTGCTATTTATTGGCTCAGATGCAAATGATAGGTTGGCCAAAGTGAAATTTTATGACGAGCAAACTCCCCCCTTTTGTGCAAATTGAAAAAGTGAAACAAGAAGAGGATGAAATGAGCCGAAGATGGTCTTAATGGCTGCTTTTTAATGGGGAAGATAAAATTAAGACTGATTTACGTGGCCAACTCCCCTGTTTTCTCTTATCAGCTCATTTGGCAGGAAAAATGGAAAAGTAATTGTTCCTCTTTCAATGTGGACCTCAAACCATTATTTATTGGCTGAAATTAATCGCTGTTTATCCTTCATTCACGTGGAAATCGCTCTATCAGCATTATGAACCCCAGCAACTCAACTAGGCCCTTGCAATTTAGCCAACAGCAAGCACAGATCCTGATGAGCCGTGCCTTAATTTTCTGGGCTGTGGGAGTTAATGAAGACTCCCTTCTTAGGTGGACATATTTGTATTTCTACAACATTAATAACAAACGTCCACACTTTCTTTTCTGCAGCATGTAAACTTTTGCTGGATTTTTTTTTTTAAGTGGAGAAAAAATAATAGAGTATTCATAAAGATGGACATGGATGAAAGAGAAGATGGGGAGAAGAGAGATATTTCCTTTTACAGAAAAGCTCTTGCTCCTTGGGAATGGAATAATGTAATATGCAACTCTTAAATCCCCTGTTATGGAGTGTGTAGTGTGATTCTAATACTTTGCCATTGAATGGTGCTTTTATTTAGTTCTTTTTTCCTTATGTTTTATCTTTGTTTTATCCACGTTCCAGCCTGGTAAGTTCACTGTACTGGCTGCCCATGCATTTAATGCCAAAAGGGAACTGTGCAGCTGGGACAGCTACAGCTGCATCTTATCTAATTCTGCCTAAGGGGGCCAACTGGTGCTGGCAACATGCACTTCAGGCAGAAGTCCTTTCCTGCTTCTTTTTTTGAGATAGTGCAAAGCACCACCCAGTTCTTCTTTCCACTTAGCCAGGAGGAGAGTCAAATGCTTGCCTTTGCTTTTTTATTTCCCAGCCCCAGAATGCCGTTGGAAATAAGATGTTTGATTTCAGCAGCAGTAGCATCTGCTGCCTTGAAAATATCAGCAATAAGCAAATTCAGTTTCCACTGCAATAGAATGAAAAATGGATTATTAAGCAGACACCATAGGAACTGTCCTGCTAGTTCAAGCCTAAGGTGTGTCTAGTCTACTGCTGTGCCCATGACAGTGGCCAGTGGAAAGATTAAATAAGAAGGTGAGAAATGGTCTTGTTTGTTGCCTTCAACTAAGGGCCAGCTTGATTTCTAATAGTTCAAGACAGATTGAAACCCTGAAGCATGAGTTTTAAAAGATTTAAGACCAGCAAAAGCAGCGATGGATGAGAAATATCGTTCTACCAAACATTGCTTCTGAACACCACTGTTCAGAGGCGCACGTGCACTTAAATATACTGGTGTTCAGAAAGGATACTAATCCTCTCTTCACAGGACATAAGAATGAAGGAAAATCGAGCAGATTCTAACTAAAACGATGTGTGCCGCAATTTGGGATTTAGCAATCTGTTTTACAATAAGGTATGTTCATGCTGTCTTTCTTCATTTATATTATGAGAGAGATCACTGGACACATTCAAATTTGGCCATGGGCCTGATCTAAAATTACATTGAAATTCAACAGACATTTCTGCACTGATTCACCTGTGCTTTGAATCTGCTTCAAGATATGTACATTACCATTTTAGTAAGAGCAGAAGTAGTGAATTTGTCTCAGGTTTATAAACCTAGTAATGAATTTCCAGATGTGACTTATGCCCAGCTAACGTTTTAGAAAGAGGGCAGGAATCTTCTACATATGTGTGAGATTCTAATATTGGTATCAAAACCAATAAAAATATTTTAGTTAACAATTTGCAGATGAACTTTTATTCCCTCATCAGTATATAGTTAGAAACCTTAAGGGAATACCAGCCTAGCTTTGCAGTCAAAAAAAGTAAATATAATACTTCTAAATTATGAATCTATGTAACAGGCAAGGAAGTGGTTTCCATACTTTCAGACGGGATCCAGCTGAAATTACCTGTGTACCTATAACTGCATAGCCCAGCATAGACTAAGAATGTTGATTCTGCAACAGGTTAAACAAAGGCAAAGTATTTGTGCAAACTCTGGTGTGGAAGAGAAACAGTATTTATGTTAATAAGCTAATAAGTCTACATCACACTCTCTAAGCCTGGTACTCCCTCACAAAGGCCGGCTACCCTCTTGGCCTTAGTTATTCGCTCAGGACCCACTTGTCCTTGTTCAGTTTGCACCCTTACAGCTGGGAAAGTTTCCTTAGTATGAAGGGTGGTAAGGTAAAGCTATCCTCCACCAGAGATGTCTTGGTATATTTTGCACAGGCGGTGCCAACACAGATGGTGATGATAAAAGGTAAAAGAGGTGGATTGGAGCCCCCCACTTCGTCTCCAGAGGTAAACCACATAATGTTGCAGCCAATTGCAGAGATGCTTAGCCGATGGTGTTTTATTGCATAATATTCTGAATGATTGTCAGCCAAAAGACACATCCTTGAGTTAGTACAAAGAAATTCACATCACTTCTCACTCACCATTTTCAAAGGCAAGAGATTCTAGATGACTATTTTATAGTTATATCTGTGGAGAGACACAGGACCAGTTCTTTCTTATATTTTACATACACAGTCATTGTTGCTCTTCACGTCTTACGCTGCTGTGAAAGGTGACTCTCAACAATCTTCCCCGAGGTTAAAATGTAGAAGGAACAAAATGGAGAGTAAGCAGAGTTTTGCATAGACTTGTTCTTCCTTACTGCCAGCTTGATATTCACATTCTCATGTACCAAGAGAAGAAAATAACAGTTCACAAACGCAATTTTGGAAATGCTCCATTTGGGTGCTGTACTCTCACTGGCACAATTCAGAAGGTTTTTATATTTTGTTGCTTGTGTAAACTATGGCCTTGGTTCTGCTTGTAGTTAATTCAGTGGGAGTTTTGCCATAAACTTGACCGTGGCTCTGTGTATTGGAACACATTCTTTCTTCTCTATTTAAAGACGAGCCCAAGTTCTGGAGCTAAATTATAACTATACTTTGATCCAAATTTCTGAACTTGATTGTTGAAATAGGACACACAGTCCTGCACATAAAAGCTCCATTTAAAGTCATACATTTCAGAGTTATTGACCATATAGTAAAAGCCAATGCATGCAACGTGCATGCTAAGCTCATGCTTTCTGCCTCAAGTGCAGGTTTACATCTTATTTCACCAGTAAATTGAGTCCAAGCTCCTGAGAAAACTTGAAAAGATGTTTCTATACCTAGAATCCAGCTCCACTTTTTGAAGCTAAGTCAGAAGATTATCATACCACAAAGCAGTGTATTTCCAGAGGCAGATTCTTTTGTACTTAATGCATTCCAGTTGTCTTTTTGAAAGAAGAGTAAGTCTATCTTTTTATTTTTTAGAAGTCCTGCTTGTTTGTTTTTTGCTGTCAGAGATTTCAGCATGCTTGGAGAATGAAAAGGAAAAGCTGATCTTTCACCGTCCAGTAGACCCAAGAGTAGTCGTCAGTGCCAAGGTGAGTTCTTGTCTGCTAATAATCATTCTTGCCATTGAGGTAATGTGCTTTTCTACTCTGTCATCCAAAGTACTGTGGCTTTAAGACAAAAGACATGGTAAACAACAGATCTGTTTAACTTTACTTTGACTTTGCCAGTTTTTCAGCTATATCATTAAATTCAACAAAGTTGAAGGTAACAGAGGACCCAGGACTTTTTCAATAAAAAGTTTTTTTAATATTATTTTTATGATTAAAATGTTAAAATGATATGATTGTTCCTGTCCATTTAAGATTATTCTCATTAGTTTTCATAATTGTTAGAGTCCACTTAAGTAATTTATGAGTGGTCCTTTAATGTAGCTGTACCAATAATTGAATCCTCTTTGGCCTTGCTGACCATAGTGCTTTCAACCTGAATTTCATAATTGATAACTGAATACACTCAGATGTCACAGCTGGGAGATACAAGAGCCTTGAAGGGATCTGGAATTGTGTTGCATTTTATTTTCTTTATACTCTACAGAGGTGATAAGTATTTAGGGAATATAACCTGATTATACCAAAACTTCTGTGGAGGAGCCTACACTAAAATATATTCGTAGGAGGAAAAGGCCATTCTTGGACAATGCAAAGTATTCATATGGCAAGTTACCCAGGGACAGTAAAGCACTGCTATGCATTCACTGGCTGTCTCTTATTGATGATATCAACAGGAGCTCTGCTTTAGATTGCTGAAACATATATATTTCAGCAATACAAAGCAGAGCTGTATCTATCTGTATATTTAACTCACCCATATCTGTTTAGCTGGAAGTGTTTATATAATTTGAGACATACTTTTATTCTCTGAAGGGGATGTTAGTTATAATCACTTGGAAATGTATATCCTATCTCCACAGCAACCAAATAGACCTCAAATGTGAATGACTCTTCCGGCAGATACTGATGTTTCTGTATCTATGATTTGGGAAATTCCAGAGGCTCTGTTTTACCTGTGAAAGGGATCTAAGTTCCAAGTAACATTTCTGGTTCCTTTGGGATTCTGGACTGACCCTCTGATGCTTTGCACCTTATACTGTCATTCAACATATACAAAATGAGTGCAAAAAACCAGAGGTTCCATTTTGACAGTGCAGATATATCAGTTCACACCACCAGAGATGGTGGTCTTACCTTCTTATTTGGCAGCTTTTTAATCTCACTTTGCACTGGAGAAATATATGTACAGTAAATGATAATGGGGAAAAGTATTTGATGGTCAAATAATTTCATTTCAGTTCCCTAATCATCAAAACAAGTGCAATATTTTTCTCTCAGGTGTCTTGGGAAAGCCTTGCCTTTCAACTCAACTGTTAACTCATTTGAGAAGAACAAACCGTCTTGTCTTTGCAAGGATTTTGTCAACTGTTTTTATCCCAAGATAATGAACTCAAGCAAAATCCACCTTCTTCCATTAACATGGCAAGAGAGAAAGGCAATTACATTTTCACATATCTCTATCATCCTAGATTCTGAAGGTAAAGATACCCTAATTGGTACAGCTGAGGCTGTAATTCTGGAGAAGGTAAGGGAGGGAGGAAGTGGAAAAAAGAGTTACTAGTTTGAGGATTTTTTTCTCTGCTGTTGAGGTACTGAGAAGTGCCAGGGTCAGCAATTCACGTATTTTTTCCAATTTCTTGTGAATAAGCATCTGAGAAAAGAAACATGGAGTCCTACTTGGTTCAGTCATTCCTATTCCAAAACACAAAAAAATTTGTCCAGCCTTGTTACCACCCTTTGTACATTTTTGGGCTCTAAGAGTCAATTTTTCAAAACAATGGGACTTACAATACAACATACAGGATGAATGAACAACAAGATTTCAGACTAGTGATATTAATTACACTTGATAAATGCTGGCAAATGTTCCCAAAGTTCAAAGATTAGTAGTTCCCCAAAAAATGAAATGATATTGCTACTCTTTTTTTTTATTATTATTATTTGACAGTGATGCTTTTGTATCTAATTGGAATTTCTGAGATTCAAGGGAACTGCTTGCCAGTCCACCTTTCTATTCAGTAAGACTTATATGCATAAAATAAAAAACACAACCAAACTGAGAGTTGTCAGACTGTCCAGTTTATCACTTCATTGTGACACAGTTATGTATGCTAGTAAGTACGCATAGCAAGTTCCAATGAATAAACTCATGATTTTAAAATGGTATGAAGTACATGTATTCATTTAAAAATAATCCTAGAGATTCTGTCAAAAATATAATTTTATTCAATTATTTTATCATGGTACATAATCTGATGTTCACACAGATACTGGAAGATTTACACTAAGATTATGAAACAGTGGATTTCAGTTGAAGGTTGAAAAGAGATAGGATCTGAAAAGCCTCAGTCTAGATTTGCATGTCCTTTACATTCAGCATTTGACACAGATTTGTTACTTTAGCCAGGGGCGATTTCTTTGGTGAGGAAATTATCTACACTCTGTTGGGTGAGGAAACAGATATTACCTTTTTAATCAGCACTCTGGCTTTAAGTTCATCTAAAAATTCTAAAATGTAAATTGGTCATACCCTTTACACTTTCAGTGGCTATTTAAAATGGATCTACCTAAATCAAACTTAGAGTGTTTGGGCTTTAGGGGGAAAACAAAAAACAAAAAAACAAACAAAAAAATACAAAACAAACAAACAAACAAACAAACAAAAGATAGCCTTAAAAGAGTACAAGGGTTACCTTTTTTTATTTGTTTGTGGTTTTCCCTTCCTACTCTGACAGATGTGTAAAACTTTCAATATTTACTATATGTATGTAGGTTCAAAATGATCACATATAAGCAGGGCTTACAATTCCTCGTGAGATGTGGAGGGTCATGACTCACTTCACACTCATGTTCATGCATGTGTACTTGGTGAGAGCTCATGAACAGATTTTTTTTGTAAGTTGCCTTTTGCTTAAGCAAAGAATGCATTATCCTTTTACAAATTCACTCCCTGGCACATCTGATGAGAGAATCTAGGTGATGTGCTTCAGCAGGAAAACCTGAACTGCAGCAAGAGCGTGACTTTGATGGTAACATGCATGGTCATAACTGCTTTGCTCATGAAGAAGACCTCCATGGCAGGAAGACACAAGACAGTCAATAGAGAGACAACTTAATTCTCAGGATTCGGAAAAACATTTCCATTCAATAAAATCTCCAGAAGGTGAAAAACTGTGCTTAAACATACATTGAGTAGAGATGAAGTAAATAAATGTTTTTGTTCTGAAGAGACTCATAGCTTAAGTAATAAGATGTCTATAAATTTAAAGAGTGTGTCTGCAGAGGTAACACATCTATCTCTGTAACATGGTATTAGGGTAGAGAGGAACTAAATAATGAATTTTGAGGGCAAGAAGGACTTGTATTAACATGCAAATTCATATCAACCTTATGTACTGCAGCCAACATTTACAAAACAAGCCATGAAGACAAACACTCTCAGTGGACACTGAGATGAGATTTATTGTGCCCAGCAGACATTGCCTTAGAAGACGATTCAGGCAAACTTGTTTGATTATTTAGGTGGCATTTCTATTCAGCGTGTATTTCCATAAGTGTGGTACAAAATACATAGGTATGAAAGGTAAACAAACAAGTCATCCTAATAGATTGACAGAAAGGAGTCCTGCACCATTATATAGTCAATATGGTCAAATAATTGAAGGTAAACCTTAATCTAGACAAATAGAAAAAGCTTCTCTTGTAGTACCAGTAAAGAAGAGAAATTTTGGCTAAATTTCTGTCGAGGAAAACCATTTCTCAGCTTTTTTTTCTCCCAGTGAAAACAAAATCACGTGTGCAGATGTCCTGAAGTAGATATGATTAGATTAGTTCATGTTAAATGCTGATATATTTGAATATTGTTATAGTTCATATTTCAAAACCAGTCATGAAGAAGGAAAGACGGAGACTATGAATATTTGTCAATTGCCCTATTTTAGTGTCAGCAAATGATAGACTATTTCATCCTTCTCTTGTCCCATTTCTATAATATAATATACAATATACAACTCATGCTGGAGCTGTGACATTGATACATCTCACACACGAAGTGTTTTAGTAAATCCAGACTTTTTCTTTGAAATGTTCTCCACTAAAGTCAGAACAACTATATACGGGTCTTACTTCAAGAAAGTATTTACTCCTTTTCCACAATTTATCCCTTCTTATGACAGCAAAAGGAGTTTAAGGCTCCATTTACTTTAATGATACAGAGCAGTGTTAGTCTTCTGAGATTTCTGTTATTCTGTTATTAGTATTCTGATATTGAAAACACTGCTGAAGGCATCTGCACTCATTCAGTCCTCTGTTTTGAGGAAAGTTAACAGTCAAGGGGTTGTCACTGTGGTGCTTGGGGGGCATAGTTATTTGGGATGTAGTTATTTGCCTTCTAGATGTGGTCCAGAATTCACAAACTCATTTCATATAGCTTTAAATGTGTCTCTGTTGGGAGATAGTTCGCTTGTAACTCTCTCACAATAGAGGCAGTCCATGTTTGGGCAGGTTTTGGATAAGTAAATTTTTCTTTAGTCAAATAGCACCTCACAGAACTGCCAAATTGAAACTTCTTTTGAAGAAACTACTTGTTTTTGTGGTAAGTGGCAACTTACCCTACTGAGGAAGAGATTTCTAAGTCATTGTTAATAGCTGCATTCTACTTTTTTCACACTAATATTTGTTGCTATTTAATTCTATTTTGCCCTCACTTTTTTAGAATGCAGTGATTAACCTTCAACTGATATAATTCAAGTGGATATAGAAAGGATCAGATTGGCCTATAGAATCTTATTCATTTTCTGATCCTTTGTTTTTTCTTTGTGCTTATTCTTTTGTATGTCAAATGGCATTTGTAGAATCCAGAGATTCGTCTGAAACTTTAGCATTCTTGCCATAAGCAAGAAAGCCACAAGCAATGTTTTGAAGATTTTATTCTGGGTCAAAGAGAATCTGCTGACAACGGGAATTCTTTATGAGAAATCCCTGCTGAATAAGGACTTTTGCTGGGCATCTTTCACTTAAATACATTCACAAGATGAACATAATGGTGTAGAATTATCATTGTTTTGCTCTCAGAAAACTTCTGAAATATGGTTCTTGCTTCATACCTTAGTTTATCATATTTAATTGATGTATTTTCTATTTATTCACGAAATCTCTATTTATAAGAATATTTTTAGCCAATGAAGTTATTTTTCAGAGAGGTTCTCCTGATACCAATATTTTCTGTGAACAAAGTTTTGAGCATAGGGGCTTCTGTCCTCCAAATTCCCCTGCTGTTACTACAAACAATCCTATGGAGGTCAAAACTGTATGGCACTCCTTGGTGGATCCGAGATGTCCTGTAGCTTTTGGAAAGCATACCAGTCCCGTTTCAATACATGTGATAATTTCTCTCAAGAAAGGGACTTCCTAAAGAGGTGACTTCTAAATTCTATTTAAAATTTGTCCTTATTCCCTCTCTTGTGCTTTCTGAGAACCACAACAAATGAGGAATTGCTTAGTCTTGACAGTCCCCATGGTTTAGTCGAGTGATGGAGGATCTGCATTCCTCAGGACTTGCTTCTGCTTCTGAAATCTCTTTTTTGTGAGAGTTAGAGTCAACTAAATCATATACATTTTAATAATGAAGGCAAGTAACTTCAGCTGTCTCCAGTCCTAGTCTATTGCTGCTGGAGTATTGGTTTTGGAGGTAAGATGTTTCTTCTCTGCCCCCCACCTCAACATGTTCACAGAGTTCAAGAGTTGTTTGGCCAATACTCTCAGGCACATGGTGTGACTCCTGTGCAGGGCCAGGAGTTGGACTCAATGATCCCTGTGGGTCTGTTCCAACTCAGCATATCCTGTGATTCTGTGATTTTCTCATGCCGGTCTAACATACTGGGGGAAACAAGATAAAACGGACTTCAGGGACCCAGCAAAAATGAATGGTTTCAAAAATAAGTGAAGTTTCCCAATCCAGTTCACAGTGGGGTTTGTTTTTTTTCTTTCTTTCTTTCTTTTTTTTTTTTTTTAATTAATATTATTTAAAATAGGAATGATCCAATTCCTTTAAAAGTACAAAATCATAGGGTAGTTCTGAGGACTTATTATTGCTGCACTTGTACCATGTTTTGTAAGTGGTGAGGCCAAAATTCAGTATAGCTGGGCCACCTCAATTTCTTGACAGGTCCAAGCTTTCAGGTTATTATTAAATGTCATTGCTTTAAGCTTGCTGTGGGCAAAAGGTGCTGGGATAAATTAAGTACAATAATATCCTGTCTCTAATCCTGTTCTTAAGTTGTTTTCTTCAACTTCATGAGACTTGTAGGTGCTCAGAACAAGGTCCCATCCAGCAAATCAGTCTACACACTACATCTGCCAAAGATGCAGAGATGTGTGTTAGATTTAGGTTGACATCTCTATCTTGGCATGACAAACGCTAAAAAACATTCACCCTCCCTCAAAATAAAAATGAAAAGAAGGTAGGGAAAACCTTAATATTGGTTAAAATGTCAGTCGAACTAAATGAGAGTGGTGTGATTTTTACCCATGAGGGGAGAAAGAAAGAACAGCAGGTATGTTAGAGGTGCAAAAAAATATTGAGTTTCACACATAGCACGTACAAGATGACAAGTCTGCTGGCAGCTGCCTGGTCACAGGGGGCTGCTGGGATAGCAGGAAAATACAGACAGTGCCATGGTACTGAGAAATGGTAGAGAAACAGAGACAGGGCAGGACGATAGATGTATCTCTTGGCTTGCTAAAGCCCAAAGTTGCTTTGAGCTCAACTCTCGGCTAAGAGAAAGACTAAAACTCAATTACCAACCCAGTTAAAACACAATGAGAGACCCTTTATTTGGCCCTTCCCTGTAATCAGATAATGGTTCCATTGTAGTGGATCTGTATGAAACTTAATGTCTAAACACATTGGAATTGCTGAGACAAAAGGAAAACATAAATAAAATTTAAATTCATAATCTCTGCTTTGTAATTATTAGTATGAATCTTGATTGGGAAAACCAAAATTTGAAGTCTACCAAAATCTGAAAATTATCTTTACTGATAACCAGAACTGTTAATTGAAGAAAGGGATTGTTTGTTCTGTTTTTCTGCAGAAAATACTTTACATTTCAAGGAAAATAAAATTGAAAGCAAAAATATTTAAACCTGATATGAAAAAAATTTTCATATCTTAATGCTGAAATACATTACTAAGCTATATAATCAATAGCTTTCTGTTAGTGAAGGATAATGTGCGAGGATTAATTTCAATTTCGAAGCATTGCAATGTTTTCTCATATCTTTATAGAAAGCAATTAAGTTTAACCAAAGTTCCATTTTCTCAGTAAAATCAATTTAATAGAAAATAGTCTACAGTAAGATCTTACTCTATCTAAAGTTTTTAAATTTTTCCAAGTATTTAGTAAAATAACAGCTTAACTATCCTTCTCATATTCAAAATTATGGGGTAAATACAGGTTTTACAGATCAGTCATTAAATTCTTGATTTCAGTTTCCACAGATCCTACCAGTATTTGTTATAGTTGTTTTTTGTTTGTTTGAGTTTTTGTTTCCAAATCAGATACATCCCCATGATATTCAAAGAGTATCTTCCACAATTCCTTTAGATGAATTTCTGGATTTCTGCTATGTAGTTGAGGAGGTGATGCTGTATTTGTTTTTTTAATCTGTAAAAGCGCCTAGAACTTGGGATGGGTACTTAAGTGCTTTTTTAATGTAAACAAAACAAACAAACTGTTGTAATAGTGCCTATAATTGTTATGACCTGAAAGCTGTGCTCATGGCATCGTTCCTACATGCTTTTTATTGTAGTTGGCACAAGGAAAGTCTGACATTACTATCAGCAGATCTATTTTGAGGGTAGTTTGAGGGATAAAAGACCCCACTTCAGCACATCACTTAAGCAAGCTCTTAGCTCTTTACACACACTCAAGTTTAATTGACTTGGAGGTTTAAACATTAGTGTCTCTAAATAGGCTGTAATGAATTGAGCCATGGCTTCCTCAGCCTAGAGACTACCAATCAACACAACCAAATGGGGAATTCAAGGCTCCACCCAGGTTTTCCAGTGACTAACAAACTAGCCTTAAACCTGTTAGGCTTGAGCACCCACAGCCTCATCCTACCTCCAGCAGCAATGGTCCTGCAGTGGGGCTGAAGATGGGTGTTGCATTGCTTGCATCACTTGGCAGGCGTAATTTTTGATCTTCAGAAAATGTGAGACCTACATAACAGGTTAAAGTAACTTGCTGATGGTTGTGGGAAGCCAGTCTTCCTCCTGCTCTTTTCAGTGCCAATTTTTTTATAACCTTCTTAAGAGTAAACACTCAGAAAATGCAGTGTAAAGTCAGGGGTTTGGCTTGGGCAGCCACCCAACTGCACCTACCTTCACAAACATGGACACAGCATTGCTATTTCAGCTAATGACTTCATACTTTAGATCACCATGATATCAAAGATAGGGGTTTTAGCAGATTTGAATTCTGTTGAAATCTTTCAACTTATTCCACCTTTATACTGAGCGCCGAAGAAGCTCCAGTTAATCTTCTTTAAGGCCCTATTCGCTTAATGGAAACGCTTAGCTGCATAATTGCTTTGAGCCTATTGCTATTCCAAAAGGAAAATATAATAATCTAATGGTATTGTCTCTATAAGCGAATGAGAATTTCAGGAGTGGATGTTGGTGCCACCCATGTGATCTGGAGAGGTTAATGCAGTTAAAGTTATTTCACAGTCCATTAAGGAGCTTACGGTGACCCGTCGACCTTTGAGCCAACAACACGGAATCCATTATCATCACAACGGAGGAGCTGGGGCTCCACCGGCTCCGCAATGGGCCTGGGAAATCCCAAGTTAGTACTTAGTCTAAAAAAATGCACTTTTCTTTCTGCTTCTTGGGTATGGCTATTAATACACCCTCCCGTAATTTGTAACATTAACATTGCTGAAGGTACAGAAAAGGACATTGAAATGAAGACGTCAAAACTGCTGACTTGGTTCAGAGTATGATAATATTGGCTACATATTGAAATGGTGGATATATATAACGGGAAAGATCAAGATGAAGAAAGTCAAGGAACTCAGGGAAATTGATGATAAATTATTGAACACTCTGAAACTCATTTAAGCAAATAATAGCTTTACTTCACATTTTCTGATACCACAGGACTGGCCTTTTCTTGTTTTCTTCTTTTTTTTCTTTTCCTTTTGTTTCGTTTTGTTTTGCTTGGATTTGATTTCATTTGTTGTTTAAGATTATTTACACGAAGCAGATATTTGGGGAAAAAAAGAAGATATTGGGAGTTTACCATATGCAGCATATGTACATTTTAGTTCTGCAGATGTGGTTAATTCATATTCCTTTATCTACATCATTTAGTGTTTTTTACAATAACCATTTTATGTAAACTCTTGCAAAACTCTGCAGAAGTATTCACTAGTATATTTAATAATGTTAATATAAATACATATCCTACAATGTACAAACGAATTTTCAAAAGATAATGCCTGTCACAAAAAGCCCCATTGATATGGGGTGCTGAGAAAGAATTTTAAAAACCTGAAATTTAGCAATGAAGTGTCATAGATTTTACTCTCAAAGTTGATGAAAATACAAAGTTCCAAGTTGTCTAAGAGAATTAATATGAATTATGAGTTGATATGTGCATGCAATTGCATTCGATTTCATAAAAGCTACACTGTTAAAATTCTAACAAGGAAAAGACCTCACCTAAAGCTCAATAAACATTAAATCATTTGATAATGTAAGCATCAATATTATACAGAATTTTTTGTATCCTTAGAGATGAAGAGAAATGCAAATCTTCCTAAAAGACTTACAAGTAGTTAAGGATCACAGCACTGGAAAGTTGGCCAGTATTGTTGATATTTTAGGTCATATTTTAACCAAGTAAAAAATGAGATTGCCACAAGCACTGCCTCATATCTGTAGTATGGTACTACAGACTAGAAAAAAAAAATATATAGCTATATCAGTTTAAAGAATGCAAGACAATAACATCTTTGTATTGCTGATAGTCTGCTCAAATAATTGGAAACAGGGTTATATCCTCCTGATTACTCTAAAGAAAAAACTGTGTTCATGATATTTTTTAACGGTAGCACTTAAGGTAAACTTTTTGTCTTTAAAATGGAAAATCTTGAGAAGATAGTCTGAGTTCTTCTGTTACAAAACATAATTAAAACTTGCATGTATCCTAGTTTTCTGTATCATGTCTTTAGAGATATTATAGAAACAGTGTATTGAGATTGGATTATGTAGAAGTGGCTGTAAAAACACATAATAGTATATTTTGTGAAATTCCAAAATGTATGTTAACTAACTGCATAGTATCTCTTTCATCACCCTACTGAAAAATAAAATTAGCTAAATGACTCTATTAAAAGACAGAGATAATCTCTCTCTGACTCTTTAACATGAAATGAGGGGGCAAATCTGTGGAGCACTGTGGAGTTGTTAGCGTTTGCATCACTACAGATGTTAAAATAGCTCTTTTAAAAATATTGTTTCTTTAGCAGAGCACAGGGGTAGCCACACTGTGCCTTCCTTCTTAAAGATTGTTGTGGTCATCCTGTCATTAGGTTAATAATTCAGTAGGTAGGGATAGTGAGGGGAGAATAACAATTTGAGCACTAAATGATAACTAGCCTTAAAAGATATTTTATGATATACCTGCTATTTTAGAAAACTGGTGAAGTCATCAAGAATTTGCATTAGAGTAACGACATACTGGTAATTTTCTTTCTATTTCAAGTCCTTATTTTTAATGATGAAGTGGTCATTTTTTTAATTCCTACACTCATTCGCTACAGCAGTTTGCAGCTTAACTGAGCCCCAGTTCTCTCTCACACGCACAGAGGCACTCTCAAATACATCTACAGAGCAGCAATTATTGAGAAAGTAGCCAGGGTAAATGTAGGTTGATATAATAATATAATACACGTAATTAATCATGAGGTGTAGGATTCATTATGTCAACAAACTAGATGAAACCTCCTTGGGAGTGTGATATAAAACAATATGTAAGAATGATTTCTTTAAAGTGACAGGCAGAGATAATCAATCAAAACTCTATCTGAAAAAGCAACATATCCATAAACCTGGAATATTTGGGATCAGGAAGTACAGATACCATTACTGCAAAATAGGATACCTTTCATAGAGTTTCTATGCAAATGGAATTAATAAATGGTATATCAAAAAAAGGACATTTTACCACATCATGTAAATGCAAGAATAATACATAATATTATATATATATATATAATTTTTCCCGAGGACTTTAACACTTTCTTGATGATTATAAGAAATGGCATAAAAAAATGTAAGCACTCCTGAAGTCTCTGTATTTTTCAGTAGCAGTAAAAGAAATAAATAACACGGACATGTGAAGTCCCCTCACTCTACATGGGCAGCAAGCAGATGCTGATTTTTCTGTGTAGAAATCACAGATAGGGCTACAAATTTCAGGCAAAAGTTAGTAATAACTTGTTAGTGAAATAGCAAGCGAGTAGTGAAAATCTTTGGACATAAATGGAGCTCCAAAGTGAGTCTCAGCCTTCAGTAGCCAAAAATAAACCAGTTCTTGGCTGAAAGACATAAGTGTTATTGTGAAATTGATATCCCTCCTTGGCTTATTCCCAGACAATATGTTGCCTTTCTGGGGGCTGATCAATGTGATTGATGTGATGTGTGAAATCCAGGAGGGAGCTCCCCTTTAATCAAACCCACCGTCCTCCACTGATAGGCAGCTGTGGACTAACATGTTCTTCTGCCTTGCTCTCTCTGGCTTCCCTTAGAAATTGGTTCAGGCAAACAAAAAAAGGACGATAGGGGAGAGGAAAACGAACTGCTGCATAGGACATGAGAGGGCAGCAATCGAGCGGTGGATTTAGTTTGTAAAAAATAAAAGTCCGTGACTCACAAAAGGCAGCCCCCTCCCGCACAGTTCTGGCTTCAGGGACGGCAGGGAGTGTTTCTCCCAGGACAGCACCGTGCCCTGGTGCTGGATTACCCCCAGCATCCCTCCCTCACTTCCCCTCAGCATTAGTATCGATCTGATCTCATTGTACTGCTTTGGGTTAGCATGAAGGTAAAATAATCAGGTCTAAAAATACCTTAAAAGGTTTTTGGACTTTGCTTTACCCATTTAGACATGATGTAAGTATCTGTGCAAAGAATTTTAAATACTGACCCATTTCAATTTTACACATCACTGGCTTATGTTCCCATAGGTTTCTCTTGCACTCATACAACAAAAGACATGCTGTATGTGTCCAACTGCTGCTGGTTTTGTACTTCATACAGGACAATCTTTTTAGGTAGGCATCAATTAAATTATTAATATTTCCCTAGTATGTGGAATACATTAAATTGATCTATCTTAAAAGATTAACATTACAGCATGGTTTCTTTTTCTAGAGGCTTATTCCAATAATTGTAAAGATTTCAGAGGTACAAATCCCACTTGATTAACTTTTTTACAATTTGTTATATTACTGTAATGCTTGCATACCTTATCTTTTTGCCAGATTGTCAACTAATTACATCATAAGACACCAGCTTCCAGATCTTCCATGGAAAATTAATGTGGTTTTAAAGTTAACTCAAGATAAAGTAGCTTTTTCTCTTTCAGAAATGGAGCAAGTAAGAGAGCTTTGCAACCTAAACATGTTTGTGAATCCAAAGGTGCAGTAGCCAGAGTTAATGTATTTCAAATAATACACCTAAGAGGTGTGTAACTAAAAGTCGATCCAGCAAATGTTTTAAGTGTATCCTAACTTTAAGTATGTGAACAACCTTGCAGAGTCTATGCCACTAACCACAGACTACGTTTTAGTGTCTTACAAAAATGAGTTCACAGAAATCAACTGTTTTTTTAACTGTAATTTGAGTATTGTGCTTTGGCAGTGAAGTTGCAAAGACTTTGTTTGGTGCAGCTATTCTAATGTCGAGAGTTCTACCTGACTGTCAGGTTTTACCTGTTTGCCATTGCAGTTGGGAGTTGAAAGCCTGCATAAGTGTTAAACCCAGAGCATTAATCTGCTTGTTTTGTTTTGGGTTTTTTTCTCTTATGAGAGTAGCACCTCACTGCTATTAAGGGACCATGAAAATGCACGTAAACATCCCTGTGAGATCTACCTTTGTCTTTGTTTTTCTGAACACCAAAAATGTATTTTCATTTGCATCAGCCAAGGCCTTTCCACGTTAGAGAGCAGCAACAATCTTTTATGTGTACAAAGGCATCATAAGAGAAATGGAAGCTTTATTTTCCTTCCCTCATTTCCATGTTGCATGAGTAAACCCATTTCTTTTAGATTCGGGCAAAACTGCACAGCAACTTCACATTGAATAGGAAGAAAAATACTCAGCTAATGCCATAGGGTAAATGCAAATATCAAGAAGACAGAATTTGTCAAGGTACCACATTTTAAGCTGAAACTTTTTAAATAGTACAATCATAAATGAAACAAATTCATAGATGCACACTTAGAAAATTGCATATAGTGAATATGAAAAACACTAAGTAGCTCTTATCAATTCTACTGCTGTAAAAACACACACTTTCCATATGTAGGTACACAGTATTTGTATTTATACATCCACTCAACAACCTCATAAAACAAATTTTCAAAGGTCTTAATTACACTGATATTTTTCCAAATCCAAAGTAATGCTAGTGTTTTCTGAGGTCCAGAAAATAGCTGTTTGCTTTTTTTTCTTAATTCAAGAGCATTTTTATTTTAAATTATTTTAATTTAAAGTTATTCTTGTCAAAGGAAAACACAGGACAGTATTCTTGGAGTTTCTTTCATGTGGTGAAAATTAAAGAAATGTCTGACTACCAGAATGCGGCTACCAAAGCTTAAATCCTAATACTCATTATTAAAAATGGCCTTTTCATAGGACAGCCTCAATAAAACACTAAGAGGGATTAATGAGTATAATACTCCTTAACTGAATTCTCAGATTCTCAGTCCTACTCTACCTTAACATGCTGGTGTTCGCCTTTGGAGTCTCTCTGTCCAGGCATAGTTCTTGTGGTGACAGACATTGGCTATCTCAGAGAAGGATAAGAAGCTGAAGGTGTCAAATGAGTCCTCAGTCACACCAGAGACTGTAGGATGTCATGTGCAAAATATTTAGCTCACAGTCAGAAGTTCCCATGGAACTTAACCCAGGCTAGAATACTGCTGGTGTAAACCTCAATAATTTTTTTAAGACGATCAGAAGACAAAGACATATTAGTGTCTTGATTCAGGTTAAGAACCAAGCTTTGAAAATGATCATTTCCATCAAAGAAAAGATGCATAATCATTGTCTCCAAATCCTAATATTTGATGTGCAAGAAAATTTATTTTGACATCAGTGAACTACACTGAGTTAAACCCCTTACTTTTAATTGCACGCAACACAATAATGTGAGAAAACATCTCAAATGTGAATCAGTTCACTGAAGTAAGTATTCGTTGAATGTATATTAGTAGTACTGCTCAAAGTAAGACTGCTACATATTCACTGAACATGTCTCCAGAATGACTATCCCACTAAGTCCATTTTCATGGGAGTCACACTGAAAGATTGCAAGCTCTGATCTCAGTTGGGCCACTGCGGTGAGTCCCGCAGATAATGTCTAATGCGCAAAGACCAAACAGTGGGTAGATTGCCAAATTCTTATTTGTCCTTCATGTGAAGACCATATTGACTGTTTCAAAAACTCTTTGTATGAGCCATTATTTTCAAATTGTTTCCCAACTTATACTGCAATTGAAAATTGGACAGCTCTTCAATTGCTCCAACATTTCAATTGATTACCAATACAGGTTTTCAGAATTAAGAATATTGCTCTATTCTTTTCCACGGCATCATGTTGACTTTGTGTTGTGGTCATTTAAATATTGCTGTACAGTTTGTGCTGGACTCTGGTGTTTAGATAACAGAAGGGAGAATCAATTAGATTTATTATCTCTAAACTGTACTGTAAGTGATAAGACAACCCCTACACGTAATGTAGCACCCATTCTCAAGGACTTGCGTAGTTCTACAGTTTTAGTAGTTTAAGTAGCAGTGTGATTTATGGTGTCATATACAATGATGGGAAAGACTCTACTTAAAGAGAATCAAAATTATCACCAAGGGGAAAAATGGAGGAGACAGTAGGTGGAAACCCACACTAATGAAGGAAATGGTTATTGCTTATAACCAAACCGAGACAAAAGCTGCACTAGAGTGACAGCCCAGCCTTCCTGAGCTTTCCTGGCTTCCTTTTGCCCAGAAGTCCACTCTTATTATTTGTCCCTAGGTGAGGTTTAAAACTCTCCATAACCTTCCTTTGATCTTACTGGTTTAGTAGGAGTCTTCTTTGAATAAAAATGATCAAAAGATGTGGTAGAAACGCATTTTAATGCTTTGGCATCACATCCTTTTACAAATTATCTCATGCAATTGTTCCAAAGTCAACTGAAGCCAAAAAAAGAAATTTTCTGATATTGGTAAACTTTGGTTCATAAGGTGCATGGTTGTGTTTATGGCCAAACCAATATAATATGAAAAATTTTTTGCTTCTCAACTGAAAAGTAAACACAGCACTTGTTTTTTCTCCAGTCAACACTAGGGATTTCCCTTCATTTGTTCCCAATGAGATATTTAAATTGATGGGATAGCATTAAGGGAAAGGTCACATGCACAAAGGCTAAAGAGCTTGATCCATCCACCAAAATCAATGGAAAGTTTCCTGTTGGTTTTAATAAGAGCAAGAATGGGCCCACAGTCCTTTTAATCTTTGCTCATAATTCTTCAGAGCCAAGTGTTCTACCTTGAATGACTTTGAAAAAGAAAAAGGAAGTCCATCCCTTTGAATAAATTATTCAAAATCAACCTTGGTAATATCTCCCTGTATAAAATACACTTAGTTATCTGAAGATAAGAAATAAGTGTTGCAGTGAGTCACTTCCATGTGGACTAACTTCTCATAATATGTTCCTCCATTAGTTTCTCCACAATGATAAAACCTCACTCATTCAAGGATTTAATGACTTCTGTGACACATGCAGCTCATTCAGTAGCCTATTGGCTCATGCATTATTTCAACTGAATTTATGGAATTTGCATCCTTATAGCTGAGACATGTGAAGAGCCAATAAGTATCCAGTTTGCCACAAAAAGTTAAGGCTCCCTCCCTTCTGGATATAACAGAGTTATAGTTTCCTGAGTATTAGAATCCCCAGTGAGTGTTCAGCTGCTGCCTGTTCATGACACATATTGTCTAAATAACATGTAAGAAGTATTTTACCACTACAGTTATGAATAATGAAAACTGGCAAAGTGTGAATAATACAAACTGGGAAAGTGTGGCAATTTTCTGAAGCTGTAGCATCTGTGGATAGTTTATTTGATTATACTTGGCAAGTATGAGTCTGAAAAGTTTAACACACAGACTAGGCACCTCTGCAAGAGTCCTAGGCTGCTCCAGAAAATGGCCCCAGAAATTCACATGATGCTGCTTTTCCTCTGTAGCTGATACAATGCTTGAAGGCTTTGTGCAGCTGAGGACACCAACTTTTCTGTGAGTTCATCAAACAAAGTCCCAGTCAGCTTTAGCTGCTGAAGGCTCCAGCATTCTTTGCAGTGTCAGCCTCACCTGGGTAACTGCAGAGCTCTTATTTTATATTCTTATTAATATTCTTATTATTCTACCATTGTAATAAGATTGTAATCTTTTTAATTTTTGCTACTTCTGCTGTTTTTCCGTGTTCTAACAGGCAACTTTGAGTAAATAACATTTCATTAATAGAGTAGTTCCTGATCATATACAATCCCATAGAACATCCCTGAACATCCCTGGCATCAAGGGGACAGGCCTATTGAAATATAAACAGTAGGTAAAACTTTGGAAAATTCTTAGTTTAATCAATTTCCTTTTTGCATCAAAAGGAAATGTTTCCAACATTTTTCATATGTGGTTGATCAGGTCATAGGGGCATAGTCAATTATCCACCATCTAGTTAGACACACATCTACCAAAGTCCAAGACTGTTGTCACTTTTAATAGATCATAAGCTGAAAGGTGCTACACCCAGATGTTGTTCCTGCAATAGAGTGTAACCCACTGCAAAATGTTGCAATGACAACACTTATTTGAAGTATTTTCAGCTGAAAAGAGGCTAGAAAAGTTAGAAATTATTATGTGGGTAGATCATCCATTGTTTTTTATATTACAATAAAAGCTAATATTAACATAGGGCTAAAAAAACCCTGTTTAAAATATTTGGGTATAATACAGATATGTTATATCTCAAAAATGTGTTGTTTGCTTTAAAAGTTAATTTGGGAAAGAAACAAAGACGTCTGAGTTTCTTTAATAGTATTATTCCATTCTGGAAAATGTAAGAAGTAGATTAATATTGAATAGTTTTGCTGATAATGATTGAATTTTACAATATTTATATAGTATTAGGACACTGCAAGACATCAGTGCTCATGAAAGTAATTTGCTGGTCTGTGTGGCCTTTCACAAATCAGACTACAACTTCAGAAGACAGAAAAGCTGTGCTGCCCAGTAATCCCAACTTTTCCTCCAGGGAGAGGGCACCGTGACCTCACACAGCCCACACAGGAAGCAAGTGTCCGTGAAAGGTAAGGCAGGTGTAAGAAAACAGATCTCAGACAAGTGACATCAGTGAATGTGGAAACAAAGAGCACAAAATAGCATTAACTAAAGTAGGTGCCAGTGAGTGCAGGATCTGCCACAGCTATAGCAACAAATCTCTCTCTTTAGCAGTTGAGGTCATCTGCACCACCCACTCTCATTTAGTCCTAGGACTTCAAGGGATGTGTGAGTGCAGGCACAACTATTGTAAGTGGAAAGATAGCTTAACATTTAATGAGGATTATCAAATTTAAGAACCTCTAGGATCTTAGCATCTAGGCAGATATTTTTTAAAATCTAAATCTAAATCTGAAATTTAGGTGCATAATGTGGCAATGAAGTGGCATACCAGACTGACATCCTTTTTCAATTTAACACTCATAATCCTGTTGGCTCCTAAGAGTCACAGAGTGACATTATGCTGAATTCTTAAAGGTTAGTTCTGGTGAGAAAGCATGACCAATAATGGAAATAATTAACACCACTAAATAAGTTAAAATGGAACTCCTCAAGAGCTGTGTTTTAAAAATACGTTTCTCAAAAGGTTTTCAAACCCTTTGTTTGGAAATGTTGTACAATGACATTTCACATTGCTGATCTTACCCCTCTAGATTTAAATAGCCTAAACAGTAAACAGTGTGTTTGCAAAAGTTGAAAGTCAGTTGGATCAAGTCAGTTCTCAAGTGAATCAATGTATACCGCTTTACACCACAGTTGATCTGATTAGTCTCATAGGAGAGGCAGCAGCTCTAATAAAAGCCTCACTGAAAAAAAAAGTGTACCTATTTATTGTTATCTTTAATATTTTGTGAAAACAAGGAAGACTTGAAGGTAAGCAGTTTTAACGAACCTATTGATTTCCTTTATTTAAAATATTAATGAACTGACTAAAACAAGTGATGTTTTTTAAAAAAATTATCAGATTTAAACAACATACATGATGTTTTCTACATGATCCCAAGTGTTTATATATTAAAAACCAAATTAAAACTGATTAGTTGATAATGACTGCAGATGCTGACCTTTGGAAAGATTTATTAGTCCTGCAAACTGTGAACTGGGCTACCTGCTCATTCTGACCTTGATACAAGAACAGAAACAGCGAATGGTAGATTTAACCCTTGCTGATTCTAAAAATAAATTCCTGCTAAAAGAAACATCAACTGTGGTTAAACAGTAAAACTTCTATGATGCAAATATTATTACAAGTCCTTTTATTTTTTAAATTAGCTATCCATGGGAAACAAATTAATGCCCTCTATCTCCTTCGTTGTTTACTAATAAATATCTTTTTAGGTGATACAGAGGACTTGGGGAAACATTTCATTATACAATCTGCACAGTTGCATTTACCCTTCACCAGCAAAGTAAACTGAATGTGTATCATACAAAAAGACTGCTATTGCCTTGCTTTGGTCTCATGATTGGTCTCATTGCAGGCAACACAAATACTCCCATTGACTTCAGCATGTGCGTGTACAGGCCCTAGATATGGAGAAAACTGCAACTTGAAAGCAGACATTTATCAAGGTAAAAAGTCAATATGTCTTGTAAGTATCTGAGAAAATGATTTAATTGCAATTTGAGTTTAAATAATGATGATAACTGGAACTGCTTTAGCTTACTTTTTATTTATTTATTGTAACTTCTTTACAGGAGCCTGGTAATGACTCTTTTAAGCTCACAATTCATGTCTATTGACTTTAATACAACCCATTGCAATACTGATAGAGCCTGCCTTCAGCAGCTACCTTATGCCTTATTAAATTAACAGCTAAACATCAATGCTTAGTCCTGTGCTTTTCAGCTTAAAGCAGCCAAGCCCAGATTGCCTGGCAAATTGGTTCAGGTCAGAGACAACTGGTTACATGAGTTAATCTTAGGAAGTGGGGGAAGGAATAGGAAAAGGGGTAGAGGAGAAGGGGAATTTTGGTTTTGTTTTGTTGGGGGGGGGGGGTGGTCCTGGCTTTTTCTTTTTTTTTTTTTTTTTTTTTTGCCCCCCCCGAGATCTACACTGCAATCTGTTTTGTCTGTTGCTTCTGACAGTATCACAGGGAACCTCGCTTGGTGAGATTGATTGGTACCTCCAACTTAGCCATTTCCTTGCAGAATGGCTGCCTTTTTTTGCCTAATGATGTTACATTTGTCCTGCAGATGATGTAGAGCATGCTGCAGAGGATGAACAGCTCTGCTCTGATCACTCCTTACTTGGCAAGTTCTCACGCTTCACACCAACACTCCTCAGCACCATTAATATTATATATAGATACCCTTGTCACAGATTTACATTCGGTGATCCGAAATCAGGACAGGAAGGGTGAAGTGTGCGGGGGGTGTACGGGTGAGGAGGTGATCTGATTTATTGTGAGGAATGTTGGTGAATAAAAAGGAAGTGATCAAATTTATATTAATGTCTTGACCTATATTCTCAGTGCTGCTTTTTTCACTGCTCAACCCCAAAGTGTCTTTCCTCCTGCAAAAGATTTCAAAAAATCTTTAAAAACATGATGGTTCAGTGTCTCAATATGCATTTACTTGCAATAAATTCTTTGAAATCACAATTTTGTGCATCGGTGACAACCCCTGGGGAGATTAATTAGTCATGAAGTAGAGGCCAGGTTCTCAGTCTCTAAAATGGTTCATGCATGATCTGCACATCCACAAGTGGATGCACTCAGAAAACCTGAGTACTGAACACTGTAAAACACAGAGAATGTTGCAGAGTTACCTCGAATTTACATACACATCTGCAGATCCAGTGTGTAAGACTTGCCTGAAAGTTCAACAGAGAAAGAGCACATCTCTGGTACATACCTTACACAGGAAATGCAACACCAAGCCATTCAGAGACACGGAATGAAGATGGTGAATCAAAGAACTCAGATTTAGTACAGCAGAAATAAGATTTCTTGCAATCTAACTTTAGTGTCTTTTATTTACGTCTTCTAATATTTAATTGCTTAGTGCAGTAAAGTTTTCATCCTATTCCTTCCATAGGGAACTTGTTCCAGGGATGAATCAGGGTGCTGTAAAGAAAGACCTTTTTCTGGAAGAATGCCAGCTTTGTTTTTCAGAGGAGATAAAACATAAGAGGTTTCCTGAGGTTTCCTATGTGGCATTTGCTAAGTTGCCTACATTTGTATACTGATATGCCAGTAACTCCATTGAGATTTGGAGGTCAGGGTGCTAAAGAGTGAAAAACCACAACTTTTTGGATGTCTGTGCCTCTCCTCTGATGAGTGTAGCAGAGATAATAAAGCCACCTTAGGAGCAACATGATATATACGAAAAGTGCTGTTGTTTTCTATATTTCTCAGTCTGAGAGTCAGAACTGTGTAAATTATCAATTTGTGTAGTTTGCAGAAAATTTTTCTCAAAAATAATAATTGTAAATTGAGAAGTGGGAAATCATCAATTTGTGATGAATAGAATGCTTCGTTTCTGAGTTTTTTTACTTTCTTTTTTTTCATAGAAACTTCAAGTTTGTTCCTGAATGAAACATTGCTTCAAACTGAAATATGAACAGTTTCATATAGAAAGCTTTGAAATAAGATTATGTGCTTTGAAACATCTGTTTCTGATCCAGAGAATATTGAAATGGACTATTTTGTCCATCCCTTTTACAGAGGGCTTTCTATTTGTCTTTAGTTTTTGGCAGTAGCAATCATCAGAAATTGGTACAAATTGATAAAATGTTTTTGGCACAAAGAAGACATGTTTTTCAGAACAGAAAATATTCTGATTATTGCTCTGCTCTACCTGAGATTCCTTGGACCATGAAAATGCTACAGAAGGGAGTAATCCACAGAAGCAACCCAAATAGTCCTTCTTGTTCTGTAGCAGAATAGACATGACTCAAGCACTATAGTGGAACATGACACCATAGTCAATGCAATATTGCAATGAAGCACTAAGGCAAAAAACACGATTATGAGTACTGCCCAGTGACCCAGCAAGTCAAGATCTCTCTCCTACTCACTTCAGGTGGCTGGTCAGCAGTAAGTTAATGATATCTTTATACTTCTGAAAAGTATATGCAAATAAGTCATTTACAGTTCATTAAACACCTGCTCTTGGTACTTGAAGTGCACAGCTTTGTAAGAATGACTTGAGATATATAATCTAAAATCAAATGCATACAAAACTTTGCACCAGTTTCTTGTTTCTGCCAGATTGTCACTTTTCTGAAAGGATTTGGCAGGAATGTCACCGTGTTTTCCCAATTTTGGTTAGTGGAGTCATGGTACATAGCTAATTACCTTGATTAGTTTTCTGCTGTCCTCTTCTCTCTGATTTCTAGCTCAGAAAATTTATCAGTAATTGTAGAATTTAATTTTTCAGATTTGTAAAAAAGAATATTATACCTTAAATATGATTTTTGTGTGAATTCTTTCACATCTAGATTTATTGGCAATATTCAACCAACACATTAGGCATAAAATAATACTAGCTGATTACCATTGATGCAACTAGGCATGAACTAATATGTCATAATGCCTCATTGGAGTTACAAAGTTTTCTTATAAAATGCTTTAAAATAGCTTATGTTAATTTACTTACACAGCTAACGCGTACTGAGCAGGAAATTATGTTGTATTAATTTCAGCACTCATCGCTCTTATTAGCCAATCATATCACTCTTCTTCTTTCCATTTTATAATTATCATTAATTACCAGTTTATAATAAGTTTATTCAGTTAATTCAGTGCTGTTCATGCCCTGAAGCATAAACCAATACTGATATCATTTGAACCTGTGACTAATTAGAAAATTGTAGTACCATTAGGTAACTTGTTCTGTAAATGATTTCATCCTTTCAGGTAACCTAAGCCTTTTTTTTTTTAATTATGAACAGAAAAGACAGGCATTCATGATTAATTTCTTTAACATTTGACACATCAAGGTTTTTTATGGGTTTGTTTTATAACAAAATTTTTTCCAGCATTAAGAAAACAGACTTAGGTAGAATCACAGACTCATAGAGTTGGTTAGATCGGAAAAGGCCTTTAAGATTACCAAGTCCAACCACTAACCCAGCACTGCCAGGTCCACCACTAAATCATGTCCCTAAGTTCCCCATCTCCATGTCTTTTAAATACCTCCAGGGATGATGACTCCACCACTTCCCTAGACAGCCTGTTCCAATGCCTGACAATCCTTTTTGGTGAAGACATTTTTCCCAATATCCAATCTAAACCTGTCCTGGTGCAACCTGAGGCCTTTTCTTCTTGTCCTACTGCTTGTTACACGGGAGAAGAGACTGACATCCACCTGCCTTCAACTTCCTTCTAGATAGTTATAGAGAGTGATAAGGTGCCCCTTGAGCCTCCTTTTCCCCAGGCTGAATAACCCCACCTGTCTCAACCACTCCTCATCAGACTTGTGCTCCAGATCCTTCACCAGCTTCATTGCTCTTCTCGGACACGTTTCAGCATCTCAATCGAGAATAACTGAAAGTGGAATGGAAGAACCAAATGCTTTACCTACAAAACTATTTTGTCTGCTTCCACAGTAGAAAAGCCCAAAGACACAGACACTTGCAGGTAAAGTTTGGGAGCAAAGCTTTCAGGCAACTAAACAGAGTGTTTTATTGAATAACCTTTCCTTGCACACTTTTAAATGAGACTAGACAACATCATTGGTCAAGTACTGTAAAGGGTCATCTCGTACCGTACAGAAAAGATAGACTCTTTTCTGCCTGTGATTTCTTTATGCAATTTTTTTAAGAGATTCCTTAAGAATGATTTCTTACAGTAATTTTGCAATTTGAGCTGGAATTTTGATTATGATTTAACAGCTCAACCTTATAAAAGAATATTAACACAGTAATGCTACTGCATAATATCCCTTTCTGCAGGAACAGTGGTTTAATTCCAGTGCACTTTAGGTAGAGTTGCATGTTTTTTAGATAGATTAATTATATATTACCTAACTAATGAAGTAACACCTGCAGTAGTAGTACTCGTGCATTTTTCAAGTGATGGAATAAAATATATTCTCCCTTTTTTAAGGGATACTTGAGATCTGTTACTCTCAACTTAGTTGACTCCTCAACCATTCCTCACCAAGTTCACCTAAACATTGCACTTCTCCTAACATTCCAAATTCAAATAGTCCTCCTTCCAGTACTTTAATCTGAGACAGCAGGTTTGTCTTGCACCAGCTACCCCTGGTCTCAAAGTACCTTTGTAGCATCAAGTACCAAGCAGCTGGTCATTCAACCACTTTCACTGTTATACTCACAAGGTGTGCACAGGGATTTAGATATTCCAGACAGTTCCTTTTCTATACTTTCTTTTCCTTTAAAGGAAGCAGAGGTCAAAATTCAGGCCTGGCTTTTGGCTCCCATAAACTTAGGGTAGGCACTCCTGTGAACACCTGGGGCTATGTCAGTCTACAGGGTGACTGATTGCTGCCCTACCAAACATGCCATGTAAGTCTTGGTACTATTGTCACAAATGTAACTAGTGGTGCTTCCAAATGAGCCACTGCTGCTTTGCAAATAGACATGTCACAGGCAGGAGTACCAAGAACCACATATTCTCCCTTCTGATCTTGATGACAGGCTTCTAACTAGTGGTTGTCAAAGACTACCCATAGTAGGAGCCCTGAAATCACTAAGCCAGTCAGTCACGCAGGAGCTGGAAATAAGGAGCCTTCTGTGATTTAAATGTGGGCTGACTCATTTGCCATTTCTTATGAAGCCAGCTTGTGCCAGCTCTGCTGCTGCTTAATCACACTGCTGCTGGGAGAATTTCTTGGCAGAGAAACCACACATGAGAGCACAGGGAGTGACAGATATCACCTTGGGCCTCATCATCTTTAGGTGGTATCCCACTATGTTCATATCATGAACAGGATGCATATGCAGAAACACATTTTAATGGCATCTTGAGCAACTGCAAGTGACTTTTGCAATGTGAATGACCATGAAGATGAAGTACTGACCTACATCAGAGAGTGACTGGTTCAACAGTACATAGCATACCTGTAAATTCTGAAATCTGGCCTGATACTCTTGACCTTTCTGTTGTCGCCAATTTCTCCTTTCATAGTTCCAGTCATGAGAATATGATCACTGTCTATCTGCTCTTGACATCACAGAAATAGCCACACTCATTTGGACTTGTAGTAATTTTAAGTCAAGTTTCTCTGTTGCTAGGACAAGGCTTCAAAGAGAGTAGCAAAAAAGCTTCAGGTGTGCAATTATGGAATAACTGATACTTCACAGTGATGTGAGCTCTGAATGATATTTAGATTTTATTTGCTAAATATTTCTTATAAAATAGATTTTTCAATCTTGTTCTTCATATTGCTACAACCCGTGCAGAGTGATTAAAAATTCTGATCTCACATGGATGGTTGCATAGCACAGTTTTGATTAATCAGAAAATTGGTTTAATCATTTGTTGCTAGGAATAATAAATTAATGCAGATGAAGTCCATAGTGCTGTCTGTTGAACTATGAGTCTGTTATCACAGACATTCCTGAAAATTCAGAGGACTACCTATGTGTGTAAGAATATTCACTTATATACTTGGTCTCTAAGTCCTCACCGCTCTGCTTAAAGCATTTGAGATAGTTTGCTGTTGTATCTAACATCTAATTTCTTTTTGTATTCACAGACGGTAAGCAAATATTAGGAACTAATGTGGCGAGGCATATTAATATTATTAGCTGGCATTTTGAATAATGGAGTCATGATAAAATTCTACAGTGGAGAGAGACTCTGGATAAAGATAATTAATCGTCTACAAACTTTATTCCAATATATTACGACTTTTATACTAGATAATAACTCTGAAATCCGTGCATTAATAATTATTTTATAATTATATATTGGATGTCATCATGGCTAGGTTAGGCTGTGCCATTTCAAATACAGATATCAACAGAAACAGGATTGGCATTTTTTTTGAAATGTGGCACTTTTTTGGAAATATTTTTATACACTAAATATCACTCATATGCTTACAAGACCATAAATTACAGACCCTTTATTTACTGTATTCCTAATAGGGCAGAAGATAGGCTGAAAAAATAAACAGTCATAAAGAAAAATGTTCTATCATAAGGGAAGGCTTTCAGGGGTGAATAGGGTTTTGCAGGCAGAGTGTCCAACTAATAATGAGATTTTATATATGCCAAAGAAGTGAAGCTGTAGCTGTAACAGAATGTGAATCACCTTAAAAATTCTCTTAGGGTCACTTTGTTTTTCAGATCAAATTGGGCAGATCACACCTATAATCTGTAGTCAGATGAATAGACCCTCCTCACTCCAGTAGTCCTGCGGATTCATGTGAATACAAACGGCAAGCTTTGACTTGCTGTTTAGATACGTGTGCTCTCTGTTTAATTAATGAACCATTATTTCACATCAGTAATGTAAGCACTGTTGGTTTCTTTTTTTGTTTACAGCCAGTAGGTTTACACACACACAAGTGCCCTTTCAAACAGAAAATAGATTTCTCAGTTACTCTCAGCACAGTTCTCTGCAGATGGACTTTAGCTCTTCGGAAAAGGAAGTGTATTGGAGAAAGGAAATCATGTAACACAGAGAGCTTTTACCTAGATAAAAGTCAGCTGTCAATATGTGAGTCCTGGCCTCAGAAAACTAATACCAACAGTAGTTATATGTCATGTACCTTGATTCAGAGAGTTCTGCACTTCCTGTGATGGGTCAGCTCTGTAGAAAAAATAGTCAGAAAATCAATAAGTAGAGTAAGAAATGAAATAAAAAGTAGACCTGTTTTAGGCAGGGTGTTTTCTGTCTTCATCACTGACATGTGTAAGCATTTTGTGACTTATACTTCTCTGCCTGCTGCTGAATATGTTTTCTGCATGTAGTGTGAAGACTTTTGATCCAAGAAGAGGAAGCAAAGTACAGAATCCACTGCCAGGTTATTCTGAACCAATAATACTTCATAGAGGTTTCATGTGCTGTTACATGTACAATCTATGAGAATATGAGAACAATTTGAAGTAAAACTTGCACTTCCATATTACATAGAATGGAGGGGTAGTGTGGCTGATGAATTTTCTACTATTAGTTTCTGACACAAACACTGTCTGATTTACACATTTGAAATGTATTTTAACTATGCTCTGTGCACATGCAATAGTCAGCTGGAATCCCCTCTGCAGAGAGGGGAAATTCACTGCTACACTAATCTCTGAAACTGTTAAGCGAATCCCTGCACTCTGTTAGTTGTCTCATTGACCTACTCTATCCTGGATGTCCTAATTCAAGTGATGACAACAAGGGTTTGAAGCAGCACTCCAGATACTTGGAGTGACTGGTCCAAGAACTGACTGGTCCAGCATGCTGGGGAGCTCTGCTGAACTGCTCTCATCTCCACCCTGCATAGAGCCTCAACCCACACTTGTCTGCAGCACTTCACCTTCAGGTTGTGCCTTTCTGTGTGGCACCTAGTACCTAAGAGATATGTGTGTGGAGGTATTTGTGCAGAGTAGTTTACTGGCCTTACAGGACTTAAACTTCTATCTAACACTGCAGCAGACAACACTTGGGAAAATAATTCCCCAACAGCATTAATATCTGTTAAGGTTCAGAAGCAAGTGTATTCACAGATGAAAAATGTGCATGTATACAAATGGTACTTTATAAGCCGAATGTGATTTAATTATGTTGAATTAATTGAAAAACACAATTTAGATTTCTATAGGGAATTCTACTGCAATTTCTCAAAGTCCTTTGCAAATAGCAATGAGATAGAAAACTGTTACTTGTAGAGAAAAAATAATATTTATAAAGAGAATAGTCAAAAATAAGCTAAGTTACTTAACCAAATAAAACTGAAATTCACAGCAGAATCAAGATTTGATGGTACGTCACTGCATTTCAGTCACCCTTTACTCTCTTCTGGATAACGATATTAGTGCCCCTCAATTTCACTTGATCATTTATTCTATTCTGTCAAATTTCTGGCAGTTTGACTTTCCTCCTTTGCAAGAACCTCACGTTTTTTCTGCACCAGAAGTTTGTCAGTGTGACTGAGAAATTCGGGCATCTTGAGGTATTCAGCAGTAGTTCATGGGTGTCATAAACTTTTCTAGTTTTCCAAATTGAGAAATAAGTGGTGCTATAAAAAATGTATTAATGCTTAATGCCAAAATGAAGGGGTTTCACTGTTCTTATGCTTTTTTTTTCCATCAGATCACAGTAGTGTGCTGAACTCTTATGTTGCAGATTAAAATAAAAAATATAGCTAAACTACAGATTTGGGTTCTGAGCCTAAGATTTTACAAAATATACCAATTCCAGTGTGTCAGAGAGATCACTTTCATCATGTCCATTTGGAAACCAGTACTATAAAATTTGACAGACCTGAAAAAATTAATTTCAAATTGTGGAAAATGGAGAAGCATTGTCTTAGAATAGACAACAGTAGGATAGTGATATCAATTTACCTTTTGTGGATCAAAAGAGAGAGGTGAGCTCGAATTCTAAGCAATGTGTCAAGAACTGAGGAGCTGGGGATAATTTATGAAAGTACAATCAACCAAAAATAGCTAAATATTTTGATCTTCAATATCCTTCTATTAAAGTATGTTCATTTCCATGCACTATTTAGTTTACAAGTATTGATGCACTGAATGAGTTTTAAGAAACAGCAGGGGTTTTATGGCCTTCTGATTTGTTATCTGGGTCATGAATATAAGAATTTCATTCTAATGTCCTGGAGCCGTATCATGCCATTGATTTTTTTTTAAGCAGATTTTGCCATTGATTTAAATGGGGAGTTCTGCTTAAAAATCAATGACACAATATGGCCCTGAGACATTAACACATTCAGAATATTGACGGAAAAGGAAAATAAAATCTTTTGTCAAAAGCTCTTTCTCTCAAAATATTATCCTTTCCCCAGAAGGTCTAGACATTCTACTGGATGTTCTAAAATTAAACATAAATGCTGTTGAATGCTAGTTAACAATTAGATTTTTTTTCTAAAAAAACATATGACTGGCATCCAACCTTTAATCAAATAATTGACTAATCACTCGCTATGGTACAGCTTCACAATCAACTCTTCCAACTAAACTCATCTCCCCTGACCCACTCCTTGCCACTTTCCTCCTCACTTCACTTCAGAAAATGTTCACTACAGCCCATTAAGGAACACTTTAATTCAAGAGGGTCTGGCTGATCAAGAAAAATTAAGCTCCTAATAACAGCAAAATCGAAAGAAATTTGGACAAAATGACTCTCCGCATCACAGATTTTGTTTACTAGTGGGTAATTAATTCTCCACATATGTTGGGAACATCTGTCGCAGTGACCTGCCATCGTATCTGTGAAATGACTGCTGTGCAGCTCCTCTGCAGGTCATTAGCAACGCACTGAAAGGAATCTTCCTCTCTCTGCCCCAAATGGGCATTGCCCTCTGGGGTGTCCACACCCCAGGAGTGAATCAGGTCTCTGTGACCCTGCTCCTCACCTGCTTCCAGCACCTATCTCTCCCTCTGAATTACACAGCGCTCAGAGGAAGACCCAGTGTCTGGTAGAAGGATGTGCAAGTGAGACATTTTTAGAAAAATCAGATGGATTTTTTCTTCTGCTGTGTCACTTGAATTTTGTCACACCTTCTTCCAAGCTAAGAAATCATCCCAATTAAGTGTTTTAGCAGCAAAACTGCCTATTCTGTTTCTACTTGGCCAAAGGGTTTTGATGGATGGAGAAGAGGAAGGGAGCTTTTTTCTCTTTCTCTGTAAAGCTTTCTTATCTGTCTGTATAGGGACATCAAGACAGAATGAGGATGTGCCAAAGGAAGTAAAATAAGGGCCAAGTTTCCAGGCTTCATCTTCTATGTCTGTATTAGATTACTCTGTAGTATCCAAGGGATGAGTTGGTATGGGAAGTCTTCCCTGATTAGAGAAGGTAGATATCAGTGAATATGTATACATGTGCAAATCCCTTTCTTTACCACAAGCAAAGCAAAATCCTAACAAATAAACACAAACACAAAAGGAAAAGCCCATTATCTGCACTTGAAAACCACATTTAGGTCATATATTGGCCAAGTACTGCTCACATGCCAAGGCATAATCACATGCTTCAGAGCTTTACACATTTTCAAGGTCATGCAGAAAATGTTTTTCTGGTGAGGCAAGTTCCCCTCCCACCCTCCCCCATACCCGTAGGGACTAGAATAAGCTGAGGAGGGTGAACACCTGCAGCTCTTCCAAGACACCTGTGTTTACAGGGAATGCCACTAACCCAACAAATCTTCTTTCACAGGAAACAAAAAAAGATGCAGACAGCAAAGAAAATTAATCTGAGATATCATTATACACAAAACAAAGCACTTACTGTAAGAATCCTGCAACTCCCTCATATTTTATTACATACAAGAATTCCAGATTCTGCCATTCTCAGATTTCCTTTAATTTTTAAATACTTTCTCTTATCTTTCCTAAATATGCATTATATCCTGAATCTAGGAATAATTGATGCTGTTCAGTAATCTTCTAATTTTAATTTTTTCAATGGACACTGCCACATTTAAATTCTGGGTTAGCTCCAAGTCAATGTAATTGGTGTAACTTCACTGGTACCAGAGCAACGATGCTAATTTACATCCACTGATGTAAATGTCGAACCTCTCTATTTATTAAAAAATATATATAAAATAATAGTTATTCTTTTTTATTTAATAATAAATATATAAATAAATCCTTACCACTGTTCCAGTTTATAACAGGAAAGAGAATTCCCAGTTTTAATATTTCTTCTGAAATTAACAAGCAACATTTATCTTCTATGGTAAAGGCTGATCCATGTGTAGGCTGAAATAAACTATGAAGTTAGAGCCTGTAAATCGTAAGACATATACATAAATATAAAACAAATGTCTTGCTATTGAACAAGATGCATAGTTTTTTCATATGTGTACAAATCACTTCAAAGAAATTGAGCATAGGGTTGGGAATTGGGAGATGGGAACTACTCCTGACTCGGCTGAAAACTACCTGTGTGACCTTGGCAAACATCTTAGGACTCATAGGACTGATGGCTGCTTAATGAGATAATCTACCATGAAAAATGGGGGGGGGTACGAGGTAAGAACATGTGTTCATGAGAAGTAGTGGTGGTTTCTGAGGCAAATAATGATTTAATTGGATCAGTGTTTTCAAAGGTTTTGCTACAACTTGCATGAAAAGTCTGAAATTATCAAGACTGTAGAAACAAAAGCAATTGCAAGAACCACATCACTACACTTGCCTTATGGAAAGTGATAGGGTCAGGAGGCAGTTTTGAATGAAAACACATTTTGAGACAAGATTTGGTCTTGCATGTAAGAAGAGAACAGGCTGCCTGGGCAGTGTAGCAGTGGCTTTAACAACAGTGGAGAAAATGAAGCTTTAAGCATTGATCCTTTACAATAGTAGAAATACTGAACCAATTTTATGGTTGAAGAGATGCAAACTTGTTGCTTTAATTTTACAATGGGGATTTTTTAAAAGGGATTTTTTTTTTTTTTGCATTTCTAGCAAGAATAAGACAATGTGTCTGGATTCCCCACAGCACTCGGGGGCTCAAGGAGAGGAACTGGAGAAACATTGAGATACACAAAAATCTATTAGTGGTGTAGGGTCTCTGACAAGCGATCTCAGAAGTTGTATGGCCTCCAGGAGATAGCATTCACATGCATTTATGCATATTCATGTACATTCAATTGTTATCTCCCATGGTACTAGTCTGAGTTATACCAGATACGTGTTCTTGCAACATGGTAAAATTCAGAGTCTTGTAAAGGACTGCACCATGCAATGCATGCCCAATGTATTTCCAGTTAGGACTGTTCAGCAAATCCTTCAATGCAGATCTTTTCATTGTGGATCACAAAATGACAATGAGAGGGAGCTGCCTACTAGGATCAGTGTGAGCAATTCTTAACCATTAAGTAATAAGGTAGGTCACATCCCCATCTCCTGCTCTCAGTCTGGTTCCAGAAATTCAAGAGGATGAGGGTAGAGGGGAGAGAGTATAATCTCGGCCTTTATGTCTGAAGTTCAGAGCAAATCTACACACAAGCAGTGCACATTTTACTGTCTTTATTCCTCCTGTAATCCTTGACAGCATAGATTCTTCTGCATACTTTCTACCTAGAGAAAGTCTAGAGAAAGCTGGCTGTCAGAGCAGCTTTGGAAAGTAATAGTGCTCCAAACATGCGGGGGTGTCAGAATGGCTGTGGCCACCCATAGACCATGTCTCCAGACACCTTTTCAAATGGATTCCAAAATACTGATCAATTTGCAAGAACTCTTGTATGTTAGATTTTTGTGAATAGACCTTCTTCATCCCTGAATTGCCCTCCTTTCCACTTCTCCGCATGCACACTTCTTTCACTCCTTCAAGCCGGAAGAAGTTGGAGGGAATTCTTCCAGGGAAGATTTTAAAGGGTTTACTTTGCACAAATTCCTCACATGTAGCATTCTCCCCACTCCCTTCATGGCAGGCCCTGGTCTGACCCTATATGATTCACTGTTCCTTCTGCAGGCTGTAATCTCCAGCTCTCCCAGGGGAGCAAAACCAGCAGCCAAATATCTGCTGACAGCTTTGTGTGTGTAAACCCATAGCAACTTCATTGAAATCAGTGGAATTAGTTTGGCTTGACACCAGTAAGAAGAAGAGCTGGATTTGGCTTATTAGCACAATAAGGGTGAAATTAGTTAGATTACACTAAGGATTTCTGTGATAAAAACATTTAGTTTTCATTTAACCAGTGCAAAGGTAACAGCATAATTCCCTTAAGGAATGTGCAGAAATAGTGGCCCATATACAAAGAAGGAAAACCCTTAAAGAGGAGTATGCTGTCAGGGAGAGTGATACTAATGCCCAGGAGAGCTGTATATAATTAGCTGTCATCATTTACATGGTTAGTTTCTTCACCACATACAAAATATACATAATTACAGTTCACTTACAAAGGATTCAATCCCTGTGTTCCATATCTTATGAATTTTTATGGCACGTAAGTCAGTTACCATTAAGTTAAAATCTAGGCCAAAATTTCTAGAAAACTTCCAAGCCTCACTCTCTTGCAGATGGCAGGGGAATCAGCAATGACTACTCGGTATTACACTTACTAATCCTTCTAAAACTACATCAAGTACTGAAATTGTTACTCATCAAATGGCAACATTTGACTTAGTTACAAAAAATTAAAAACTGCCTCTTCTAATATGTTAAGAGCTCAGGAAAGGCTTTAGAAAACTTTAGTCAACATAATTCAGCTGTTTCAATTCATATTAATATCAAAAAAGATATCTTCCATATAATGGAAATTATTAAAAAACATGCCACTGAAAAACCATACATAAACTGGAATTTTCAAGGCTGGTCTTTTTGTCAGGAATGGGAATGCACCCATCTTTGAGAGAGCTATGAACTTCAGCAAAATTTCAGTTCTTCTGCAGAGACTTTAGAAGGTAAATTGGAGGAGGATCAGAGCACAACAAAAATGCTCTCATCAGATTTGGGGAAAAAACAATAAGAAAACTTTCCAAAATGTTACAAGAGAACCAAATATTTCTGTGCCTGACCATGCCTTTGCTGCTTACAAATTAGTGTGATGTTCACTGGCTATTTGGAGTTTTCATCTCCTCTCTTTTTATGTTGTTAACAACTTACTACAGTTACCAGGTACTTTGATTGAAAAAAAAAATAAAAATAAAGCAACAAAGAAGGATCTGAATTAATTTCTATCTCTAAACTCTATGAGGAAGGGGAATTGCAATATTTAGAAATAATATTAATGAAGGTCCTTGACTTTAAGGAGAAAACATCTTCATGGCCTATGTATCTCTACACTAATGAACGTGAATTTCGAACCAAAAGTCTGCAGAATAAGACTGACTCTAGAGTGATTGACTGGAAATCAAAACCTCATTGTTGGCATGGCATAAAGTGCTGACTTAGTAAAAGTATTCTTTGTTGGCTCAAATTCATTTTAATGGTACTTCAAAGGGCTAATATCATCTTATCAGAGGTTCTAGTGATTTATATACTCTGCTTATCTCACTGTCGCCACAAGAATAACGGTGCTTTATGGCTAATAATGTTCTCTCTTCCTATGTTGTTCAAATTCTTGAGCTACAAACTATCTTTCCTTCTTCAAAACTTAGGTTATTGGAGAAGTTGAGCTTAAATGAAGGTTGAGAAGGGGCCTAATACTACAGTGGTCCTCTGAGGAGAGGAAAAGGTGAAACCTGGGCAAAAGGTATAAGAAGATAAAAGCAGGAACACACTTTTACAATGTCAAGAATAAACATCACAAATTCGTGAAATATATACATGTGCATAGACAAAATACTTCCTGGAGCTTAATCTGAAGTCCATTAAAAATGGCAGCTTAGAAATAGCAGCCAGAGAAGACCAGGGACAATGTATGTAGTGGATCTTTCTGAACAAATGCTTCCCAGTTATTTCCAGACAAAGGGAGAGGAATTAGTCCAAAATGCACCAGCTATCTCTGGAAATAATTTTTAGGCTCAGCTTATGCTGGGTAGGTGCCTCCAGGAAATTACTGAAGCTTCCAATGTATGTATGATGTAAAGGAAATGGTTGAGAATATGCAACTGGAGCTTCTTTTAAGGGAATTAACAATTATAAAACCCTCTGTGTAGTCATGCAGAAGAATAAGACTGCAGACTGCTTGTTTGCCCCAGAATTTGACGCTGGCCTGAGGGCAATATTTGACTTCCACCCACTGTCATTTCTATGCTCAATGTCCTTCAAATTTCTCAATTTTCTTTCAGCTTTGCCCTACACAGTGACTGTCAGTGCACTTTCTGTAGGTGTTTGTGTATGAACCACAACATTACTTTTCTTAGGTATGGTAAGTATTACTGATTAATATAGTTAAATTATTTTTTTAATTGTGCTTGTGTCTGCATTGGACTGGTGTTTGGATGTTAGTAACTGTGCTCTATCGACAGCAGTTGACCAACAGTGATTTAACTAAGCTGACTGTCTGTACCTTGGTTTGCTAAGCACCCTTGACACATTTGAAGGCAGGACTCTGTCTTGGATGAGATAGGAAAATACAGGAATAAATCTGTGAGTTAATTATTTTAAAATCCCAGTTAAATACTGGATTCCTTTTAGAGATTTGTAACATGTTTAGAAGGTTTGGACAGAAGTGCCTTGATTTCTACATTTCCCTGTGTGGTCAAACACTGAAGTTTTAGCTGAGCTCAAAATTCTTAAAACAAATGTTTTGAGAAACTAATAGCTGCTCAAAAATGTGATTTATATGGCACTTCAATAATGTATTTAAATTGCTGAGGGCCATGGTCGTGAAGACTTGCATGTACCACACCTTCCCACACACTCTGTGCAAGAGTGCATTTAAAAATTTGTGAAGCCTAAGCAGGTGCTGTTACCATGACAAATGACTTTTTAATCAGTCATAATTTTGCACTAAGTGCTGTATAAGTGCCTTTTGTTTCACTACTTAAACTGTCAATGGCTAACAATGGAAGTCACAGACTAGTGCCTATCATTAAAAGCAATGGAAAAAAATCAATACAATTTTTAATTAAAGGTGCCGAATGACTTGAGCTTTTAAGAAAGGAATGCTCCTTATCAGTATATCTTGCCTTCAAGCTTTTTCTGGCAGTTCAGAAGTTAACACACATAGGTAAATGGGGGTATTTGCAAGGTGCTTCTGGAAATAAGAAGAGAAGGGAGCATGAGAAGAATTCAGAGAAAATATTTTCTATTTGATTGATATTGTTAGGGAAGGGATAAAATACATGATAACTGCGGAAACCCTAAAGCATGCTTTTTATTAGACCTTTAAAAATACAGAATAATACATAAAAAGATACTCTTGACAGTAAAAGTCGCAGTATAGATTTTTCTGTACACACTTGTGAAAAAGGAGCTTGAAAAAAATTTCCTATTGCTGTCATTATTATTGGAGTATTCGTGTTATTGACTGCCTCAAGCATCTTGTCTTTGTTTAGTCTCTTCTTACCCCTGAGTGCTCAAGTGTTTTTTTCTTATGTTTTTCTGTACCTTCTGTTTCTCTGTCATTCGCAAATGTGATTTTGAAGAAGCAGATGTATGTTTCACCCATGGTGATAAAATCTTCACTGAGGTACCTTTAATAGCAGTACTTCTATAACAGTAGCTGAACTCTAATTTCTCAACAGAAGAGAAATTTGACAGGAATAAACATTATGTCTGGGCCAAATAAATGATCTTTCTGGGTACTTTCTGGATGGGTAAAACTTCTAAGTGAGCATAGTTATTTTGAAATTAGGGAAAAAAATTTGGATTAGGTTAAATTATGTTGAAAGACATGGAATATGAGGCAAAAGGACACTTGAGTACCATAGCATATGTTCACTTATACTGCTATATTATTAAGTAATGATGCATATGTGAACCTCACATGACCTATGAAAACTTATATTGCTTCTGTACTTTAGAGAAAGTTATAATCTCAATAAATAGAAATGATAAAGAGTATGATCTGTTCATTCATGTAAACAGTACTTTTAAGTTTTTATAGATATAGATTTTGATCCTTTTGGTTGCAAATTGAAGAATGTTAGTCTATGAATCACAAAATCGAGTATTAAAAATTCTATATTTCTCTGACAAATACCTCTGAATTTGATATTTGATTAAATATTGGAGCAATAATGATAGAATTCAGGACTTTGTAACACTTTCACCAAGTGTATGACAATATGAGTAAGCTGACTCTGTGAGCATTATGTGGTTAATAGGGCTTTTACTTCCTTACGAGTTGTTTTTAGAGGAATACATAGTTTCTAATATAAGCCATATTTCCATTTCATATTCTGACTTAATTACCTGTCTCCACTTTTTTTTCCCTTTTATTTTCCTTTCAGTGATATGTAAAGGGTAACCTTTTTGTTATGGCAGCAGCAGTTAGCACGCAGCATTTCTTTTTCTTGCTTAAATTACAGGACTTCCATAAGGAGTAATGAAGAAGAAAATGGTAGTGGAAATAAAAACAGCACCAGCTGTGCATAAGATATATGCACAATGCTAGCAAATGAAAAAATATCACAGTAGCAATGCTTTTGGATTTGACAGTGCATCCAACATTCTTGGATAGAACCAGCGTGGCTTACCTGTCCTGACTGGGTAATCCCTGAGCTCCAGGGATTTCTTGCTCTGCTTTGGTCTGAGTCAGTCTTTCACATTTGCTCTCTGATAAGGATTCAGATGTCTGGACTTTACTTCCTTAAAGGGAAGTTAGAGATGTAGAGTAGAAGTTGGTGAAGACCATTTTGCTTGTTCTCTCCTGACAACAGCAACAATCCATAGTGACTGGTCCTCCAGCGCAGCTCAGGAGCCTGTTAAATTGTTTCACGGAGGACATGGCATTTCTTGTACCAAGAGGTCCTGTCCAGCCTACTTTCCATGACTGCCAGGCAAGAAGTGATATGAGATGAGGTGGGATTCAGGGCTTCACACTCAGGACTGCATAAGCCATGTCAGATTTTCATTGCCTGGACTGAAGTCAGACTGCCCTGTCCTGTGGACAGCCAGTTAAGCAGTCACTGTGGTCATTGTGTCCCCTCAGAACTGGTACATGAAGACTGCTGCTGGAGGATCCTGAACTGGCCTAGGCTGTTATTGTTTTATATGGCACGTGACACACACTGCCTTGTGTTCCTCAGCTGAGCTGTTGCTCCCATGCCCAAAACTGAAAGATGTCTGGAAAAAAGTGGCTGTGGAAGAGGTAATGAGGCCTGTGGGCAGGACGTGTCCGGCGCTCAGAGTATCATCTCCCTCCAGGCTCTTTGGATGCCCACTTGCATATGCTTGGACAAGTTGCTTAGTTTCCATACCTCTGTGCATTGGACTCTGGATTGGCCTTTCAAACACCATAAGTTCAATAGGCAAAACTACAAAAAACCAAACTACCGCCCTTCCCAAATGTGTCTGGTATCTAACATGGGTCCATGTCCTCCAAAAGCACACTTTTCCCATTCCTGTCTCAGACAATGAGCAGCAGTATTTCTGGGGAGTTTTTGCCTTTTGATCTCCTCTCTGATCTAATGCAATTGTCCACTGGCAGAAGCGCTGTGAGGTGCAGAATAAAGTAATGAAGCTAATCTGATTTCCACCCCCCAACCCCAGTATCTACATGCCCTTATTATATTAGATTCCTAATAAGATTCTCTGTCTGCACTCCAGAAACCAGGCTGAAAATGTATGTATATGTGGGGAGGGGGGAATGCTGTGGAAGGTTGCCTCCATTTACATCCCATCTTTAATGGATAAAATCTGCCTGTCCTTGAGTTGCAAGGTATCTGCCTCCAAGATTTCTTGAGGGAGAAGCTTCTGAAACTGTTAAGAAAAGAGGTATATGTTTAACACTGATGTGTCTTGGTATGGCAACAAATGTAAGAACAGGAATCGTACAGGAAGGAATCTTGTGAAGGTCTTGTGCCTTCCTGCCTCATAAAGCTGGAATATTTCCTGAAGTGGATGGAGAGTGGATTGGAGGGATGCACCTGAGCTGGAATTACCAGGAAGAACTGAATAAACTCTGAGAAGAACTCTGAACAAACTAGTTTTGTGTTGTTGAGCAGCAGACATAGTTACTTACCTTGTGAGTAAAGAGCCTATACACTTCTAAAGGTCCCAGAAAATGGGAAGTAGCGAAGCATTGCTTGTAAGTCATGCAATCCATCCTTAATCCTCGCTAAAAAACCCCAACTCCTGTCTGTCTCAGTTATACAGAGCCATTTCCAAGGAGTTTTCCATAAAGAAAGTCAGAGCTACTGGATGCTGCAGAGCTGGCCATTAGTGGGGCCATCCCAGGCTAAATTCACACGCTAGAACCATGGTTCTCCAGTCTAAGTCATAAATAAGTCCTCTCCTGCAAAACTGGATTAGATATATCTTAGCAAGCAAGCAGTATTGCTCAGAGAGTGTATGGTGATAATAGAAGATTTTTATTTTCCTTAGAGACCGAGTTGCCATCTCAACTACATCACTGAAATGTACCTGCTGTAATGCAGTGACAGAACAGTCATCATATAACGGAGAAAAGCCTCTACACATTTCAGTGAAAAGTGTTGCAAACAAGGCTTGAATCCAGCTTCATGCTTGACGGGACCAAACTTGGTCACTTCAAAACTGAGTTTGCCACTTTGTCCTGAGGCAGAAATTTTTTGTTAGAAAGAACCCTCATGACTGCTGGGTGTTTATGGATAAAAAGCCTTTAAAAGCAGTTTAAGAGCCTCGGTTGGTTCCTTCATGGACAAAGGTCCATATCACAGAAGCACTATACATAATTCACCACAAGAGAGCCCCAGAACTAAGCAAGAAAGCTAAATTACCTGTCACTTCCAGAAGAAGTGTTCCCTTTGGGTCAAGGTTGAAATCATTGGTAAACCGATGTGAAGAAGATCACGTTGATCTCTGTATGGATTCCTTCCCTGTGTCAGGACTGCAGAGAAATAAGGGAAGCAGAATGAATGCCTGCTAAAATTTCTTTGTTATATCTATGAATTCTTATTCACAAACCAGCAAACCTTTCCCTGATCAAAGTTTGAGGGATAAAGCAGCATTGATTCTTCTGCTAAAGAAAAACAATGCTTCTGGCAGAGCATGTATTCTACTCACAGGGGCGTCCTGTCAGAGGTGTGAGGCATTACAGCTTTGTCTGAATACAAAAAACAGCTCATTATTACCGTGGATAGGAAATGCTGCTAGTTACAGGGAGTGAGTATGACTTCAGGAGTACAGTTCATGAGAAGTAGATGCCATCTGGCTGTCATTAAGTGGCTGATTGTGGCTTTCTGTGATTGACTGGTGATTGATTGACAGGTGGTAGAGAGGAAAGGGATACAGTGTGTCAGCCAGATACGCCAGCCTTTTGTTTCAGTCCTGTAATTTTTGTGGTGTGTGTAGCTATCAGGGGGGCAATTTTTCTTTCAGTCCTGCTCACATTGCAGCCTCCATATCAAGTAGACTTGAAGTCTGCAGAGAAGAACAGGAGAGTGTGGAAAGTATTTGACCAAAAACTTAGACTCTTGCAAACCTTCACATTTTAATTCCATGAAAGAGATGTGTTTTAAAGAAGATGTTTTGTCCTATCTTCCCTTTCTCACATGCTCACATTTTCCCAGGCTGTGATGAGTGATTTTATGTTCTGTCACATTAAGTTTATAGCAACTTTAAACATCTTATAATAGCATCTTTTCTATGTGTTAATTATAAAAGCTGAAGCTTACCAAGTAAAATTAAGCTTGCAATGGTCCAAACTGCTGCACTTCAAAAACATATTTGGGACTGAAGTGCTTGCTCCTCCCTGAAAATTAAAGTGACTTAGGCTTATGCTGTGCTGAGCAAGGTTTGCTTGCTTTAAATATGCAGAGAGTAAACTGGTTCCTGGAAGTGCAAGCACATGGCAAAGGCTTTATGCAGAGCTGAATCACGAATACTCAGTGTGCAGTCTCTACAATGAGTGCATGCCAGGGGAGTGGCTGGGAGCTGCTCTGCCTCTCCATAGCACTTATGTGCACTATGTCAGCAATGCTTCAAGTTGCTCATGTTTGTGGGCTCTCTGTTACACACTGAGCTGGCAGTCTAAGCAGTGCCATCCTGAGGCCGGCAAGCATCCCGAGGGAGGTGGTAGTTGCAGGGAGGGGCTAATCTAAGATGGGAGGGTGAAGCAGTTTCTGAGGAAGTCTCCAAGGTCAGTAAATGAGCAAGTAGAGTAAGAAATCTTCTTGACACAGTTCAACATGGTCAGTAGTATCTAGTTGACTGTTCCTCAACTCACAGAGATTAGAAATGTGTCTTTTCCACTGCAGAGGGCTAAATTTTGCCTCAGTGAAGGCTTTGCGAATGGAGCAGTCCGTACTCGTGAAGTGGCTTGTCTATGCCCACGTTAGGTCTTATCAGTTTAATTACGGTTTGCACATTAATCTGATGTGTTTCCTTGGGCGAAATCTTCTCTAATTTCAGCACAAGGACTGTTGCTTCCAAATAAAGAATTAAAATAACTTGTACAATCTCAACAAAGATGTTAGACCAGAAAAGCTGATGAGTCACTGTTGATATTAATGAGGACTTCTGCTTAAAACTTGGATCTGTCTTTCCTTATATTTATATACAAAGCTTTTTCTGAAATCCAGGTTTCTTATATAGCTGAAAGAGCTTTCAAATGAGACATCAGTTTTTAGGAAAGTATCTAAATATGTTTAGCAGTTTTGAGACAAACTGAACGAAAGAAATAACTTCTGTTTTGTCTGTCTGGAGTAGGAAATAATGTAATATCACTTAGGTCAGAGTAAATATTAATCTAAAGCTCATTATTTGTATAAATATGTGAAATAAAATTATAATTAAAAATATGGTGTTTTTCAGGTTCCAAACCATCTATAATACAATGTATAATATCTTCATATGTTTAGTAATTGTTGCCTATATACATGGAACATAACTAAATCCATACAGGTTTTAATAGTTCCTGTGGTGACTAGATAAGGTACAAGAATCCTCTAAGTAGAGAAAAAATGAATTCATGTTTAGAAATCTTGGTTCCTACATGACACTTCCATTACTGATACAACTAAATGGGATGAATTTTTTCAAACTAAACAAAAACATAGGATCCTTATTTGGTTAAGACTAATTAAAAATTTTAACACTCTCTTTTTTTCTTTTTGCACTAGTTATGCTTGTGCACTGATACAAACAGTAGCTCTAGCACACAGTGCAACCCTTTTTATCCAAAACAAAGCTTGCATTCCAGCACATCCCAGCAAAGAGTGTGCTCTTAAAAGAAGAAAAAACAATCTAGCTGGGATTTTACAAGTTTGCGCACGCAACTCAGTATTTTATTCTGGGAGTCGACGAGACTACTGCTGCTTTAAGGAAAGATGGTCTCCAAACGGTTTATGAAGTGATAGATCATATATAAATAGGTTGTTTGCTCTCAGTACAGATGCCATCATTACTAACTACTTTCAGGCTCTTTGAGAGCTAAATAATTTTGTAATGCATCATTGAACATTTAGTTGCTTCGATAGCAGATGGTTTCAGGGGTCCATCTGCTCACAGCAATGTTTTCAACAAGCCCCCTTCACCTTCACCAAAAGGTTCAGAAACATTAGAATATTCATTCCTCACCACAGGTGCCTTTCCCGGAGCCTCCCCATACACAGGCATAGTGGGTCGCACACTCAGAAAGAGAGAGGTGGTTACTGAAATATGTGACTTAATCTATTGTGTGTAGATTACTTCTGTCAGCAAATGGAGACAGAAGCAATATTGGAAAATATGAAGCATCAGGTTACCTGGAACACAGCTTTCGTTTGTCAGGAGTAGATTTTTAATAGGTTTACATCTAAATATAAAGAGTTGAATACATTTTAATAGTGTTAATAATTATAACTGTGCACACAGTTAACTGTAACTGTGTGTGTACACAGAGTTATGAATACTATTAAAATTTATTCAACTCTTTATATCTGGATGCATTCACAGTTAAAAGATGAGTGCACAGCATAAATATCCACATACCAGCTGCTGAAGAGAGAAATCTGATGTAATGGAATACAAATACGTCAAATATGTATTGCCTTGTAGTGCTTACAAGTGTAATAGCAAGGGAATAAGTTATTGCAATCTTTTTGTAAATTGCTTGTCCTATATTAACTCCTATACAAGAAATGCAGTGGAGAAACTCAAGACTTGTTAACTCTTTGTTGCAAAAAAAGTTACAAGTGTCACAGACTTTGTTTTGCAGAGAAAATAAACGTATCTGATCTGTTGATTAATAGGAAATGCATTACTCTACCATCCATTTTTACTGCAGTTTTCTCAAACAAGACCAGAGGGCTCTCTGAGAAGGAGAACATTTCACAGAGTCTGATCTTTGAACACCATAGGGACACAGGAATTTGTATCTGAATTGCTGCCTATGTAATTCCCAGGAGAGCTAACTAGAGTTGCCTGATTTTAGCCTCTCAAAAAGCATATATAGATTTCCAATTTCATAATGTGTTTGGAAATAGAAATAAATCCTGAATTACCTGAAAATAGCTTTGAGCATCGAGCACCCTCCTAAGAGGAGTTAAGAGATGGGTTTTAATAAAGTGACAGAGATTATTAATTATTTGTAAGTAAGAAATAACGCTTCAAAGCTATGTAGTGTATACTGGGGAAGGAATTGGTTCAAATTCTGTCCCAATATAAGGTTGATAGTTGTGGTTTTTTTGGTTGTAAATTGGGGTAAAAATATTCAGTAACCACTTAGATATTCCCTGCCTCAAAAGCATATAGTATTTTACGTACACAAAGGACCTAGCATAGCAGTGTGCTTCACTTCATCAGGTAGTTTGAACTTGTTTTGATAGCTGCTCAGGAGTTCCTTTACCTGTCTAAACCTAGAGAAACTAAACTTAAAGCAATATGATAGTTTGATATAGCCTTTAGAAAAGCAGATGATAAGGGTTAAATTACTATTGGTGTGTTTGAGCACTGCAATTCAAAAGTTTCTGAAAATGTACATTGCAAGGTATCAGTGGTCACTGAACTAATGATATGCACTCCTAATCCTGAATATGTATTAGTGGAAGTGGCTACAAGCAAAGCATCAAGGCTGAAAACTTTAATTTCTTGTCATTTAGCATGACATGTCATTCATTCTGTGAATGAGAGTTAACCAGACACTCCCATCCATAATTAAGCCACAGACTGCCTTCTGAGCATCAGCAGAAGACCTCTAGAAAGTGCCAAACAAAGGCAAGTCAGCTGTGCCTCATGAAAGACTGACCCTGAATTTTGCAAGTAGTAGGATCATCTTGATGGCTCCACAGAAGTCTTTCTGTCCTCCACTTTTAAGTCAGTGAAGCAGGATAACAGGCCTTTTATAGGTTTATGATCAGTGGGTCCTGGACAGATCTAGGATGGGTCCTTCTTTCTTCCCCATCAAAATTTGCTTATTTAACATTGAAAATTTGCATATTTTCTGAACAGGAAATAGAAGAGCTCATTCTGGAGGTCAGTGAAGGTGATAGGCTTTTGCAGAAGGGATGCAAATGGTAGTGTCTTTCTAATTACATAACCAGTGGGTAATACAAAAAGTCATCCCTACCTTTCCAGTTTTGCCAGTGGCCTGTGTGGTTCTTTTATTTATCTCATCTCCTTTCATCCCTGCAGATGCTCTGCTAAGTGCTGAGTGAACTGTTACAACAAGTATTTGTTTTGCCTATCCTGAATTAGGATGCAGAGTTGGGAAAAGTTATATTTGATGGGAATTTTTTATTTCGGTTAGCTGGAAAATAAAGATTTTGTCTCCCTATGACCAGCCTTCTGACAAAAGGACCCATGTTACATGCATGCAGATCCATCAGTCATTGAAATACTAGTTGAATCTCAACTTCAGTTTGGGATATAAATGCTTTTTTTCTGCATAAATATACAGTTGTTTTTATTGTTTTTATTATTTTTATTTGCACAATAAATCACAGTTGTAAAAGGCACTTTTAATAAATACTAAATAATTTTAATCTGTCATTTAAAATTATTTAGTGAAAGGAGGTGTTTTATTTGTACTGTAGTTGGGACTTAATATGTCAATAAAAAAATTACTTTTCCTTAACTATAGCTAATAGACTGCAACTGCCAGAGTAAGTCTAATAAACAAACAACTGGAATCTGTGGATAGATGTTGGTTACAATAAAAGTCCCAAACACTTCAAAAACATTGAAATGGAAAAATTATATAAATGACCTTTCTGTAGTGTGCACTAGCAAAGGTGCTGTACAAACTACATGTGTATAAATCCACAAAATAAAAGCAAACATTAATATGTTCAAAACTAGGATCAATGAGAAAGTCAGTTTTATACTTGGAAGTAAGGGTTTGGATTTATGCTGGGGTTGTCATTCCCATCTATACTGTCCACTTTGTTTTGTTATAGCATCACATTATTGCTTTAGATGGCTGTGTAAGGTTGTGATGCTGCAATCTTTCTCCAGTGAGTAGCATCACTGACATTTTATGGGACTGCTCATTTCATGAGACTGCTCTTTTTTGCAGCTGCAGAACCTCAGGCTTGATAGCAGATGATTATTTTTTGTCAGTTATCACATGTTCATCATAACAGGACTTCATGCTACAGTGGACAAAAATCAGACAGTTATCAAATAATTAGTTCTAATTACTCTATACCCATTAAGAGGGTCAGAAGACCATGATCTGATCAAATATTTGCCCTTTGCACCCTAAAAATATCAAATCAAAAATCTGTTACAAAAATGCTCATAGTGCGTTCTCTAAACAATGTGAGTTGTCAACTCTCTCAAGTTCTCATGTGTTTGGTCTGGTGCACTGTCCAAGTAGACTCAAAGCTCCCTGAGAAAAGCAAAGCCTGCAGATAGGCTGTTACACCTTCTTCTCTTGTCTGCAAATGCATCTTACCAACTACTCTAAACTCAAATTTTTTCTTTTCTTCTGGTGCCCTTGGGGTGCTTTGCATGTGTATATATACACAACTTTTCTGATGACTTTCAAGTAATTATGCTTGTGGATGAAGAACATACAGAGAAACTGCAATGGAAAAAAAATGCAATGTATATGTTTTCCTACAAATAAAACTGAGAGCAACTTGATTAAAACATATCAGATAATGAAGAGGATCATATCTTATTCAAAAAACAATCCAGGCAAGTTCCTCTTCAACACTTTTCCCAGTTCAAACTGTGAGTAATCGTTCACTGGAAGAAAAAATAAATCTCATTCAAGTCACAGGACAGTCCAGAGCAATCTGAACTAAAATTGTGGCTGACAAGGTGTGGTCCTAACAAAAATACAGGATAACTGGTGCTTTTTTTTGACATTGCAAGCCCAAAGTAACCCTTTTCTTCCCTCCCCTATGGTCTCTTCCAGGATTACACATTTCTCAGACCTTGATTAGTCAAAATCAAACATCACTGGTCTCATCCTCTTGATTCCTTTCAAGCAGAAGCAAAGAACAGCAACCAAAGTCAGAGAAAAAAAAGGGATTAAAGTGTGCTAGTGTGATAAAGTTTGTGCAAATACTGCAGGGAACAATTAAGAGGGAGAAAGTTTAGTGTAAATATGCAAAAAGCAAAGTGATGGAAATCATAACTCTTTTAAAACCATTCAGGAGAAAACATTTTAAAGTTTGCTGTTGTGATGGCAGAAGGATGGATTGGATAGTTTTTTAGGTCTTGAGTACCTCTTCAATTCTGTGTGTTGAACTTGCTGGTTTATAACTCAATCACGTTTGATTGAGTTTCTGTGGATAGATTGTCAGATGCAACTTGTTTTGGGAAGGAACTTGGAAACTTGCAGCCTGAGTGGGGAAGGACTCTGAAAAAGAAAAGGCATCAATATTTGAATGTGGGAATTCCCTAGAATTAAGAGTCATTTAAATTGAAGATCAGGTCAGATCATATTGGTTAGAATTTACTTTATGATAAACTTCCATGCAATGTACGATGAAATGATACCAAGTATACCCATACTGCTATATTCTCTGAGATTTACCAGTAATTTTCCTCTGGATTAAAACTTTATAAACCCACTGGAACAATCTGGCTGTCTCCAGGTCAGGAGAGAACAAATTGCTTTTTTTCCCTCTCTCCAAAAAAGGAATGAGAGCCAAAGCATTGACGTGATTCCAGATCCTGTTCTGCAAGCCTCACTGTACTAAGTCCTCCTAATGTTTTTTTTTCTTGCTGTGCAGAATGCTGGAGTAAGGGTGACATGGAAACCACAGTTTAAAAAAAATCAACTAGGATTTTTCAACTTTGACCCATGAGTTCTAGTTCTGATGTTAATGCATCTCCAAATCACCCTCATGTTAATATGCTGTCATATTTATACAGTTATATGACCCATTCAAAACATGAGACTGCTAGTGGTATTTTTTTCATTCTCTTTTAATTACATTTCTCATTTCAAGATTGGAACAAACCAATTGCAAATATAACTATTAAAGAAAATTTTGTCTGTTGTTTATAAAGATACTGAAGCTACTGAACAGCTGACCCATGATTAAATCTGAGAAAATTTAAGCATTTAATTAAATATGAAGGTTCATTCTGGAATAATTGTATGTTTTCTATCCACAGCTAGCTGGACTTTCTTGCTTTCCTATTACCAATCATATTAGTCATTATGCCCATATTTTAGACCTTCATAAACACTTTGTTTGGTGAAGGCTAAAATATCTCACATTACTAAATTACATCAATAAGAGTATTTTCTGACAGGATATCTTTTAAAGGAGGTTAAAATTTAAACTACAAGTGTAATTGTGTAAGAATATGATATTAAAAAATAGCATACAGTACCTGAAATCATCCAAAATCAGCAGGTGAAGCGAGAAAGAGGGTAGGAGAATGGAAGGGAAATGCAGTTATTTATATAAAGAGTGATTTATATGCACGTGCACGCACATACCTCCATATATTCATACATATCCGTACTTCTTTGATTAATTAGGCAACAAATTGATACATTTTAATTACAGAAACCTTACCACGAGGCTCTCCTCTATGCTTCAAATACGGAGCAAGATCTATGTAATCGGTTCTTAAACTTTAAGCCTTCTGTACTCTTTTAGTGCATGTCCAATAAGCCTTGACTGATAGCTTTTCCCTTCTGTTGCCTTCATAATATTTCTGATCTTCTAACATTATTTCACAAGGAATTTGAGTCATTTTCTTTCCTGACCGCTATGCCTCTCCTGCTATCCCCGCTTACACATCTAACAGAGCGCAGGATTCTTCCTCTCTTTCTGGCCCTTGGGCTTTTCTTTAAAAGAAAAAGCTAACAAACATGCCAAGTTGTATAAAAAAGTGGGATGTCAGTGTTCTGGTGAAATACTGACATTCCATGTCTGCATCCCCAATTTTTGAGGCAGTGTACAAGTTGGAAAACCACCAGTGGCAAGAGCAGTTGCCATTTTGAATTTCACTCTGACTCTCACAGTAACACTGTGGAAGAGACTATTCAAGCTTTTAATTTCTATTTACAAATGCAGGTAGACAGTGGTCTGCGTTGGAATGATGCCAAGTATGCCAAATCAATTATTATGTTAAATTTGGGGCTGCACATCTTTTATCTATATAACAAAGGCTGTAAGTCCACAAGATATCTTCTTTAAATAAAACCAGAAAATATAACAAACGACCAAAGGAAAATTTCAGCCTTTTATCAATTTGTAAAGTTCAGAATTACAAGTGTAGAATTAAAAGTGTACATCAAGCATGTGTTTCATGAAATAGATTCCTGACATTGTAGTGTTTAAATTCAGTCTTGAGTTTATCAGTATGCAGTTGCCTTTTTGCTAAGCAATAGAGTTCAGTAAATAATAGAAAATTAAGCTTCTCCATTATTCAAAGTTCAAAGAACTTTCTAATATTGTTGTGTGGATGAACACTTACCGCAACTTCAGATTTATAAGAATTTAGTTTGTTTCATAAGTGAGAATATTAATATCCTATTTTTAACTTATCTTTATGTTTTTATTCATGTGTGTGGCAAACTGGTTTTGCATATTTATCTAGATAAAATGCAAGTCCAGTGTGGCACATTAATCTCCTCTGGCACATTAATATCTTCAATCTCTGTACCTGAATTTTAAAATGTAAATTAAAATACTAAATTCAAAGTGGCTTTAAATTTAGATGCAAATCTGTATACAGTTCTAAGAATGGCATTAAAATGAAGCTGCAGTTATGGGTCTGTAGATACAGAATTATAGGGTAATTCCCCTAATTATTTCATGAGTAGGTCACTTATGATTAAAAGATACCGAAAGAGTCCATAAAAATAATTAATACAAATAAGAGTAAGTTTTGTTATTCTTACAGGAAATTTGTGGTGGCAATAACTTCCAATTATGTACCTTTTGTTTTGTTAAGGTGTTGAAATCCTATCCTTGTTGGCCATGGAGTTTTATTTATGGGGTGGAATGTATATCAACATTTAAAACCAAGCCACCAAAGAAGCAAAAACTAAAAACAACACTAGTTAGTTATTTTAACTTGCTTAATTTATAATTTCAACTTATAATTAGCTAATGACCGTCTCACATGACTCACTTATTCAAGTCTTCCCTGCAATAAGTGAATACATATTATGTTTTTCATCTAAAGATTTGGCCATGTTTCATAAAGTTTGGTTTCTGCATAAAACTGATGAGATTCTTTACACAGAACTAGGCACAAGGGGGTTTGGGTTTTTTTGGGGGAGTTTTTAGTAATACCAGAAGGCTCCTCTGGACAATTACCAAGAAAACGTTCAACTTATAAAATGTAAGATTTCAGTGTAGTATATGAGGATATTCACTCTTCCTGTTATGGAAGCTGATATTCTGGGGCATGGTTTCCCTCTGGTATCTTTAAATCATTTGTGCATATACAATTTTTCTGGAGAGGAAAATATTATACTGTATAAAAAATACCTTGCAAAGCAGTATAGGTACACTGAAGTCCCAGATGAAGCTTTTGGGACTGACCAGTAATTTAGTCCATATCAAGTTAATTATTTACAAGGACTATTATTTCTGAAATCCTAAATGTGTCTTACAGAGGTGTATACATTAATTTAGTGTTTCATTTTAATATAAACTTACCTGAAGACTTTTCAGTTTACAGACAGCATTTTTAACCCAGTTCAGAACACAGATTGTAAAGTTTATATTTTCTTCAAAAGAAACTGGGAGTTTTGTTTTTCTCCTTCTGGCTTACCTGGGAAAGCAATCTCACCTTTGAGAAGCATCACAGTGTGCTAGAAGTGTTATAGCAACCCTGTAAGCTCCATCTTTAATTGATACAGCTTGTTTGTATGCCTGATTATTTTCATCCTTTGAAGTTAAGGTGATTTCTAGTCTTGGCCATATGAAAGGCAGCTCAGTTATATATTTTAAGGAAGGGTGTTCAATTCCAGCTAAAAAAAAAATAAAATAACATATTATTCTAAGGGGGAGGAAGATGGAAGAAGGTGGCAATTCAACCATTTAAACAAGTGCACTGTGGTTATTTTGGAAAAAGACAGGGGCTCCCTGCACCCATTTCTGCTCCAATTTAATGAAGTTGTTAAAGTAGCAAGACTGACAGGTTAATTATCCTTTATAAAAGGGGGACAAATTGAACTGTGTCTTTCCATCATTTTTTGATATATCAAGAAGCTCCTGAGGTGCTCAGATGCCACTCCGGTGAATAGAACAACTAATCCACTCTGCTATTCTTTGCTGACCCTGGTCCCCCCATCGGGGCCTTGCAGTATATTGCAGTTGCTTTTTGTTTCACATTCAACAGATTCCACTTTATTATAAATTCAGAAGGATTTTTTTCCTCCATATGTTGGCTGACAGCTCCCCTGAAATAACTGATGGCTAAATTTAAACTCTGATGAAAATTAACCCGAGTGTTAAATGCAAACAGGAGCTGCTTGGAAAGAAAAGAGTTATCATGGTAAATGCCAAACAGTGGAAAATGTGTGTAAATTAATGGAGTCTCACTGGTGACAAGCTGTCAGGCAGTTTGATGGCTCTCGCTAGTGCTTCAATCCCACTGAAGTTGGCCAGAGGGCAACATGGACAAGTCCTGCTTTTCAAAAAGACCGCGGGACGCTTGACAGTAACGCTAACTAGATCATCTAAAGTTCATGGTCAAATAAGATATTTTTTTTTCCTTTTTGCAAAGCTTTGCACTAAACAGGGTTCATGCACAGCTGGGCTATGAATGAGATATCAAATCACAGTTTCTGTACAGCGGTCAAAACAGAATGAAGATTTACAGACCACAGAGTTGTAGTGAAAGGAATTCAGAGGAAAGTTAATTTCAAACAGATATTAATATTGTTGTATTGCTAATTTGCTGAGCACAGAGCAATTCTTGAGGGGTTTTTGCATGAAACCTCCTTTTTCTAGATGTATTTTAGATGGTTTTAAAAATAGATAATAATTTTAGTCTTTTATTGAATCCTTCAACTGAAAAATCCTTCAACTCTAAAGAAAAATTTTATATATATGGTAACAAATACCTTATCATCTATTTTTTTTTTTGTTCTCTGTTATTTTATTTTTCAGCATTTGTATGCTGTATATTTCAGCAATTAATTAGTCTTCTGGTGCTTTCAGGAACAGAGTGGTCTTGCTATTTACTTTTATGGAAGTGGTATCTAATCCTCACAGTGCCTAAATACTCTTATAGTGTGTTCTGGCAAAATTTTAACCTGAATTAAACTAGTTTAGTGGAAATTAAATTCAAACCACGACAATGGATCTGAGTGTGAACTAAGCTCTACAGACATGAAGGAACCTGTTTCTGGACGTGTTTTTTTCAAAAATGGGAAAGTACAATCTTGCTTAAAGCAGCAGTTCTAATAATTTAGTATTTTTTTAGGATACATTCTTAGCCAAATTTTCAAAGCTGTTAAATCATTTGTATACTGGGCATAGAGCATAAGATACAATAAAAACTCATTCCAGTGGATAATTTACAATTGTCAATATTTATGTGAGATTAAAGTAACAATATGCCTTATGGAAATGCCTGTCCGTGTCAGTCAGGACAATTTCTCCTAGGATAATGCTCAAAAGCAGGGCTCTTAAAATCTTAGCAAATGTCACACAATGTAACGAAGAATTATATTTGAATAATACCTTGGAGAGGACAAAGGACAAAGTGCAGATCTACCCTCCATGATCCATCTAACTCATATGACCTCACCACTTCATATCACCTCCTGTGACTGATGTCACCCATCCATTAATCTGTTTCTCCATGGGCTTTTTCAGCATTTCAATGCCTTTATCAGTTCAAACAGCACCAGGTTCTTGAAGTTCTCCTTTCCCCTCTGCAGCATGTTGACTTGTCTGTGAAAATGACCTCTGACAGGGGACACAAAATTATGTCCAGAGTTAGTAAACCCTTTCCTCTGTATGGAAGCATCTCAGTCTTGACTCCTGATATACTATGAATCTAGACAGATGGATGAATTAAGTGAGTGTGTACTTGATACACAAAATTTTCATCTGACACTGGGAATTCTTGTTTGTTTTAGGTGACAATCAACTAACCTAACTTATAAATGAAGATGCTTGTCTTTCATTGTATTTTTATTTCCTTGAGCCCCTCTTTGCTAAATTTTACATGCATCATGTAGTGTATATTTAAAGAGAAAGAAGAAGCAGTTTGAATAATCTGAATTCTCTTGTGCATTCACTGGTTACATGTACAGGTAGATGCAGAGTACACAGCAGTGTTATGTAGGTAAGTCAGAAGTCAATACCACACTGAGAAAGCCATTGCGCTCTATCACATCCTCCTTATAAAGTAGCTCAAAAGAAATAATTAAAATAGAAACAAATATTCAATCTCTGCCTTAAATGAAAATATAAATGTCATAGAAACTCAGAACCAACATAGCATTGATTAGTTTCTAGATTTCTCTCATGTTCCTGCAGTATATACACTCTTGCCTAAATGGGGAAGATTTACTTCTCTGTAACTGGAAGCAATATCAGAACCCATTCTTCTAACTGCTATTTAATAACTAAGTATTTAAAGACTTTTTCTCTGTGTTTTCATAAATATCCTGTGACATATAGCACTGTGTGGTGCTGCCTTACCCTTTCATAATTTGATTTCAAATTTTAAATTATTATATAGAATGTAACACTCAGGTCATGTCCATAACTGTGAGTACTTTATATAGAAATCTTTTTTTCTGTGACACATGCAAGTTAAGCTGTGGACTTCATCAATTTCAACAACTCTTTTGATTGCACACTACTATATCAGAACCTGGAGTAATACTGACTTCATTTAAGAGAATGGGCTTTTTATTTCTACTTCACTGGACTATGGGTTTCATCTGCAAAGTTTGTTAGGTTATAAGGCCAGAATTTTGAACTAGACCTCACATCACACATGTGGCTACAATGACACACAATTTATTTGCCTGGCATGCTTTCAGCACTTTTTATACACCACTGGCAAGGCTGAGAGCACACTCACCCACTTCTGAATACCCAAAAAATAGGGGAGTCACATGTGATGTATTAAATCCATATCCTCCAATTTCTGCCTGAGGTCTGTGGCCAAGGATGTATCGTGTATTTACTTTTTTGTGCACCCCAAAGTGCTGACATGAATAAATACTGCCATTTGTGCATTTCTGCTGCATAGGGTCTTAGCAGACTCTTCTCTGTAAGTAGGACCTATTGACAAAATAAATTCTGTCTAGAAATTATTATGTTGTCCTGATGTTTGAAGGTTCATGTGATATTCAGGTCTATGAATTTGCTAACAAGAAATCTTGCTGACTGAATTGGAGGCCAGGCTCAGAGCAGGAGTGACTACTGCTGCTACAAAACACTAGAAGATATGTACAAGGTCATCTCATTCCCTTTTCTAATTTTATGACGTGTGGTCCTGCTCAAAAACAGTGAGGTTGCTGGACTTCTACCTTTGGGGTTTTGGTTACAGAGAGTGTCAAAGAGATTGAACCTTGGATTTGACTGAAGGAAGAGGACTACTTTTCCAGAGCCCATGGTTTCTACTGGAGCTACAAAAAGAGAGAACGAGTGTATTAGTTCTGCTTTTCCTCTCTATCTTCAAATCAAAAGGGTCTTTCCATTATAAGACCAGTATGCTTAGCACTGCCTTTGTAATGTGTTTTAGGTTGTGTGGAGCCCACATGGAGGGGAGGGGCTGCAAGAAACATGATTTGAAATCAATAGTCAACAGCTCTGTGATTCAAGAGAAGGTCTGTTTTCTGTTTTGTTGCCAGCACTCTTTATTTAAGACACTGCAGGATACTTTGTTTCCTGACATAAACACAGATATGTGAAATCAGAAGGTAAAATGCTGTGCAGTCCTGGAGAAACCAGAGGAGCCAGCTCACGGTTGAGTGCAGATTTCAAGTGAGTCAAACAAGGTGGCTGTGTAGCCAGAGTGGGTTTTAGTAAAGCCAGGGGTTAGGCAGAAAGAGCTCTACCAGAGAGATAACCTTAAAAGGGACTAAAACATGGAGTCCAGCAGCAGTAGTGTGAAGCTGCTGCCACTGCAGGTGTGCCTCTTCAGGGTGTTCAACTGGCAGCAGGTGAATATAAATAAGGTGCACAGACGGCGTGTGGAGGAGAAGGGGAAATTAATGAACGGTCTAACTGCTGAGCTTGGTAACACAGAACGAAAACATGTTGAACTTGACATGTCTGTGCTGCTGCTTTTGTAAATGCTGATGGCTAAACAGAGTGTCTCTGTGATTTAAAAAAAAAAAAAAAAAAAAAGGAAAGAAAGCTTCTGTGTACCTTAGGGATGTTAACAGATAATTTGTTTGCTTAATCAATGAAATCCTGATTGATTATCAAGTGTGATTTTGACCCTATTCCTCAACTAGGGCATTTAAAGAGAAAATATTTTCTAACTCTGGATTCTTTTTTCAAAATACAAAAATAAAAATTCACAGCTCCTTAGGGAGCTGTAATCTTCAGTGCCCAATATTATCCTACATCTTACAACACAGGGCTATGAAGAGCTACAGAGTGTCTGTTAAGCTATCTCCAGAACAAGAAACAGTGGAAATTTGTCAGCGTGGACCTGTGTGAGTGTTATTTGCACAGCTGGAAGTGTAGAGCAGATCAGATTAAAAAACTTTTAGTCCTCAGCTAGTGTCTCTTGCACAGGGCTTTGCTGTGCTCTGCCTCAGCTTCTCTGTGAACTGGTAGAGAGATTGTTAATACAGCTCATTTCTGCTTGGAGCTGGCATACCCCTGTGTCTACAAGTAGAGTTCCTGCAGTATTTGCCTCTCTGTTGATGCTCCAAAACAGCTTCCAGTCTGGCAAGATTTAAACATATCAGTAACTATATAATGACTAGGTCCTGTCAGATGTATTTCTCTGACAGTTCTTTGATCAGTCTTCCTCTCTTTTTAGTGACCATATAATTGAAATTTATAATTGATCCTGGAGAGGTGACTAAGGGATGACCCTTTTTCATATGAATATCCTAATCCCTGAGATGCACAATCCACTTCTTTTCTCAGTCAGACTCATAGTTGTTCCACGTAAAGGAGTTGTCAGTAGGATACATGGAGGGCGACCCACCTAGAAGACTAGGCTGCTTCTGACATTTCCCACACCTCTCTTCTGTCAACAAGCATGAGCACAATGGAGTATTTCTCTGAGTTCACTTTTTGGTGTTACTTGATTTTTACATTAGCATAGCTCATTGGAGCTGTTTTTACTTAAGAGTCGTGAACCCATTAGTCCATGAACACATGAATTAAAAGAAAGTCTGCTCCCAACTCTTGCATCTCAATCTCAACATAGAAAGTAGTGTCAAAATGTGAATACAGACAAAGCAAAAGGGAAATACAGTCAGAGAAATTAAGCATCTTTAACCCAAAGGAGAGCTTACAGTGTATAGACATCCAAAATCTATTTGTTGTGTTTCTGGCTTTGCTGCAAATGAGAAATATAAAGACAGCAAAGTATGAGTATGTAATGAAAGATAGCAGTTCAAACTGATCAGATGTGGGAATCAGCTTTCTACTTATCAGGAGATGATGGATAATTTGTAGAGAGATTCTGGAAGTGAGCGTAAGTGATGAATATGACACAATAGGGAAAATAATGTTGTAATAATCAGGATATGAAGTGAGTAGATACCATCAAAGAGTTATCTTTATATGGATTGACATGAAAATCTATATCATGGAGATGTTATGCAATATATATCTCCAAGGCTTAGACGCAGTTTTCTATCTGTGCTGTGCTGAAGATAATACCCAAGATACACACCAGAACAACTGATAATAGCAAATGGGAGAAAGCAAGGAAGTCTGGGTAGGAAGTCATATGTCAGAAGACTTGACAAAGTTGGTTTTTTCCTCATAGGAAGTTAAACTTGTCATTAAACACTTGGAAAGGGTAATCAAAGAGTCCACAATTTTATTTTGGACAAGTAACAGATTTATGTTTCAACATAGAGGTTGGCAGAGTATTTAGAGGAAAAGTACAAAGAAAATTTCTGTGGTGACTGAGAATCAACATAAATCTCTGCAAAAATTAGGCAAGGATAGAGAAATCCCAAGCAGTATGCTTAGGGAGGTGAGAGGAGAATACGTCAAAGGTGATGGGCTGAAAGTCACGGCAAGATGGCAGGCTGACAGACAGTGCTGAAGGGGAGTGAGCCAGAGAGGTGGTATCTAGAAGAAAAAAACCTGAGACGAACAAGAACTAGCACAGGATGGGCAAAAAGAAGACTCCATTTTCATTGATGAAGAGAGTACAGGAGGATTGAAATACGTTTGCAGGACACATGCAAATGGGAGATGTGAGGACAGGAAAACACAGCTGATATTCCGCTGACTCTTCATCATGGATGCTGAAGTATGAGAGGAAGAAAGATGGCGAGGAAAAGAAGGAAGAGGCTGTCAGTCAAAATCAGAGAGGAGTACTATGGGGAGGAACTGAATGAAGCAACTGGTGGCAACAGATTTAGATGGGGGCTGAGAAGGAGAGGAAGGTTTAGTGCAGCCTTGTTTGAAACAAGAAAGGATACGGTGGAAAACAGAAGAATGGGAAAAGCCTTTTACATACATGAGTCACTGAGGAAACAAACGCACACAGTATATGAGGGAAAACAGTGCGGGCAGCGTTCCAAGGAGGAGCCATTGTGCCTGTCAAGTGTTGTTGGTCAAAAGGAAGGAAAGCTGAAAAGTTATTGGATAACCTTGTGTAGAAAGGCATATAGGAAACTTGGAGGAGTGGAGGAGGCACATAACCCACAAAAATAGTTACATGGAAGAGATGGACAAGTAACACAAATTAGGTGAATGGAAAGCTGACTGACTTTGTACGGATGTCGCGAGGGGTGGGGAACAGGAAGGAAAGAAGGGGATTTGTTCCCCAGCAGCAGCCCTCAACAGCCCTTTGTGCCCTTTACCAAATGGGATCTAAAACTTGTCTTTGCCTGCATACCTCTGAACTGATGACCACAAGATTTACAGTAGCAGTTTAACTTCAGATCTGTATCTAAAAAGTACTGGGAGCCAAGTGCCTTAAATCCTATGTTATTAGTTGTGTTGCCAGACACCAGTTATTAGATCTGTGAGCAGAGCATCACTCACCTCCTCTGAAGCCTATGAATCTGCTTCAGTGATAATACTGACTTCTCCTTACTCTCCTAATGGATTGGTGATTAGCTTTTATAATCAATCGATATATTATTACAATTTCTAGCCAGATCTGAGTAACTGTTAAACAGAGGGATCTAAGGGAACTCCTTTATAGGGGTTTGGGGTTGTGGGTTTTTTTAACATAGGATACATGTGAAGTCTTGGCAATTAATTTGTTAAAATGTTGCATAGTACAGGACTATGTACATTCAAGATATTAGGGTTTTTGCCTTTTTTAGCTCCTGCTTAATGCTTGAAAATGCTATTTGACTTAACATTTTCAAATCTATTTTTTTTATTCTTTTGTAAAAAATATCTACTTATACTACCTAGAAAGAGAGAGAGGGAAAGAGAGAGGGAGAGATCTGCTCCCTTGAAAGTACCTACCTCTCCAATTAATGTATTAAAAAATTCTATACTTGCTATTTGCCTGCAGGTATGTCAAATGAAAGGAGATTTTAGACTTCTACAGAAACAACTTCACTAAAAATAATAATAAGAAGAATAAAATAGTAATATAAACCATTTTATATACACCAACTAAGATGTCCCTGGTCTCATTAGCTTTTTAGATATTAGAAAATTGTTCTGTAAAATGTGTTGGCACAAGCTGGGCTGAACTGCTGTGAAATGCTGGGCAGTCTGTGCTGAGCTGCATTACTCTTGCAGACCTCTTGTAAAGGTGCTTTATCAGAAAATGTTTTGACAGATTTTTTTGCAGGCATGATTTTGTTTTCCCTTCCTTCTTCCATGAATAATTGGAGAAATTGATTTAAAATCTCTACCTCTCAGGTATTGGGGGAAATATTTTTTCTCTAAGTCTTTACCTACTCTTGAAAGTGGATTTAAAAAACAACCTCTGAATTCTCTGGAGTTAGAGCTAAGGTGTTTTTTAGGAGGAGTCAGCAGCCAGTCAGCCAGGATGAGTGGCAAACCGAGGTCCTTGCCTGTTTAAAGCAGCATTAGCAGACCCTAAAATGTCCTGTATCCAAGGATGCTGTGCAACACCTGACCGGCGACCACCTTTCACAACCCTGCTGAATTAAAACAACTCTGCAAAGTAGGGGAGGTTGAGAGATGCCGAACTGTCCTGTGAGGCTGCCTCAGCCCACAGGTAACTGACACTGCCTCTTCCTCCAAACGGCTCCGGCCCCTCTTGCTTCTCTATCTTCCTACCTTCCCTGCCATCTGTTCCCGCTGCTCCCGCAGCCTCCCCACTCTCCTCCCGCCAGGGCCTGTCTGAGCAGACGGGTATGAGAGCCTCTGATGAGGTAGGCCTCGGGCCCCTCCATCACTCCTCGCCACGAGGAAAGCACCAGCTGTCTAGCTTCATTTGCATTTTCTCTCCAAAATAATGAAATTAGCCATGAGTATCCTGAGGTGATGCGAGACGCAAATTTAGGCTGGATGTGTCAGCGTGTGCTGGGAAGGGAGAGGGAAGGTCACGGAGGATGCTTGCAGCATTGAAATGGAGGGCAAGACATCTCCTGCCGGCTGCAAGGGCCCCGCAACCCGGGGAGAGGCTTGACGTGAGGCCGGCACAGCTCCTCATGCCCTCGGCCCGCGCGCCATCACCTCCTCGCCCCGACAGAGACGTCCACCCCGCGTCCAAACAGACACGGGCAGAAACTGAGTGTTTCAGCTTGGTGCCAGCCATACCCAGACGTCAGCAGTCAGCTCAGGAGTGCAGCCGGGCTGGTGTTTCAATGCGTAGTAGCTGTGCAATGGTGATTCCTGGCGAGGCCGGCCTGGCTGCCCATCACACCTTTTCCACGGGGCGACTGTCTCTAATTACTTCAGTGTTTGCTCAATCAGGGTTTGTCGCAGATGTTGCTCAGCAATCCTCATCTCTGCTTCATGTTTCTGATTGCCTGAAGTAGAGAGGAAGATGTTTGCTGAAGTGTTTCCCAAAGTACTGCTAACACAAGTGACCAGGCTGACGTTCCAGCCTTGCAAGCTCTCATTGCACTGGGGACAGTCACGGCTTCTTCTGGTTTTACTGTTATTCTTTGCACAAAAAAATTTATTTATTGCATATATAATTATATAGCATACAGGCATTTCTAAAGCATACAGGAAAGCTGGCTTTTCGTATTCTTTTTCCTAATTGTTCTCCAGCGATAAAGAGCTATGGGCTCTTTTAGATACCTGTAGAAGAATTATAATTGTAAAATATCACTACCTAAATGAAGACTTAAAATATTTAGAAAAAAGACATAATAGCACTAGCTGGATGGAGACTCAAAATAGTTAGAAAAGAGGCATTTTGAAAAATAATTAAAGAAATAAGGTTTAAAAAGAGATTTACCTTTATTTGTGTAGATATCTGCTCAGATAAGTTTATGAATTAGCTTATTATGCAAACAACCCCTTTTGAGAGAATATCATGAAATATTCTTGAGAATAAGAGTTTTCCTTTCTAAAAATCAGTGTTTTCACAACTGAACTCTGTAAAAGACTTATACCAAAACTAATTAATGCACTGTGGTTTTGCTATCAAATGCTCACATTAAATTCTTCATGAAAATAAAGGGTTAGCTATGCATTATGAACTAATCTCAGAGGGACTAGTTTCAGCAACTAATAGATTCAGTACGGTTATATTACAGACAACTCAAATAATTTAATTTTTAAATGTAAATTGTTAGGTCTGCTGCAGCAAGTGAGCTATGGACATATAAATGTGTGTCTGTGTATGTGTATAAGAAAAAAAAGTCCCAGCTGCCAGAACATATTTGGTCACTCGTGACATCTTCGGGCTAGGTGGCTGGTGATGGATTCGAATGCAGCCTGTGAAGCTGCACTTCCTCTTGACCCTGTGGAAAGATCAAGTGTTCCCCCCCAATTTTTTTTCTTCTGTTTCATACACATAGCAATAGTTTAGGATTTCCAGCCAAGAAGTTGGTTACAGGGTCCTGTGCTGAGGGCCACAAAGACAAGGCAGAGTGTTCTACATGTGGTCTAATGGGTGCTGAGATGCACCCATTAGATAATATTTTCAGGAGCAACTGGTTATGGTTTGTTAACATACAGGTTGTGACCTATAAGACTACAGATTTTGCAGCAGCCAGGTGTTATGTGCCATCAGGTTGCATGCTCACATTGTCCAAAAGACAGTGTGAAAGTCTGGTCATACACCAGACTATTCTGAGAAAAAAGTTACATTTCATGAACCATTTGTGAAATTTTTCTAGGTTCTTGAGGATGAAAGTGCTCTTATTATTCTGTTCATGTTTAAAATCTTACCTGTACCCTATAGACAATTTATGGTGGAGAGAAGATATTCAATTTCAGTGGATCAGATTAAGACTTTCCCTGGTGCTTAGAATTTAAACACAAAAATTTTCATATGGTTTGACTATAAATGCCCTTGCTTTACACTAATTGTGAGGTTTTAGTTGTATCTTCATCTTTAACTAATTCTTCATTTTCATCTTCAAACATATTGTACTTTGTTATCTGTTCTGTACCACCATTTTTTTCCACTGTGCTTAAAGAGTAAATAAAGGCAGAATGAGCCAAGATAGTCTTGCTTATCTTTTGTTGTCTTCCTTTTACTCTGAAGTGAAAACAGATGTCATAAGACTAGGACAGGATATTTTTAAGTTCATGAGAGTTTCCAGTGTTAGAGCAAAGCTAGTTTTGCTTCTGAAGCACAGCAGAACTCTTGCAAGTTCAGGAGGTGAACAAAGACAGAAGCTGACTTCTGTGATATTCTTGTATCTGCTTAAGAAGGGCATGGCTATCTTTTTTTGAAGTTGTGAAGAGGAGATTAACATGTAAATGTTGACTGCCCACATGTAGGACACATCTCTTTCTTAGGAGTTTCAAAGTCTTGGGTTAGTAATATTCCATTTTAGTGGCAGATATATATCTGCATATGTAGATCTATGCTTTTGTCTTGACTGTAATTCATTGTATCTCCCAGACATTTCTGTAGTAGCTTACAGTTCTGTATCACATATCATCTCCAGTGCTGAAATACCTTCTTCTAAATCCAACATGGATGTGTTTGATAATTAAGAGGTGTAATACATGATGAAATATGTGTTGAAAACTAGGGTCCAAACTTACCTATTTTTGGGAAAACTTTGTGCTTGATGACTATGGGGAGCAAGGACAGTATGAAGTGTGCAGATTCTCTGACATGGAGTTAGGTAAGAAGTACTACAGAATCCCCAGTGGTTCTCAGATACACTTAATACGTTTTTTTTTTTATTTATTCAACAGGTAGAATGATTTAAGGGGATGGTAAGAAGACAATGGGAAGTCAATCTTTATTTGTCCAAATCCAAGTAAAATTACATTCCTTGCTTTCTTACTTTATTGCAATCTGCTTCTCATCTCTACTTTCTATCACAAGTTATTTTACCAAAAATAGCAATGACTAAGCTCACCACTTATAATGATGCACCTTGCCTGACAGCTCTTCATGTCAGTCAAAAGTCCAGGTCAGTCACTTATCAATTGACCCTGTGTTAAAGGTAGACCCTCATTTCAGCACCCATCAATAACATCTTTTGATGTATTTAGAGTGGAGCTGTTCCAGTAGAGCTATTTGTAAGTTATCATGCATGGACTTTAGAGAAAGGGAAGCATTTATAAAACTCTGAAAGTAGTTTGGTGTCTGGTTTATTGGTATTTAATAAATAGATCTTTTTGTCTTTGTCTAGAGGACAATTTTCACTACACTAATATCACTGGGAGATGTGCTGATAGTGAGAAATGCAGTAAGTCCTACCAATGTACACAGCTAAAGCCCTTGCTAATCTCACATCCCTTTTCTAATACAAATGAACACAAATAAAAGGCTGGTCTCTTGTTCTTTGCTAATGTGGAAGGAGAACCTTTTGATTATTAGCTGCAGTTACCATGAGCTCCCAACCTGGGATGGTGTCTACGCTTCTCCTTCTGAGGTGTTAATCACAAATCTGCCAATCCTGTCCCACTTACAAGACAAGGAAAGAAATGTGAACATGTAAAAATTCACAGAGGGGCCCAGGAAAATTTCCCTGACACACTCCTGCTGTGACACCACAGCAATTGAAGAAGGCCTGTCATTTGGTTGTCAACCTTTGACCTCAACCAGACATATTTTGAAATGATGTGAAAAGAATTGCTGTGCTGTACGGCTGGCTCCTTACAGCTTTGCATGTCTGTCCTTGATGTCAGTCAAAAGTAGTTAACTGGCACCCATGGAGTCTAAAAAAAAAAGCTCCTTTAAAATATCAGTAATGACTTCTGTTAGCAAGACTAGCTCTTGTCAAGTAATGACTTTATGACATAAGGTATTGTTTATCTAGGCATCGTTCTCTTACTTGCATTTTAATGAGCCTAATTAATAATAAGTTAGAAGTCCTCAGCTATTTCTTCACAGCTGGACCATATGCACTAATTACACTGAGTGTGCAAACTTAGGCTAATCCCTTCGTCAAAAGAAATATTTTAATTTAAAAAACCTCAATGTACTTTTTTTTTCACCTGATTACTAAAGATGTAATCTTTTCACTCTGGCAAATTTGCACAGAATCAAAGTAAACCTGGGAGTGGGAGAATTCTATAATTTATAATTTTTCTAGTGGTAGACTTCATTCTTAAAATAATTGAGAAAGATCATTCAAGAGCAAAGTGGTGTCAGGTTCATTTCAGATGTGCGTTAGGTTCCATAAAGGTAAGGGATAATAATTTTTAAGTTGAAGGATAATCACAAGTCTCTATGAGAAGATCCTTCCTGAATAGATGTATAAAGGATAAATATACTTTGATACAAACAAGTTGGGGGTGTTTCTACACTCAAAAGACAACAGAATACATAACACCAATCATACAATTCCCTAAAAATGATGAGACACTATTAGTTCCAGTCTAATAATAATGTGGTCAATATTAGATCAAATATTACTGCTTGAAAATTAGCAGGGTGATTTTGTCATAAATGTGTACATTTGAAAACTAATGAAATGCAATTTGTTTTTATAATAACTAGTTTTCTTCTTATATGGTAAGTTACTTGACTGATATATTGGTGGTTGATTATTTTTCAAGCAGAAAAAGACCATACAATACTTTTACAAACCTTTGAAAATAAATACAGATAATAGATCATAGTTAGATTATCTTATCATATATATCTATTACTGTAACATATATTATAGCAGGGCACATAAGGAGCTAGAATCAAGAAGTACAGTTAACTTCAGACTGATAAGATCACTATGTTAGATGGTTAAGTACCTTGATATCAAAACATAGTGTATTAGGGATTCAGTTACTAAGAAGGGATGTTAAACAAAAATTAAGTGTTAAAATCCTGTTGGCAGATATGAAATGGCCAGTTATCAGAACTCAATGTTTTCCAGCTTCATACCAGTTCAAACTCATGTTTGTCTATCTTCACAGCAGAAGCAGAAATCAAACGAGCCACAATAAAACAAGCTCCCCCAATCAGGATCACGGTTGTCCAGCTATTTTGTTTTCAAACAATAAAATCTTTACTGAATTGAACACTCCACTTAACAGCTTTTCAGATTAGCTAGTCAAGCATGTTCGAATCATATCCATATGTACAGAAAATAGTTGGATTCTTGAACCTGTATGTGAAAGTAGGTTTTCAAACACTACACACTGGCGGGTGGAATGGGGTTAGTCTTCTGACTGAAGAACAATGCTGGTGGCTCTTCTACCTCTTCTACATTTTGCCTGTAAGGCTTCTCCTTGAAATGAGCAGTGACAAGTTTTACTCAACAGCTTCCATATCTGTGTGTGTAGATATATGTGCATGTGCCTTCTGAACATCTCTTTAGTATCGACTCTGCTGATGGAACCAAAAACTCTAAACCCAGGGAAAACATTTCCCCTTTTGCCAAAGGACTAAATTTCTCCTGCACATGATCACATATGAAGCCCCAATAACTGCAACCTAAACATAGAGCTGGATTCTTTCTTAGCAGACATGCATATGCCTGAGCCAAAATGTCTATTCTTAAAAAGTTACACTGCTATGGATGGCTAGGAAAAGCATCCACAAGTATCCTATTCATTAGCATATGGTTTTCAGTGGGAGAACTGGAATGAGTAAATTGGAATGAGCAAATGTTGCTATAGGAAGGGAAAATCTTTGGTTATAGAGTAAACCTACTGTATATACACATTGAAAAGGTCTTTTCCAAAAGTGTGATTATAAAGGAATCCTGCACTGACAAGACCTTTTTCCCAACAAAATATGACATTAGGCATTTACCTCAGCCTGGGTGCACATAAAGAATGCGAGGCCTTTCAGCAAAGGAAAAATTGACCTGATGTCATGAAATTTGGTTTGCCAGACAGAGACCCAGTTTCAGCCTGGAAACTCACTGATGTGGAACTAAAAGCAGTTATTTGTGGAATTCTTACCCCCATGGGCTGGTCAGGGGCCACATTTGTATAATTCACATATTGTTCTGAGATCTATGAAGACTTTTTTTTTAATACATATAGAGGCACCAAAACTATCAGCCAGTTCTGTTCCTCTCACTTACATTACGGGGCTTTCACTGCAATCTCAGGACAGTGCAATGAAGAGATGTAACCAGGTGACCATAGGTTGACACTTTTTCCTCATCACCAATCCTGACATTGCTTTTGCCACTATAGGCTATTTTATTGTACATAGGTTCATTTTAGCAATTTCAAAGAGTTTCAGATGTTCTCTTTTCGAAGGCTCTATGGCTATCTAAGAAATTTTTTCAATAAGAAATTTTTCCTGATGTGCTCAACCTAAATTTTCCATTTCTTATTTTCATTTCAGTAGCCCTTGCTGCATTTTTCTGTGTTCTTCTATAATTATTTATTCCTTCTGGCTCATTCAACTTACAGATCCTTGCAAACCATTAGCTCATCCTCCTTTATTTGTTGTTTAGCGAAGCTTTTACTACGTATCTTCAGGCCTTTCAACCTTTGTCTAAATGAAGTGCTATTAACCTTTCAAGTATTGACTTTGGAAATATAATAGTTCTTTCATAATGAGTTATTCCACGCATAGCTGTTTGCATAAAAATTTAATAATGATTCTTTATCTTCTATTTAGGAAAACAGTCACAGTCAAAGAAGATCTTTTATGAAACTATAGCGAGTGTTTTTATAATTGTGAACAGGGGGAAACTTTCGAGCAATACAATTAAATGAGTTTGAGGTTCCTATTCTACGTTGTTCTCTTGGAAATCTGAATGTTATTGATTACTTGTCTAATTTGTAGGATTTCCCTGGGTCTTGCCAGACAAACAGGGTTAGTACACCACACAATCAGTTAAACACTTACGGTCTAATCCTTTGAATCTCTCTCTCCATGCACAGAAAGTCTCTGCCTGCTTTGTACACCACCTTCCTCTATGAACAGACCTCACTGCTCTAAAGGGCAATGTGCTGCTGGTAAAAACATATTTCAGAAAAGACTTTTCCCCCTCCTATTCGGCATTGGCCTATGTTCACCTTTTTCCTTGTGGAGATGCACATTTTTGGAGTAGCTACAGTACATCTAAGAGATGTCCTTGGTGTCAGAGTAAGCTCTGGAGCCAGATGCTGTCAGCACCACTGAAATCAATTAAACCTGGTACTGAGCAGATAGAAAAAAGTAGGAAGGACCCTGAGCTGAAGCTGAAGCTCAGGTGAAGTTCTTCCTAAAGAACAGCCACCACCTACAGTATTCAGGGCCTGACCCTAAGCTCCTGGAAATCATCCCGCTTTCATTTTCGATGTGTTATTAGCTATGGTATCACTACCACTGCATGCTCAGAAACTCCAGTCATGAACCAAGGTACAGACAGAATGAGACTAACTGTACCTAAATTACCTTCTCTGTACTTAATTTATGCTGATGCTAAAGTTTGTTCTCTCAGGACCTTCCAAATATAGACACAAACCCCTGTTTCCTTTGGAAAGCTGAGAATGTCTCCCCTCCAGAAGGTTAGTGCTCCAGTTTATAACCTTGATATATTGTCTGATCCTAACCTTGTTATTTAATTAAGTCTGGGCTCCAGAGTAGTGCAATTCTGGGGCTCTAATACCATGTTCAGTGAAGATGAGGACATTGCTTTGCTTTTTTCAAGGGAAAATAGCATTGTAAGAATGAATGTTTAAATACAATGCTAATTATCAGCCACAGGAATTACTTTTAGTGTTATAAAGCTTTTTATTCTTCTTTGCTTCCCATAAAACAGATTCAGCTAATTTAGGTACCTACACAATTATTTTTAGCAGTGATTAATGGATTAATATAACCATATGGAATTAACGTATTAGTCTCAATATGGTATCAGATGTCAGATTATTTTTCTGGTTTAGGACTTGGAGGGTTCATAGAACTGTTCTGGGGAGGTTTTTTTCTTCCTTTTTTTTTTTTAGGTATTTCAGTTTTTTGAGGGGGGGTGGGGTTTTTTGTTTGTTTGTTGGGGGTGTTTGGGTTTTTTGTTGTTGTTGTCATCATTATTGTTTGTTTAGGCTTTGGTTTTGCTTTTTTAGTACAGAGTACTATTTTTGGATTATGCTGCAAGCCTCACTTCTCCTCTCAGTCCCATCATACAGATTTTTCCAGGGACAGTAAGATCCCTGTTAAGAGTTGTGGTAAGGCCTTTTCATATATTGTTCCACTCTTTTTTTGCCATTTATGGCCCTTTAAAATGACATGAAATGGGTTAGCTGAAGGTTGCTGACATATCCAGCATTTACTATGGTTAGATAAACCCTTTTTATGTATAGTGGCAAGTTGTTTTGTGGGTTTTTTTAAGGGAGCTATTTGATGTTGATCAGATCTTTTAAATGATAGAAGTGGTCCCAGTGGAGATGGATTAGTAAGCAGAGGGTAGATGAGGCAGTCAAAAGCACAAACTGCAATTTACCACATGGTCTGTGTAATTTATCACACAAACGTCTCTGACACATACATGGTACGTGTGTATCCTACAAGTTTGATTGTGTTGGGCTTATCTACTCACTTAAGATGTTAGCCAACCTTCTTCTAATACTGGAAAAAAGGCTAAGTTGCACTGGGAGTTTTTGCTACTATTTGGTCTACAAAGCGTGGGATAATAATGAAAATATTTAAAGCAGAAATTCTTTGTGTTAAGGGTCATCACAAAATTTTTATTAAGACAGATGCTGAAAATAAGGCTCACCCTCAGGTTAGATATGAGTGCACAAGAAAGAAAAACATAACCTTAAGAACCTGACACAGGTTAATTTAATCAGAAAATACTTTGTGAATGTCTACACAACCTAAAGGCAGTACTGCATAGAGGTATCTGTGCTAGCTAATGCATAGAGATGAATTTTTTGTGGTCTGCAGATAACTGCATGGATATTAATGAGATTCAGTCACTTGTGCTAGCGGCAACATTTCTCCTAGATCGTTTTATTTGTTCCATATTGTTATCTCGTGCTGCATCAGAAGGGTTTAGTTTGCTGGAGTTTCTTCAAAAATTACATCGTGAAAACAGTGCAGGCATCATGCTGTGTGCACCTGATAATGTTCTGCACCATCAGTAATTCCTACAACACTTTGTGCTATTATGAAAACACTGAAACAGAATCAATTTTTTTATAGACAGAGCCTATTGATTAAAAAATAACACATATATAGTATCTTTTTTTTTTACTGTTGGGACTATAGATCCTATGTAGGTCCTTCAACAAATAAGAATGTTACCAGTAAAGTGTAAATAGTCACCATTTCTTGCTTACATTTTAAATTAAAAATAAGAAATTCTGTACATGTTAACAACAGTGTTAACACGAAGAAAAACATGGGAATAAGATAAAAGTATAAAGATAGATTTTTAGTGATGATGTAACTTAGAAAAGGATTCATAATATCTTACTATTTGTTAATACTGCCTGATTATCAATTGCAAGTATTTGTATGTGTAGCAAAGAGGAGATCCACGTTCTAGGATGAAAAATATATAAGATTTTAATTGTCTAAGGTTTTACCAAAGGGTCAATCAAGACAGATCAAAATGAAATAGCTTGGAAAATGCACTGAGTAGCCAAACAGAAGATGACTCCCAAAACCTCAGTGGAGATAGACCACCTGAATGCAAAGAATCCCCTCACATTTAGAGGGGAACTTCTCTGAGAGCTCTAGTTTTCCTCTGAGTTCTTACTTTTTATTTGTTTGCTGTTTCGTTACTAAGCAGTTGCTATGTGGTCATCTTCTTACAAAGCATCACAGGTTGGTTCTGGCTGATTCTGTAGTTACCTATTCAGTTGTAATAGGGTTGTTACTGTTGGTATAACATGATCTATAGGTTTTGTCTTTCCTAGCTATTAATGCTTATGCTGTTTAGTCTGCTCTAGCTATCATTAATGTTCAAGCCATTAGCTCCAAGTTTAACTAAGCTTTTCTACAACACGAAGGGTAAGGAAGTTTAAGCAGCATGGATGGATGCTGATGAACTGATACTTAAGAAACCTACTAGAGTTGCCAGAGGAAGCTTGTGACATACTGTAAGTTTAATTATGTTCAATTCATTAACACAATTAGAGCTGTGAACAAATTTATTGACACAGCCAGAATCACTTAGAAACAGCTAGTAAGTCGTAGATTACAGGGACTTGTTCTCCATCCTCTCATGTAGAGCGTGATTCCCTGGCAAAATACATCAGTCAGTCATTTGGGAACACGGATTTGATGCCAGGGGTTTGCTCTTTTCCCTGGATTAGATTAGTCATGTTTCAGCAGAAAGGCCTAATCACACCCTATAATGAAAAACCACCTGAAAGCAAAGATCTTAATGTGCATGGACATCTAGCAGTTGTGAATTATTCCTTTGCTGGATTTACCTAATGATCTTTTTGTTCATAAAGGAGAGATACGTTTCAGGTCCAGAACTTGATTAAAATCAGAATCCCCTCACATTTTGAGGGGAACTCCTCTGAGAGCTCTAGTTTTCTTCTGAGCATATGTTTGTAAGCAAAATACATCTATAAAATAAGGGATTCAAGGAGGAATGTATAGGAGAGGTCTAAGGTGGAAAAAAAACCTTCCTGAAATTTCCGTTATATACTTTGGCCACAGCACCAATGCACTCCCAAACCTGAGGCTCAGAAATAATTTCTGCAAGGTCAGAATACTCTTTGGGAAAGTCTTTTGATGCCATCGAAACTTCAATTACTTCCCCAGCAACCTGACTGCACTTAGACAGGATTGCTAACAAATCCCTGTGGTTGTCTTTGCAGGCCCACCATGATAAGTGAACCAAGCAGATGGAAGAAATTTACATGAAGTATTTTGGGCTGTCTCCCCCAGTCTGTATCTTGATTTTGCTGCTTTTCCTCCAGCTAAGGTGGAAAGTGAATCTTTACTTTTGACTATGTGAGGAGTTTGTGTGAAGGGTCTGTTCTAATTACACATGTTTGGGAAATAATTTTGGGTCAAGTGCGAAGTTGCTCCTAAGGACTGTTGAATGGTCCCAGTTTTGTAACTTATAGATGATGAAAGAATACAGGTTGTGTGCTTGTTGGTCTTTTATTTTCTTGAATATAGTTTTAAAGGCACTTTCACTTGAGCTTCAGGGCCTGGAATAGTCCTGGATAAAATAATAAATTTCTCAGTAGTTTGCTTTTATCAGGCAGCTAGGAACAGCCTAAAAAATCTACTTACAGAGGTGTGTAGTGAAGTATTGCAGATGTAAAAATCATATAAATATTTTGCAGAACTTACAATATTCTAATTGCAGAGATGTACATATGATACATTAGAACTGTTAGATCTACCTTAATTGCACTATTAAAAAACATGTAGAGTGTACATGTACATACACTATTTCATGAGCAATCCATAGAGCATATGAAGACTTTAAATAGCTCTCATACTAATAATAATAAAATATGTAAAGGATAAGCTACCATGAAAATTGCCAAGGAAAATTATGACCTCTGTATTTTTAGATGAAGTATTTTACATGTATGTTATGGTGTTACTTATATTCACTAAATGCTTTTTGGAAGGATGCATTTGAGGGTTAGGTAACCTGACTGGGTTAATGCACAGGCTTTTCACATCAGAAGACAGAAGTCAAATTTGATTTTGGCTGTTAGAGAGCTGGGTTTTGGTAGGTTCCACTTCTTAATGAATCTTTCAAGCAGCAAAACTATGATGGAGTTTGGTATAATTCATCAGAATTAATCTTTCCTGCACAAGAGGAATCCAGGGAAGGTGTATCTGAGGCCATGAAAGAGGTTGCAATGGAAAAGCTGAACTGCAAAGCTTCTATCTGACCAATTATGCCTTTAATGTTATTAAGCAAATAAAAAGTAATTCACTGAGTTGCTGCTATGAGCATTATGCCAGAGCCAGTAATGGACTGGTCATAACAGACGGTCCCTTTACCATTAAGCGAAAGACCAGAGGATGTGATTATCTGTAATTACACACACATCTCACTGTGCAGCTCCATGAAGAGACCCCAAGCCAACCCCAGGCTAGCTAGATCCACCTATCCACTTTTAGATACATCTATTCTAGCGTAGATTCATGTGTCCATTGTGGGAAGCAAAGCCATATTCTGTCCATGCCATCTCTGCACTGCACTGCTCTGTGCTTTGTTGGAAACTCCTGCCTCATTTGTGCCTCCACAGGAATTAACTCTGTAGGGCTGAAATGCACCAGTGCAAACCAGTGGTGACTCCAGAAACTGATTTACCTGGTTTCTTTAAAAAACAGAGAGCTAAAAAAGGTTTACATTCATAAACATACCAAAGCTTTCAATCTGTAACTATGTTTTTCACTGTCTTAACTCTAACATTTTTATTCCCTTTAGCTTTTTGCACCAATCTCTCTGTGCACAATAGCAAAAAGTCATTGTGGATCTACCATTGCCACAGCTATGGTAAATTTCCCTTTAATGATCAGGGATACAGTTCTGCCCCTGGCTCCCAAAGTCAAGCTAACCAGCCTCTTGCCTACAGCACAAGAAATGTGTCTGCTTGGAGTTTGCATCAGCAGAGTGGCTGAGACCAACTCACATGCACAGAAGCTGATTGATGAAGCATGATGCATCCCTTAATTAAGCAGAAGCTACTAATAAAAATGAACTTACTGGATGATTTGTGTGATTCTTGCAAGGCAGCCATATGTGCTGCACACTGGTAGTGGGAAAGGGTGGTATGCAGCTGATGCTGGGAAACTACAAAAGAGGAAACTTGTTAAGGGAGGCAGTTTGGGTGCTGTCACTATTCAGGGCAGTCCATAATTAATGTCCTCCTCGCTTATCCTTGTTTCTGTGATAAGTTGTCCTCTCCTCTCTCTCTGCATCCTTTCAGCATTAGTCCTTGCCATCTCTGCTGCTCCCACAACTGCATCTATTTTTACTTCTTCTTTAGCTGTGGCTGCAGCATTTGGGGGGGATAAAATTCCTTGAATCTGCACATCTGTTCCCTTTTCTACGAGCTATAAGCATGTGTTTGTCTCAGCAAACCTTCACAACAGTCGGAGTCCAGATGCCTCTTCCTGTGCTTGTCTATAATATTTCACTGCAGCAATTTCCGAGGGAGCCGGAATGGGAGCACACTTGATGCACGGGATCAGGAGGAGGCTCCTGGAAGTCGTTCTCTGTGCCATTGGCCACCTGCAGTTGCTGTTCACCTCTAAGATCCAAAGTGGTTTTAGTAAGATGGTACAACCTTGTAGGGTTGCATAGCCAACTAATCAACTAAGTAACAGTTTAGAGGTCAAGATGTTGTAAAAACATGGCAACACTTTCTTGGTTACTGTCCATGATCTGCAGGAATTCCTGCTGCGCACTAGAGGTACGAGCACAGAATTTAAAGGGAGAAGTGATGTGTGACGCTCGTATCCTCAAGCTCCCCACTCCATATGTCTGAGAATTAAAATATTCCTTCCAGATGTGCATTCCTTTAACAGGCTGAAGAAAACTGACTCTTTCACCTCATTTGCTTTGGGGACATGATAACATCTTCATATGAATAAATATTCTTTTTCTGCAATTGTCCTCAATACATTCGGTCAACTTTTATTAAAACCAAACTGGAAATGAGTGGCAAGAGTTCTGTAGGAAAAGAACATGAATTTAGCACAAAACAACAAAGTCAAGCCTTAGAAAAGAAACAAGCCTCCTCCATGACTCCTAACAGGAATGTTGTCCATAACACTTGTGATACAGGCCTTTCAATCTGCAGAGAACAGGTAAGAGTGCAGCTACAATGTTCAGTTTATGATGCTACGTTTGAGAGAGATGTGGTTCTAATGAAGGGAAACCAAATGGTCAGAAGTCTAAATTGGAACAAAATCAAAGAACTGGGATTGCTAGGTCTAAAAAAACCAAAATAGCAGGGAAGATAGGAGTCATCTTTCCATTTGTAAAAGGTGCCTGCTTAAAAAAAAAAAGGAATAAACTTTTCTCCATGTCCTTGGTCTATAGAAAAAAAATAGCAAGCTTAAACTGGAGCAACGGTGATTCAGAGTTAAACATTAGGAAAAACTTTCAAACAACAAGGATAGTTAAACACCGGGATAGATTGCCTAGGGATGTTTTGGAATCTCCATGATTGGAGCATTATAAGAACAGGTTAGACAAACATCTGTCAGGAATTATTTAGGTATAGTTGATCTTGCCTTGGGGTAGGGGGATGAACTAGACGACCTCTAAAGGTTCCTTTCAGCCCTCTTTCTTATGATTCTATAAAAAAATACACAAAATGATTGCATGTAGAATTGAGTTTGGCACCTTTTAGCAAATCTCATTGTTTCTGATTTTCTGTTGTTCTCTTTGCAGCTCAGCCATGCTGAGGACTCCAGGTTTCAACAAGAATCTTAAAAGGCTGTTTGGTGCCAAATAGTGTTCTGGTTCTTTTACACTGTTACATTTAATTAGGGTTTCTAATTAATCTTCTCTGTGTATTACACTATATCTAGCCATCAATGTTAATAAAATCTTTGCTTAGTTTAAAGAGTCTCTGAAAGTTTTCATTTGGAAAGTGAGACCATCTGGCCTCTCTACCTCACTAGGATTAGATTCTGGGTAAAGCATACTCCATCTGTTTCTGAGATTCATGTACATATTACACAGGAATGTGTGTTGGGGCAAGGCTAAGGAGGGATTTCATTGCAAAGATTGCTGACATACAGTCAGATCTGTATAAAGAATCTTTGATATTCTTGAGGCAAAAAAAATAAGTAAATTTCCTTTTCAAAATGTTCTCAACATCTCTTTGGAGAAGGGTTATTTATTGCTCCCCATTGTATGAGTTAAGTCCTGCACTGGGGATACCTCAATCTTGAGTATGTGTAGCATAAAATATTGAAATGGTACTCCCTGTTTAGTAATCACATGAGTTCCCAAGAAAGACTCTTCAGCCTGTCCTGGGTATTGCTGAGGAACCCCTGACATACTGGGAGTTATGGAACTGTGCTCCTGGCAGGCAGTACAGCAGCACAGAACAAGCCCATATATTTAAACACAGTTTGTGAGCTAGGATGATCCTGATCCCACCTGTTTGTTCACTTGTTCATATCTCCTTAGCACCTACATATTGTGTCTGGCACATTCCTGACCTTATTAAATAGTTAAATGCCCTAGTTTACTAAACAAAGTACAGTATGTTTTGCAAGGTGGAATTCTGGCAGTGGCAATGCTCCCCCAGCTGTGGTTATAAGGTGACTTTTTAAAATGACCATATATCCATAGGACTAGATTTCCCAACTTTCTTCCCTTACTCTGTATTTGGAGTGACCTTGTGGTTGAAGTCTGAAGTTTGAGTTATGTTCCAGTCATAGCACACCCTTCCTCTAGACTCTGTCCTCATCCTATTACTTAAAGAATACATGAAGTAGTTATACGGCAGTTGCACCCAATCACATAATTGGCAACAGATGCCTATTTTAATATTTCAGGCTCATTCCCTTTTCTTTGTTCTGGTTTGGGTTGGGTGATATTTAAAAGATCCTGTGACTTACTGTCCCTATGAAGTTTTGGGTCAGTCCTAGACTTCTGTCCATTACTGGGTGAAGATCAAGAGGAACAGAACATTTTCCATAGCCTTTTGATCAGAAAAACTTGTAAGGTTTCATTGCTGTTGAATTTAAATCCTACTTCTGATCTGATACTGAACCAGAGACATGTACATGATACGTAACAGGAATATCACTTTTCCAGAAGTTTTTTATTTAAATTAGTTTTCCATAATCTATAGACTGTATGCACAGAAAAACACCACATCCTGTTGGATTCTCATCCTTCTTGACTGAAAGAGAGAAAAGGTTTTGAACATTAAACCCACTTCATTAAAAATTACCATGGATATGTAGAATTTCTTCTTCTCTTAGTGTGTCCTGGTTTTCTTCATGAGCAGTTTACCAAAAAACACAACCAAAGAAGTAAAAAAAAACACAAAAAAACCCCCCAAAAAACCCCCCCAAAAAACAAAAGGAGAAGCAGAAGAGTTTCAAAAGGGAAAAGTATGACAATTTGGCTCCTGGAGGCAAAGAACCATTAGCACGACTTAGTTTCCTTAGTGTAGCCAAGAACCTCGAGTAGATAAGGGTGAGTTTCATTGATACTGGCAGATTTATGGGGCCATCATTAAAAAAGAGTGAAGTGGCCTTGATCAGTGTTTTCAATGGATGAGGTACATACTTGCTTTCCATCAATATCAGACATGCATCACTACTTTTCCTGCCTGTTCTTGTTTTTTGGGTTTTTTTTTGAGAAAAGGTATAAATTGTGACCAAGGGAAGACTAGATCTTTTCTTGAGGCTCCCTGCTATAGTTTTTCAATGAAATAAATAGAGATACACATAAAAATTTCCCCTACTCCACATGTAACTCTTTTCTGATAGGTTCCACTTCTGGTCCCTAAGTAAAGATTTGGATTATTTTGTCACCAAATAATACCAGTGTATTTTATATTTTGGAAAAAAAATCAATAAGATTATTTTCTTTGACACTTAAAAGCATAGAGAGTCTTAGAATCCATCACTGAGTAGCAAATACAAGGAGGCTTCATTATCAGAAGGGGTGTCACTATGATCACAAGGATGAATAAAATATTTTCAGCTTCTGATTGTAGTTGATAATATAGAAATAACTTCTCTCTTTCTATAATGTTGTTTTTCAGGTATGCTTGTTTAAATTCAACTCTGTCAAAAGTTACAAAGTGTAAGAATACCCAATTTTGCAAACAGTTTCAGCAACTCATCAAAGTATTATGACAGAGAGCTGTAAAACACACAGCTCTGATCTCTGAGGTCCCAGGAGTGGTTCATAGCAAGTGGTAGCAAACAGTTTCTGAATAGCCTTAGTAAACCAAGGCAGCCCACAGCCAGGACTCTGACCAGGGTTAGCCCCATCACTCTTCTGACTTACTTTCCTTCTCAGCTGGCATTTTATTTCCTCCTTCAGCTTGGTGCCCCATCACAGTCTCACTCCCAATGAGTTTTCCAGGTTCTACTCTTCCAATTCTCTCCCTGATCCTGCTGGTGAGGGAGTGAGTGAGCGGCTGCATGGTGCTCGTTTGCTGGCTGGGGTTAAACCATGACAGGTCACCATAATCAGTGCACTGGTGTCCTTTGAATGCTATTTCAAACTGCTCCTTTTCATTTTGCTTTTCAGTTACTTGTAGAGTGCTCTTACACCCCAGTCATGTTTGGATTTGGATTAGGACAAATATCCTTAAACCACTGTAATCGACTTCTCAGGAACCTGTTGGACATGATCAGGGGAGCATTTCTGTGAATCGTAAATTTCTCGTGTAAAGCCATCTTTTCTATTTATAAAATTTTGAGTACTTCTAAAGTCCTTTTGTCCTCTTTAATTAGTTTTCTCTTGTCAGAGAATAAGACTCAGTTGTTTCTAAGATTATTAACTTAAAATTTCTGCATAGAAAGTGCCAAGACTGATCCCCCTAGTCCTTGTTTACTTCTAGATAGTAATAAAATACTTAATATTTGAATTGATTTGCTAATTCTTTGTGACAACTTGAGTAACAGATGTATCAGCTAAATGTGTTCTTGCTGTGAAGAGCCAGTTTACCAACATATTTTGAGAAAACAACATGGCCAGACTCCTTTTATCAGTGTAAAAACTGGGGCAGCCTACTAGCTCTCAAGCTCAGCAGAAGGTTAGTAGTGACTTTTTCAAGGTGAATCTTCTCTCAATCTATCTTTATGTACACATAATGAGGAGAAAATCCAAGACTTTCAAACTTCAGCTGTTTATATGAGCTCTTCATATTTATAATAGAATCTGAGATTCCCCAGAAAGAAGAATTCTCGAGAATCATTAGCACAGACATTGTTGTTTTCTTCCCAAATGAACACAAATCCAGCTTTTAAAACAATTTTTAGTTCTGGCTAGCTGCTAGACTTTGAGAAAAATCTATGGATAACAAATTTATAACACTTAGCAAACATTTACAGGGCTGATATACAAGTTCTAATTTTTTCTAAATTCTTAAATTATCGGAACAATTTTTTTCATCCATGTTAAGACAATCAGCTTTGTAAAAAAAAAACCTGTACTTTCTTTGTCAATTTTTTATCTGCTCTTAAAAAAAAAAAAAAAAGTTCTGATGTAAGAACACATTTTTCCAGCCCGAACACCTTCAACTAGAACAGCTATGAAAATCTTTTGCATCTGACCACCTGTAAAAGTTTGTTTATATCAGTTTGATATGTGCAGAGTGGAAGCAAAAACCAGTAAGAGGTGAGCATGTACTCTAAAATCTGCTGATATTTGGAGCAATCATTATCAAAGAAGAGCCAAACAAGTGGAAGAAAATTATAGGAGACAAAAACAAAGATACTCAAAAGAGCCAGATTTTACACACATCACTGCTGGGGATCCCAGAATATAATAATTGTGGGAGAGAGTCGCAAACATCTGTGAACTCAAATTGTTAGTGTACAAACTCTCACACATACCTGCCCTTCTAAAAGTCACCCACAAAAAAGGGCTATGTTTGCACAATGTGCCTCTTTCCCTTCTTCAGGGGAGAAAAGTAAACCTGCCAGAAACATTTTCAGCCAGTGAAGATACTCTCCCAGTCCAGATGTGGTCATCTACCGGGTTGCCACCAAGCACCAAATCACCTACCACAAGCCATCCCTAACAAAGCTATGAATCTCTGAATGCATGTGTGTGGAACTATTGCTGCACTATGGCCCAGTCAGCCATAGATCTATAATTTTTTTCTTTGTTATCGTGAGAGAGATGTAAGTGGTCTAAATATCGATGCAGCAAAAGTACCTTGTCCTTCTAGGTATGATTATACTGGAGGAGCAATCATGCAGTCTTCATTGCAAAATTGTAATGTTAAAAAGGGATATGTACACTCAGAAATCTTTCAAGCATCTGAAAGATGATTATTACACATTATTGTTAAAACATGGGTGATTTCATCTCAACACATAGTAGCTGTGAGAAATTAAATAAGCAGATTGATAGATTTTATGAGAAATTAAATACACCATCACTGTTTTCATGTTTCTAGAATGTGCTCATGCTTAAACAGAAATAAAAACTTCAGAGCAACAGGAGCAAGTATTCTTATTTTTTAACAAGAAACATATCTTGTCATTGTAAATGGTCATATCTCACTGTTTGATTATGCATTTGCAAAGTACAGAGTCATCAAAAACCTTTCTCGATTCTTGGTGTTCAGCAACAGCTGTGAGATATATGACCATGAATAGAAATGAATGAGAGCTAAATCATGTGTTAATCATTTCCAGAACTAGGTCAGACATAAGCTCTCTCTTGATGCTTACAGACACAGCTGTCTGTCATGGTCATCCTCTTCACCTGTCATCAGACTACAAGTGACGAACTAACAAGTTGCAGGAGCTGTGGTACCAGGCATCTGCATGAGGAGTGGTCTCAGTCAGAATTCCTGCCCTTTCAGGGGCAGCAGTTAATTTCCAGTTCATTCCTTACCACAGAAATCTGGCTTTGAGTCACTACAGTGTAGATTAAGAGTGATTGCCATTACCGGCTTGCATAAGGCACACAGTGACTCACGCCCATGCTCAGAATAGTTCTTTTTCTTCCTTTTTCCTGCTTAAAGCCTGGATAACATGTTCCCACTATTTGCAATATACATCACTGACTGATTCCAGGAGGAAGATTGTTTCTACGGTTCTTCCAGTCAATATTTTCTTTGCTTGTTTGCCGGGGTTCTCAAACTTGTACTGTCTTTTCCCTTTTTAATTAATTAATTTCTTTTTCCTTTGAATTTTTGCAGCATTAGCAGCACAGAAGTGGCTCTGTTCTGAATAGGGCACATGAACCCTCTTGTGAAACCATAACAAAGTCTATTCCCACAACAGACCCCCCCCCAAAAATGTGATGGGCAGAGAGCTCAACAAGTTTTCATATATTTGATATATTTAATATATTTCACTGCTCTTCTGTATCTACTTTAACTCTGGAACAATTACGTACTTCATGGGAGTTGTAACTGAATTGTAAAATACTTTGGAAACAGAGCCTAGTAATATGGATAATTCAAGTAATCATCTGGACTATGGAAGATTTGGGATTAATTTAAATTTTAGAAAATAGAATCATTGTTAGATATGTTGACATATTCTGAAAGGGATTAAGATATAAGCTGTTCAGTCAGACCAACAGCTACAATATGTTCATGTTTATGGCACTGTCAAAGGTGTGTTCATGGGACTGTGAAGAAGTCAGAAAGACCTTTCTGTTTCAAATAAATGTTTAGGTGTTGTTAAGAGCCACCTGGACTGCCTTAGAATACTGCATTTGTTCCGTTGTCTAGAGCAAAATAACAAACCAATTCTCGCCTCATCTGCAGATGCCAACACTTTGTGAAAGACGACATCTAGGAGCTTAAGAGGGAAGAAAATTTTATAGACATAAATATCTTAAAGATTTGAGCTTTTTATTCCCAACTGATCTTTAACTAATTTCCATCATGGGTTTTTTATGCCATTATTAGCATAAAGTAGAGGTATCACCTAAGACACAGATGAAATGGTTCCAGTGGGAGGATAAGAGCAAAGATCAAGCACAGAAACAAAGCCAAGAGGGTGGATGATTCCTAACAGGTACCCAGGAATCTCACCTATCTGACACGCAGCTTTGGAAAACAGGAAAAACAAAGCCAGCAAATGTCTTCGGAAGTAACAAGAGACTCATGTTGGCAGCTCTTTGGTCAGTGTCTGACTAAGTAGTCTTATTCAAAACTACTAGGAATGAGTGAGATCAGTATTGCTGCAAAATCATAAAAAGGTAGCCTGTTTCATGTTTTTCTACATACTATGCATATTTTCTCCTCTTAGCAGTGATTCAATGGCCCAGATTTTGGTCAAAATACCAATGAGAAAAAACAAGAATAATCCTACTCAAGAGAGAGAAGCTACATTAGGGGACAATGCAAAGGAAGACTAGCACCTATTTTGCTTATGTATGAGTGATCACAGATTTACAGTTCTACTCCTTTCTTTCTACAAGACTTACCACTGAGTAGCTTGGACTTTTATAAATCTCAAGAAGAGATGATAAAGTTGAAGAATGGTTGACAGCAGAAAATGATCTGGTATAATCAAATGAACATATGGACAAGGTATCACCACTATAACATGTTTTAAAGAGAAAAAGGGAGAAGGTAACTAACCCTGGCCTCACCTTCTTCTCACAATAGAATACAAGATGCACCTTTCTCAAATTTATAAGCACTGTCCCTTCCTAAAAACAGAGTCATTGTGAGATGAGCATGTCCAGACTGCAATTGCAAGGGCCCCTTATTTGTACCATGAGGAGACATACAGAATGTAGAAGGTTGGGTTTTTGACATTGTTGAATATCTTGACATAAAACAAAAACAATGTTAACTTTCATTAGACAGCATAAAAAAATTAAGAGTAAGAAAGAGGGTTCAGTTTGGCATAATTCTAACCTAGTTTATACATGTTATAGCTGTTACAATAATCTAAATTTGTTTTTGAGGATGTGATCATGTCACACACACAATAGCACCAGTGAATGGATTTTTTTTAACTAAATGTCATATACATGGAATCTTAATGTTTTTCTTGAAGTGGCTAAGTAATTTATCTCAACAGACTTCTGCACTTAGGAATTTCTTTACTCAAAGGTTCTCAAAGGAAGCAGTTTAATGCAAACTCTCAATATGTCACATTTTGGCAGTGATTGCTTAATGCAGCAGTGCACTAATGAATTGCTCCACTGCATCCTCTGATCATGAATATGAATCGGAGTACTATAAACTGAACTCAATGTACTGATAAGTGACTACATCTGATTGTGCCAGCAGCCAGATGATTTCCTCATTAATGAGCTGAACTATTAAAAGATGGAAGAATATGAAGCCAATCCAGCATTGCCCGAGCTTCTTTGCTGACATTTTTCTAGGTCTACTAGAAACCTTTGTCAACTAGTGAAACAAAAGTCACCCCCCAAAATCTTTTATGAATTAAGTTAAGACAAATAAAAGCTTCAAGGTTCAAATTCTGTTTCTGATTACATGGAGGTGACTCCTTTGTGGTTGTAGAGTTTCTATTTTAATATGGGATAACACAGAGTTTGATATTAAGAAATTATGCTCATCCTCTCTTTTTCAGTCTCTGCTGTTCCAAGTATAGCAGCCCATGGCTGTCAGTAAAAGACAGGGATCCTCATCTTTCTTGATCCTCAAACTCGAAGAACTTCTGAATTTATTAAACTGAGGACTACAGATTTATAGAAGACATGTTACAAACACATCCTTTGGAATAACAGTAAGCTGCTAGAAATATTTTTATGTTTTCAGAGTCTTATTCAAAGTATTTGTAAATAAAAATCCATTATTGTTTTCAAGCATCGACATCTTGCTATGCAGTTTAAATATGGCCCCATCTCACCTGGAAGCACGTTCTGTGCAAGTCCAGAATGAGGCATCTGGGTCAGCTGCAGAGCCCCTAATAATTCCAGATCTCTGCTCCTACACAAATGTGACGTGTGGGTTATTTGGAAAAAAAAAAAGTAAAACAAACAAGCAAAAATAAAATTAAAAAAAATTAATTAAAAAAACTCTGTTTCTTGAAAGCTCCAGTACTGGACCAGAAAAGCAAAGGGCGTATCTGCAGTCACCACTACTAAGGCAAATCTGCCTCTAGAGGGCATTGCAAGCTAAATGTTTTCTCTGACAAGCGTTGAGAACATCTTGGATCAACCCAGAAGGCAGTTCTTAAATTACTTAAATTAAGAGATTTTTCTGTGTTTACAACATCAGCCATGTAGCAGTCAAACAAAGCTATTGGGCAGCAACACTGAAAGATCCTTAATCCACTGAGTAACAGCACGTAGGTTTGGCAAGAAAAGATGTTGCCACATATTTCCTGATATCCCTGAAACATCTTATGATGTGAGTTGTGAGGAACTTTTAGCACATAGTTGTTCCCTTTAAATGGCTCTGCCTGCATCTTTCTATGAGTGCTGCCATCCCCACTGGTGGTTAAATCCCAAACTCATTGGTCATTAGCAAAGAGATGCAAAGAGGCTTTGAACCCTTAGCACCTGGCATGTAGGCCAGAGCATCTGATACAGAAAAAGATAACTATTATTTGACTCTCTTAAGATCCATAATCTACACAAATTGCTCAGACATAAGTGGACATCAAAGTATTACGTTCCAGGCTTTTTGTATGTTAGACAAAAATATCTAAGTGACATAGCGGAGATACTTTGTTAGTGAGTATGCTGAGTTCTTCTCAGTATGTGCTGCTTCCTAAAGGTATTGTTAAGCCTCTTCAGCCATGCAGTATGAAAAAGTCCAACGTTATTTTTTTCCCCTCTGTACATGGGTACTAAATCAGTTCAAATTACAAAAACTACTTCTGTTTCTGCTGCTGAAAAGCAAGGAACACACTTGTCTTTGTATTGCTGCATGCTGAAGGTCACATTTTGTTATTCCAGAAAACAGCAACCAGGACTGAAATGCATTCAATGGGACAACTAGAGTAATTATGCTTCTTTTTCTGAAGACTAATATGGAGTTTCTTACATTTGTCTATTTTCCTACCATCACAGTGATTCTTTTTGATTTTCAGATACTGCTGTGACAATTTTCCTAAATGTCCAAGAGGCTACATATCTTGTAGACTCACCAAGATCCAGGAATCCCCCACAAACTTTCAGAATACTCATTTCCTGGTACCTCTATCTATACCCATTCTGCATGTTAAGATTTTGTAGTGTGCAAATGGATTTTAACATCTCCTATAAAATAGAAATATCTTCTCTGAAGTACACATAATTTGGTGTTACAATGCTATAAAAACAACAGTTTTGTTGATGAGGAAAACCTAGAGTAAATAAAATATTAAAACACATTAGTCAAATATTAGAAAAAGCAATTTGATAATTAAAACTGATATGGTAAACTATATCTATAAGAAAGTTGAACACAATCAGTGTTTATACTGATAGCTGGTTATGTAATGACATCATCAAAATTTTTACTGTCTTGTTCACTATATTATTGTAGTTAATTAAAATATCAAAATTTTAGCTTTAACTGGCTTTAGATAAAAACTGTAAGTTTGCTACATGCAAACATTTTGACTTAAGCAAAGCAGCAAAACAAAATGTTCTTTGCCAGACAGACATATGCACTTGCTTGCCACAGAAAGTTACCAAATGGAAGTGGTAGTCTATTCCCGGGTCACAGAAATTAGGTCTACCCCAGGACTAAAATGTATTTTTATTTCCTTTCCTACACACTGCAGAGTTACTAACATTCACTTTCAAACTACTCTTTGAATTGTCCATGATGCTCAATTCCTCTGCTTAAAAAAAAACTACTGGTGTGTTCCGTGCTATAATATAATTAATTCTGAGCTGCTCTTGTGATCAAAAGAGTCCAACATGCTGCAGGTTTCCCAAGACTAGGTTCTTAAATTATCCCTAGCTGTTCCTTTCAATACTGGGAGTTTTTTCCATCAGCCTCACCATATAGAGAAAAAATGTAGAGGCAGGCAGGTTCTCTAGTCCAAGCTCACAAAGGTTCCTGGATTTAGCAGCATTTGGTTGGGAGTTAAAACTAAAGAAGTAAGTCAAAATCCAGCTAAAGTTTCCGAGATGAATATGCTTTTATATTTAAAAACATATTCAAGCTACTTCTCTGTCAGCCCTTTTCATGTGTTTATATGCTATTTATGAGAGCAATAAAAATAATAAAAAGTCTCTACATAATGAAAGAGTTGGTAAAGGTCCCTCTAGAATAATTATTAAATGGTTAGTGTAAATGTACTGAATAAGTGCTCCATGCAGTTAATGAGAAATAAAAGAATTCTTGGATTTTACTGAGGCCATACAAAATAGTTTGGATGCTACATGCTCATGAATGACATAAATTCTGTTTGAACTCTAGATAAAGGTAAGAATTGGATTCCCTATGACATACAATTGGCAAAAGAAGCCCAAACCCCAAACTTCACAGGTAATATATTTGCTACTTTATTAATTTTGTGGATATCTATTTATCCAATAAAATAATCAGACCCGGTTTTGTGTAAGAAGGTTTCTGGCAAGCAGCTATCTGCTTAGAAACAGAAAAGTCTGTGTTTTTTTCATAAGAGGAGGAAAGATGTGTATATATCAAACAACTACAATTAGAAGTGTTGGTTTTAACCTCCATCTGTGCACTGGACCCTCAGGTATGAGCATTTCTGCCACTGCAGTACAGGCTGCAAGGTAGGTTTTGTTTTGTTCTGGGGTCAGAGATACTGAAAGGAAGAAAGAGAAAGAAAGATTAATCTGATAAAGGCATTGCCATTTCTAATCGGACTGATGGGAAACTGTGGTATGAAGTTAAAGAGGCAACACAGGGTGAATTACTGTGATGAACTACCTTAAAGCTGAAGCAATCAAATAGATAGCTCTCACATATAAAAATTACTGTGCCATCTTTATTCATCAACAGTTTTGCACAAGTGTCTCATGTTCAATCCCTTCCAGGAACAACTAAAGCACTCTGATACATTGGATCAGATTAAATCTTATCAGCCACAGAGGTGGCTGCTTTCTGCTTCCCAGAGTTAATTCTCATTGCCATGCAGAATAAACTTTTTAAAGCTTGAAAACAACAAACTTCAAAAAGTAGTACCAGTACAGTCCAGTACCTGCACTCACAACCTGTTGGAACGGAATTGAAAGGGCTTTTACTGTGGTGTGTGATAGCAGGAAAACTTTTTCACAGCCTGATAGCTGAAAACCTATGGAAAGGAAATTTGTAACTCCTACTTCATAGAATCATAGAATGGTTTGGGTTGGAAGGGAGCCTAAGTTCGTCTGTTTCCAAGCGCCCGGCCATGGGCACGGACACCTTTCACTAGACCCAATTCAGAAAGTTTTCACAAAAACAGACATCTCTTCAAGGTTTTCTGCACAGTTGTAGTGCACAGAAGAATCACATAACAAAATTCAGAAATAAAAAGCCTACCATGAGCCACAGATAAACAGATATATTTGATTCAAATATAGTCAAATGATATGAAAAGCAAATAAGTTATCATAGAGAATTCAGCATAAAACTCCTGTAAAATTCACTCACATAATTTTAAGAATTAGCTTATGATTTGCTCTTTAGATACGCTGAGGTCTTCTCATGATGCTGAATTCCTTGAGTCTTTTGAAGTGGATGGGCTCTGAGGATACTCACTGTTTTGCAGGATTGTTTGCTAGTGAACAGAGCAAACTAGTATCAGTTTTGTGTCATCAAATGTGTTCTTGCCAAGCATCACATTATTATGGCCTCAACACAGGGCTAGGAGTAAATACACAGGTAGTGATAAAGAAAATTAAATGGATATAGAAAAACTGATCTAATAATAAGGCATAGATGTTGTCAGAACTTTGTTTTTTTCAACACTAACGTTCTATCACCCAGAAGTGATAAAAGGATTTAAAAGAGTATCTTCCATGTAAATGCCTATCCTGCACTTCTGAAGACACAGATCCGTAGCCAAAAAGGATGCCTAATAACACTGAAAATTATGAACAACAGTGATGAAGCAGATACATTTATAGTTGTGAGGAAAAAAACAGATGTAAATTTTAAACTTTCTTCTTTTTTTAAACTCCTTTACAAATCTGTAACAAATAAACGTGATTCCAAGTATTTTACTTGATGACTCTAGTTTTCTATCCTAAATTATTTATATTAAATAAAATATAGCATTTTCAGAAATCATTTTCTTAAGCTAATTTTTTTTTTAAAAACACACAAAACATTTTTTTATAAATCCTGGAAGCCATAGTGCTTAAAGATCAAGCAAAATCAATTAACGTTACTTCAGACATAGTATACATCACAGGAAGACCACTTTATGGGACATTCAGTCAACATCCTTCTGTGCATTTGTTGAAATACATTTATTGATTACTTTTCAGGTGTCTTGTGTAGTTTCCAGGACAACTACACTATTTGCCCAGCGCGGGAGTAAGTTTTTCCAAACTTTTCGAAGAGAAAAATAGATGGTGCCACTGTTCGAAAGTCCTAAAGAAATAAGAGAGACAAAAAAATGTTAAGTTTGGCTTAAATGGATTTAACTTTTTTTAAGGTATTTTAGAGTATATTGTCTTCTAGGTACATTTCATTATATCAGTTGGAATTCAAATTATGCAAAATAACAAATATGAAACACATATTTTTTACATTATCACAGAATATGCCGAGTTGGAAGGGACCCACAAGGATCATTGAGTCCAACCCCTGGCCCTGCACAGGACCATCCCCAAGAATCACACCAAGTGCATGA
>NW_020884884.1:2534205-2874556 GCF_003945725.1 Corapipo altera
TCATGCACTTGGTGTGATTCTTGGGGATGGTCCTGTGCAGGGCCAGGAGTTGGACTCAATGATCCTTGTGGGTCCCTTCCAACTCAGCGTATTCTGTCATCATTCTCAGCATCAGCGACCCATAGTTCTCAGGATCGAGACCTATTCTTAAAGTCCCAAATTCATTTATTATAACACTTCCTTTTTAAACTTGTCAAGCTCTGACTCCTTTCACTCTAGTAAATTGTAAGTGACTCAAGTTCAACTGATAGAGCTTAACAAGGCCTATGGACCCTTTTAATACATTTGACTACTTGACTGTCGTGTGCTGATCAGTTCAAAACAATGCAGTCAGAAAAGGTGGCATAAAGCCTTCAAAGATTTGTCTCAATCAGCACACTGTGATGCCATAGATTAGACTTGTCAATGGTCACATAGTTTATCTTTGGAATGCTATTAAAGCAAATTCTAAAGACATTTTTCATCTGACTTTGCAGACATACATAAATACAGACCACATACAAACACTGGCAAATGAACAAGACCTTATAGACCTACATATAAGCTTGAAAGCCTTTGGAAATGCCTTCCATGATATTCTAGAGATATATTTGCACTAACAGTGTTTCTTTCAGAACAACTTTGAGAGTACTGTGTAATATCCTGTGATATAAAAATGCAGTTTGGAATGAGATAGGAATTACAATTGAATATCTTCTTGGAAATTAAATGAAGTAGAAAGTCAGCTGCTTCAGACCAAAGCAAGAATAGGCAAACAGCAGTAGCATATCTACTCACAGATTCCTGCATACACACTTCAGGTAATTTTGTATAGCAAATCTCTCAAGTCCATAATAATTATGAAGCTGCTAAGCATGTGATAAACTTGGAACAATAAGCATACAATAAACTCATGATACCTGATTTACAGCATAGCACAGTCTTTCTCTGTAATGACAAAATTTGATTTGGCTGCATAAATAGCGATTTGGTTGCGTAAATGGAGATTAAAGTTGTATTAGGTTGTAAAAATGTAGATTTCCTTCATAGGTTAGGAGAAGTAACATGTTCAGAGGTTTCAAGGATAAATTGTATAATGAAAAGTATTCTCTGTAATGCAAAGTATTCCCTCTATACCAGAGATTCAGAGCACCGAGTCCTCTTCTGAGTCAATCTAAAAATACTAAAGACACTGTATAATTGCATTATGTCAACCATGGCACCATGTGCTACGTAAAAAGTAAACCAATCCATGAAAAGTTTGGATCTCAGAAAAACTCTTTTGTAGTGCTGGAATTATATCTGTTGCTCCTATAGAGACCTACAGGTCTCCTCTGTTCTTCTCTACAGAGAAAACCTACTCCTTAGGTAACTTCTGTTAAGAATCAGTGGCAGAAAGAATAACTGAAATGTGAGCACAGCTGCTGGAATCATAATTCCATCTTTATGCTGCTGAATAGTAAAGTCAGGAAACAAGTCCCTTTTCTTTACTTTGAAATCAATATACACAGGCAAACATCAAGACTTTAGAGCAATGGAAAATTCTGCATAAACATCCATGCAGTAATTATGTTCTTAGTGCAGTGGTAAGCCCAGTGAGCAATCTTGCTTTCCCACAAAGAAGGGAGACACCTCATGTGCACCCCTCATTTGAAAACTAGGCAGTACTGCCAAGTGTCACTGTCCACAACCCCATCTGTTTAACACTAAGTGGTCATATTTAAGTGTTCCCTATGATCCTAATGCTTGCAGTAGTAAAATTAGAGTTTTAAATTGAGCTGTCATAGTAAGTCTCCTGACCTACAAATAGCCGTGGAGTTCTCCAACAATGAAGTAAACTAGAAGCAGCAAGCTGTTAGACAAGTAAAATGTTGATCCAGCTAACTTTTATTCTCAGCAAATTTATCAATACTGGTTAACAATACTTCCAACTAGTACAGGGCCTTCTGACATGACAAAATGAATGTAACAACCCATTCTGTCAATACAACACAAATGTCATTTCAAGTGCTCAAAACCCACTAAGCTACCCTAAAAAAGATTGATTTATCTGCTCCAGTGTTTCTTTGGGGCAAACTTTTCTCACAACTGAAACCAATTAGTGGGCCTGGCACTTGTAGTGCAGAATGTAGGTCAGCATCAAGTAATAAAAAAGTATTGACTTTTCTCTGTCTGTAAGCAGCATGAAAGGGGTGCCATGGCCTTGTCGTATATGAAAAGAGCTCCATTAATTTCACTTATTTCAACCAGGGCTGTCAAATACTAATGCTTCTATTGCACTTTTCACACAAAGTACATTGACACCAATCCTGGCCTCAGTGTAACAAGTTTACAATATTTCAGTCAGTGAAAGGGGTACTATAATTTTTAATTCCCTGTTGTACATTTAGTCTCTTTAAAGCAGCACTGCTCATAAGACCTACTGAGAGATATGAGCTGAGACATTAATAATGGCTACACACTTCTTCCCATGGGCAACAGAATCTATTTCTTGGGCATAGCTTCAACAGCTAATTAGCCATAAAGTTCAGGACACAGTTGTTTGGCATAACTCTGTTTTTGTGGCTGGTGGGCACAGACTGCGAATTTTACTTTCTGCCATGGAGAAATAGCCAAAACCTAGGAATAGGTCTTCCATGACTTAAGGCTATAAAATTGAAAAACTAATGTGTTAACCAATTGGGTCAACTAGCCCCTTCAAATAAGAGATAATAACAAAAGCCTGGATCATGCCTTGGGGACTGGATCTCATTGTGTCAGAGCAGAAGTATTGACTTCCAGGGAAAAGCAGTGCCTAATCAGAGTTCCCTGCACCACAGTGGACAAGTGACCACTGCTGTGATGAAGGGGGTAGAATTACACGTTTCCCTGTTCAGCTTGCCAGCACGATGCAGAGGAAGAGAACAAGGAGCCATCATCTGCCTCCTTCTTCAACTGTCAACTACCACCACCAATCCTAAAACCTCCAAATTTTTTTCTATTTGGTAAGTGTAACAGAGTTTTCATGGAAGCATAGGTTATTTTATGAGCTTCTCCATATTGTGGATAGACACAGCAGAGGTCAAACTGACCCAAAATGTTATGACCCTGTTGCCCTCCATTCTCTGCAATTTGCCTTTTAAACGGACTTTTTTTTCCCCAGAAAACTTTATGGTTCTTATTGACAAGCTTGAGGGCTCTGAGTGTGATGTCTACTCATTCTCTAATTACCTCCTGCAAATGCAAACATCACCAACAACAATAAAACTCTTTGATTTAAAAAGACTGGGTGACTATGGTAGAAGGCAATTTTCTACTTGCTTTAATGACTTTGTAAGTCTTACCCTTTGAATCAACTTGCTGTTAGATCTTAAAATAAAATGATATTGTATAGCCATCATGAAAGACAACTTTATAACCTTCTATGTTGCGCTTACATCAGGCAAGTTTTTTCTATTTGTTACTTTTAGTCTTTTATTGACATTATGATAATGTGTTGCAAAAGAGAATCAGGGAATTATGTTCACAGTAGGAAATTTAACAACACTATTTTAATATCCTATCTTCCAAACAGAAACAGAAAGCATTAATTGCTACTTAATTTATGTAACAAACATTTCATTATTTTTTACACAATTTTTTATGGAGATTTATAACTATCACTGACTCTTACACGTTTCATCTTTTGCAATTAAAAATGAGAAAGCCAAACTCAAACAGTGCTTGCTAGAAATCATAAAATATTTCTAATTATGGTTCATGAGTTTGAAAAACCACTGACCTGATAATCATGCAGGTTTAGATTCTTTCTGCATGATGTGTCCAGTACAAGCAGCACAGCCCCATGTGCTCCCCTGTGGCAGCCTGACATAGAAATTATAACTCCATTCCTTCCTTTCTCTAACATTTGGAGAAGGAAGTTCTGCTACTCATCTGCTACAGTTTGCTTTCTTAGCTCAGCAGCTAAACTGTGCTAATTTGTACTTTAGAGATAACTGGAGACAACTGGCTATCACAAGTCAAGCTCTAAAACCTCTTGTCCTCATCTGTGCAAGGTAGTAGAGGATGGGTTCTAATATTGAAAAGAACCTATCTTAGCTCCTGAGTGCTAAGAAGCCCACCATACCCTTTCATAGCTGCACAAATTAAGCTGTGACATGACAGAAAATAATGATGCTCTTCAGAATGCAATAGTTTGAGCCATTGTACAAGGAAAGCACAACTATTCCTAAATGAGTAAGATATTCTGTGATAGCTGTGTTCATTAAGGAATACAAATGTGTCAGCCCTTGCTGTCCTTTCTCACAAGAGAAGGCAAATTATCTCTTGGCTTTGATGGAAGTTTTGTGTAAGGAAGGACAAAGGAATAAAGGGGAAGAATTTGGTCCAGTAAATTACTTTTTCCTGTAAGTATTGCCTCTGTAAAATAAACCTGGGATCTGAAACTAGGCTGTCCTTTTTGTCATGTGTAATATAACCAGCAATGAAGATTTGTGGCCCAAATTTGCATTTGTTACATTTACTTAGTACCCTGCAGTCATTGTTGTTGTCCAAGGGGGAGGAAGGCTGGAATTCCCAGCTGTACCCTCTAAGTTTATTTATTCCACTTATTAATGATCTGCAAGTCAGGAACTGTTTGGTCCTTCCTCTCAAGCATGGACTAGCTTTGCAATACTTTATAAATACATTCACCCTTATAAATTACTGTTCATATAATTAATTTATGTGTATAAAGCTAATCCACTGAAGAAGAATAAGTCACCTTGATGAAGTCACTTTTCAGGTACTTTTAGACCTATTCAGAGCCAGTATCATTATTAAAAGTATAGTTTGCCACACAAAGTTACAGTGTGTGCTGTACCATACTTCAGGCAATGTTATGGAACAACATCACCCAAATTCTATTCTGAAGGTCTGTATTTGAATCAAAATTGCCAAAGATAATATTCTATTTTTTCAACTATGTAGCCTTTTTCTACAAGTAAATTAAATTAAGAAACCAATGTGAATTTCTCCACAAGCTATTTCATACTTGGATACCCTTGAACTTTACTGAATCTGGGCTAAAAAACAAATGTGCAGTTGAAATAGTTCAATAAGTATTCAGAATCCCAGGAGGTGTTTATTTGCTATTGTCATGCAAATGTCTACTTCTTGCAGTGTATTTTAACAAAATGTTTTTGAAGAGGGGGGTAGAAGTTCATCTTAATTTATTTAAGATGTATAAATAACATTGTCAAGAATGAAAACACTTTGATGAGAAATATATAACCCTTTTGTGAAGTTATTAAATCTGAGGTGGAGGTATGCCTAACACTACATTCCTGTGTACAGAAAAATACAGTCTTAAAAAGTATCTAATGAAAATAGTAATGGACATATTTTTACCACTTTACCATTTACCATTTTTAAACCAACTTCTTGTCCTGTCCATCACACACACTCTGCTAGTAACAAGACTTGTATTAGAAAGTACTGCACTTAGGGATAAGCATCTTGACTTATGCCATTTATAAGCTGCTCCTTTCATTGTCTAATCTGTTCAACCACCACATTCTCTTTCCAGCTGAAAATAAGCCAGTGCCAAGCGCTGACTGCCAAGACAAACTCAGAACCACTTTTAACCTGCTAGACTAAAGACAGAAAATGTTTAACCTGCCAAGATCAAGTTGCAACTCTCTCTAACTTGCCAAAATCATGTCACCAAGAGTTAAAGAGGAAAATTCTGAGTTGAAATCTTCAACCGAAAATATTTTTTATCTTACCGGTTTCAGTCATGTCTTTCTGAAGGGAAAAAAAAAGTTGTAGTCAATTAACAATTAACAAAATTAATTAACAAAAAAAAGGCACATTGATGCACTGTATTTGGCTTCTGATATGCAGCAAAAACAGCACTCCAGTTAGATTTCATCTGCTTTCACACTGTTCTGGATGACGTTTCCAAACCTGATTGCTTTCTGTGATGAAATGACCAGATATGCAGATAAAAGGAGAACAGTGGATGATACTGTCTGGCTGAGCTTTAGCATGGCTTTCAATCTCCCAGAGAATCCTTTTAACCAAGTTGGTAAATTATAGTCTAGATGTGCAGACTAATAGATGTAATAATTGTCTGTAGTATCAAGTTCAAAGGGTAGCAATGAACAGTTTGTACTCTTAACTGGAACCTGAGCACAAATGTATTTCCTCAGGTGCTGTCTTGGGACCTATCTTAATATCTTCATCAGTGACCTGGAGGTGGAGATGGAATGCACTCTCATCAAGTTCATGGATTACACCAAATAACAGTGTAATCAATACACCTGAGGGCTATCATTCAGAGTGATGTAGACAGGCTAGAGGAACGGCCTGACAGAACCTTACAAAATACAGTATGGACAAATGCAACTGGCACAGACTAACCCCAGAAACAAAGCAGGCTGAAGGCTGACAGGCTGAGTTGCAGCTCTGCAAAAGAGGACTTGGTGGTCCTGATGGGTAACTGGCTAAACATGAGTTGGCAATGTGCCCTAGCACTGATGAAAGCTGAAGAGGAAAACAGCTTTCCTCTTTCAGAAATATAAGCTACCTTCAGAAGAGATTGAAATGATCAAACAGGAATATTTTATCATTTTGCAGGCAGCTTATTTGGCAGGTCAGCTAACACTAGAGAAACTTCTCCTATCCAGTGTTTCAAAATGCTCTCATTAATCAATAAAACTGGAAAAAAAGCTTATAGGTTAATACTTATGATTATTTTTTCTGTCTGTATTTATTCATATGTGATAACATATCTTTGTTGTGTGACATGTTTTCAATGGCACTTTTTCTCCTATGTAAATCCACCAGTTCTTTCATACAGTTCAGGAATAGCATCAGCTACAGTGATTATTCACTCAGGTGCCACAGATTTGTTTTGGCATTGGTATGAAGCTAGTTCTGACAAACTGCTGCTGATCAGAAGCTTTAGGAAGAGGAACAGTTTATATTTAAAGCCAAACATTATTTCAGATTCAAAAGTGCCCAGAAAAATGAAATGGATTACACGTATTAGCACAAATTTTAAAAATAGATTGGAGAACAATTCAAAAACTAAACCCATGCTGTATTGGTTCTGATATGAATACATCCTATGTATACTAACTGTAACACCTTGTGCAAAGATATTCTACACTACTGCATAAGCAAAAGTTTATTCAATTTTTCAGCTGGATAACTTCCAAAGTAAATTCTACACTCCGTTGTCCATGTTGAGGAAAGAATTTAGCCTTAGACTTTAACATCTATGCCTTTAATATCTATACAGAACTTTCAATGTATAGCTGAATATGATTATATCTTATAAATGAAGAGGAACTGGGAATTTTTACAACGTTTTATATGCTAATTTATTCATTGACAGTGTAGTAGCAATATAAGTTATACTGTAAAGTTTCCCATACTTCTTTCAGGACTTCGGATTTGAACTGAAGTGTGGAAATTCTTTAAATAGCAAGACATTTTGGTCTTCCTTCTGCCAAAGGCTTGGGCATCTGCAAAAACTACAAATCATGCCAAACTCTTTGAGTGATATATGGAAGGCCACAATCCACTAGGAAATAAGCTAAGACGAAGTCATTCATTTCATTTAGGTCCTTCAGTGGGATTTGAACTATCCAGCCCACAAACCATGTCTCATGAGATTGCAGTGTACAACCAGCCCACAGTAATAATGATTCATATACATATATGTGTATATGCTTTATTGCTACCTTTAGCTGGATTAAAAGCAATATATCAAATTTTATATTTCTGCTTCTTTTATTAGCTTTCTAGCACTTGATCAGCTGATAGAGGCGATAATGAAATGTTTTTTTATAAACTGGAGTTTGTAAGTCCTGTCCTGAGAATGTAATATTTCAAAAAATAGCCTAAGCTTTGGGGAAAAAACCAATTACAGAAACAGCATTAAAAATGCCAAGCACTGGGCAGAAGCAATTCTGGATCAGTTTAAAAAAGTGATTGATGAAACTCTAATCTGAGCTGAAGGAACAGTTTCACGACAAGCTGTGACCATTCCACACACTTCATTAGCTGCCATAATTAGCCTGGTGTTTCAATTTGTTAGAACTGGTGGGGACAATTTTACTCAGAATGCAAACATCAAAAAACAGGGTGCCTCAGACTTCAGAAGAGGCTGATGAGAAGCTTTTCTAGTCTCTGTTAACTAAAAGATTAATTATAGCTGATGGGAGGCTGTACTCTGATTGTCACTCTGTCTATGTGCATTACTTTTAGCATTAGAAGAAAGACATGGTTGACACTACACTGCTCAATCAAGCAGCTTTGCATTAGTGTACAAAGTCTGTTAATATACATTGTTTTTATTGTTTCTCTTTTTCTTTTTTTCCTCCTAAGTTTGAGACTCTCATACCTAATAAGTCATATTTCAAAGGAGCAGAGTATTTGGTTGCTGATGATGAGCACTTATCACTTATGCTGCCATTCCTTCATAGAACTACAGGTGAGAGATCCTAACGTCTCACAGCTACTAGCTGGGAATATTATTAGTTCCTATTATCACAGTCAAAATATAAATTCCTACTCAAATACTCTCATTATGAAAAAAAAACCATTACAGTTGTGAAACAGATATTGTGTGTATCACAAGCTTCATAACATATCCTCTCTACTTGAGGTGCGATTACTTCTATACATTAACTTAAAGCTTGTAAAATTATTATATGGAAGTGAAGTATGAATTTGAAGTGCAAAGGTTATTTCTGAATAATTCCATAACTTTCATTCTAGAGCATTAACACATGGTTACACACCTACTCATAAAAAAACTCCTTATGTGCATATGCCTTTCAGTTTCTCTATATATATTATGCTGAGATCAGCAAAACCTGTAAGAGAAGAAATAATATAGTTTATCATGACGGAACATCCTTTTAACCTGAGTTTGTAAAGGGTATGTTGAAAGTAGCTCTTCATTACATTAAATGAATAAACACAGAAGTGTGTTCCAAAGTGAGTATCATACTACTATTTTAAATGGGGCAAACAAGTTCAGAGTTGATTCATAATACAAATTTTGAAGAAAGAAGCAGTAGATACTTACGTCAAACCATTAAGACAACAAGAAGTCTGTACTACATACTACGATGTCTCATTCACTGCAGTATGAATGCACAAAGCTTTTACTGTGATTTTTCCTATTCAAAGAACGTAGATTACTCTAAAATCCATTTTTCTGCACTGAAGTCCTACTGCTCTGAGAATAATCTACTTTTACTCTCTGGAGAGATCATCAAAACAAAACAAAACTTGCATCCTTTCTTTCAGCTTGGTCACATACCTGGTATAATCTCTTAGAATTCACCCAGAACAACTATAGGTATTAATAGCACTTGAATTATACATCATAATGAGTCAGTGTAACAAAATCTGTAATTCACACATCATTTCAAGATGTAACAGTCTGTAGATCTAAGTGTATCTGTTGCAAGAAAGCCATCAGAATATGTGTCTCTGATCTTAGACTTCAATATTGTAAACTCAACAGCAATGTGCATCTAAAGATGAGGTTAAAAAAGTCTATTTTTCTGTGAAAATAGGTAACACTATTTTTCCCAGAACATTCTTTCTAAATAGCATGTATTTACATATTGATTATATTCATTACAAGGCAGATTCTTACCTGATGTAAATTAGCCTAGCTCCATGGATATATCTCAATTATGCTAAGTGCTGAGGATCAGCACTCATACCTGCAGTTTTCAACAGTTGTATGGACCATGTAATTCTTAGAGGATTGTGAAAAGCTTTCCATTACTTTAATTTTAACTCTATTTAACAAGCACAAACAAGGTCTTGGTGAGTATTATCAAATAATAAGTAGCCTGCTTTTGCAGATAAGTTTCATAAAAAATTTTAAGTGACTTCAAAACATAGCCTTTTTAATTCAATATTGTGGCAAATTGAATTGAGTTGAAATACATTATGTTTGACATACATATAAAAAAATCTACTTAATTCCAAGAATACTGAACAGCCTATCCAAAACCGACATGAAAAGGCAAGGCCAAGCATTTCCCATTTTAGTGTGAGGATCTTGAATTCCAACAAATCATACCCAAATAGACAAAAGCTAAACACAATATAAACAATTAGGTGTAACTTCAATCTTTCCTGTTTAGATTAACTCATTTTTTTTCCATAAAAGCTCTGCCACAAGTTACTGTAATGTACTCTAAGCACTACTGATGGAATTGGTCAAGATACTCTATTTCTAAAGTGTTTCTGATTAAATAAGAAGATTTAAAATGTTTAAGCAGTATGTACAATGGGAATTATTTAGAAAACTTAAACATACATACATCTCCCTCAAAGAAATATTGCTTAAAGTTAACTCTTACTAAAAAATCAAGATTTTCTTTTATACCACTAACATACAAGCTACATTATTAAATGAGGAAGGTAGGCGAAGCAAGACATTTATCATCCAACAGACAAATGACACAGGATTGCTAGTTAGACAGTATAATAAGTACCATCTAATTTTCTCTTACGAATCAATTTATTCTTCAAAGCCTTGGATCATCATCAAGGGACTGCATTTTCCCGCTGAGAAATTACAGAACTGAAAATCAGGTTTTATAAAATATTCAACTAGTTGCCAACAAACCCTTACAAATAACCACTAGAATGGATTTGATTAGATGAGTGGTGACAGTATCTCTTCTTATGCAAATAACTGAACTGTTTGACTCTTCTCAGTCACTACTTTGTAGCATTCCTTCAAAATCAGACCCTGTAACTCCTCAGCAACCTCCACGAGAAAGTGATTTCAGCCTTCCAGTGATCCACAGATTCTTTTCTGCATTTAGTTAAACATTAGCCAAGGATACATTTTGCATGTTTTAATTTCCTCCACAGCATTTACCATCTTTCTACAAATAAGAAAATAATTTGAAAGCTTGCTGATAGTTACTAATCATTAATAATCATATATCAAGCATAGCATTTTTTAAAGGCAACCCAACAGTGTTGACTTTAAGGATTTTCTCAAAGGAAGCAATCTACACCTTTCCAGTGGGAGCACTGAAAGTGATCATCATAACAAAGTGTATTTCTGTAAATATGACTCAGTCATAAGGGATTTGGAAAGATCATTATGTCAATTGTCAAAAGTTGAAATTGTCATTTGCTTTCCCAGAAGAATGAATGGGCGAATCTTATAATAGATAATTCATTCTAGTCTTATGAATGAGAGGTAGTATCTGGTGTTCCCACTGTTGGACATGACATACTCCTGCCTTTTGTAATACCTTTCCTTCTCAAAAGAACACTTGCAAAAAAAAAAAAAGAAAAAATCAGTAGTAGTTTCAAAAGTGACTTTAAGATGTTACCCAGTTTCAAACCCCAGTTTTGTTACCATCTGCTTATTAAGCTGGACTGTGATATTAAATTGGACAACATCGCTCTTTTTTCGTACTACCTACCCTGGTAGCCAAACACCTGAGCTCCAAGGAGCTCCCAGCTCTGAGGAGTAATGCTGCTGTGGGAATCATCCTATAGGGATGCAGGTAATTATTCAAGTTGATTTTCACGTGAAAATGCGTCAGCGTTATGGCTCACGATGGTTGTTGTGAGAGCAGAAAATATATGCTACAGGGTACAATAGACAGAATCTTCATGTATAGTATAAGGATGCATCGTTGTAGGACCAGATCCTTGGATTTAAATAACTTGGTTTGATGCAGGACTCAGGATAGGAAGAAAAGTGACAGAAAGAAGCCTCTTCTGGGAAACAGATAGTTGATAACTCAAACTAAGGGTCCATTTGGAGCATGTGAGTAGATACATCAAGTCATGCCAGCAGTAATAACCATACAGGAGCCATGTCATTGGCCAGGGACTGCTGGAGTGCAACACACTTGGCAACAATCCTTATTATCCATGACATGGTTCATGAGGAAACCGGTACTGTAACAAGCAAACTCGTACAGCTCATCTAATAATTCCCTTCTGGCTGCCACATTATGTAAGCTCTGCATTGCCCATGAAAACACATTGAGGTTGGACTGGGGAACTAAGTCTCTGATATTCATAATACGTGTTAGCTCTTCTATTGTGCGTCAGTAACTTAGTTCTGTCACAAAGCATTAGTAAATATGGCCTTTAAAGTTTTAAAAGGTAATAAAGCTGATAGTACAGATGCACATTCATTAGCCAATACCACACTGTCTTAGAAAATGTTCTTGGATAATCTTTTTTTTGTAATTAAAATGAAAACAAGCACAGTCTGAGCAAGAAAGAATTCAAAACTTCACACATACATTATTTTTATTCTCAAGTCCAGTGACTGGAGGGTTAGAAAAAATTGAGTTACGGCAAAATTTAAATAAATTTCAATACAAGCAGGGATGGAAAAGCATGAACAGTGTATCAAAAATTCCCTCGCACAATGACATCATCCACTAGACGCATGATTGTTATATGTCGTGGTCCTAAAAGAGATTAAACTAATTTTCAAACAGAAAGAATCACTTTCCCCCTCTACAAGGATTTTTTTTCTACCATCTGTTTTCTCTATTATCCCAGACTGAAAATCTGTCAGTTCTTGGACAAAGAGCTAAATTTACACCTAGTGTAAAGCAATGAAACTCTATACTTTTCATTATACTTATGTTGTAATATTCTTTATATAAACTCTGGCTTAAAATATACTTGTGTTTATCTGTTATATATGTCATGGTTTAATTAAATACTTCTGCAACTTCATGTAATCGCAGTTGAAGGTAATCACTGTTCAACAAAATTGACTGAAGTTGTTGATTGCACCTTTATCTACACTGGTTGAATTTGAGCCTGTAATTCTCTGCCTCCGGTGACAAAGATGGAAGCAATATAATTTATACATGGAACAAGTATTGCCTGCTCTACACAGTGCAGTGTGAAAATGCCAGTACTGTTGACCACAGTCCTATTTCAACTGCTCCACCAAAACTAGAATTGTGTTGGTGGTGAATTACAAGGGCTATTTTTCCTAGCCTAGGCAAGACCATGACAATCAGAAATATTGAAGTTGATATTTGATTAACACTGGCAGTACTCTGTAAGTGATTTCCACTCAGCGATGTCTAATTATTTAACTATTTCCTGTTATTAATGGAATGAAACAATTCAAAACAAACAGCCAGGAGGCTGTTTTGCAGGAAGCTCGTAAACATCAATTCATACATGTAGACATCTTAAAATTTTATCAAGTTGGCCTGTTGAATTTGAAAGGCATATTTTATCCCAATCAATGCATAAAGGTAAAATTATCCATAACTAAGGCATGTTTCTCTGCTGTACAGTTCAGCTGTAATGATCCCCACACACTGCACTTGCACATCAATTATGATAATCATAATCACGGTCGTTAAGCTGAATGTTCATTATTATCAGGATGCTGGTGACAGCAGATTCAATCATCGGGTGCAATGGGCAGGCAGTCACAGTCCCACCCAAGTTTCTGCAGACAGTGTTGTGCCACATTAAATCTATGATGTGTTCCACATCCCACTCCATTCCAAGAGCTGTAGACGGTAAAGGTCAACTTTATGTTCTGTGCAATATGCTTAGGTTCTCTAAATTAATTCTTTGCAGTCCTGGGTATTTTTATGCTTTGTAGATAATAAAATCCTGTTTAGGGCCAAAATGCCTGTGCAAATAATGAAACAGTGATTCAGTTGTACTGTAATTCACCTATAATAAGGCATCAGAGGGAAGAATCTATCAGAATAGAACACCTTAAAATATCACTTCCTGAACTTTATAAATAAGAAAACATTAAATGCTGTCATTAAAGTCAGTTTTATAAAATGCATATGCAAACTAATTCCAATACTGATTAAAGACTGTAAGCTACCATTTCTGCTTCAGTAAATATGAACATATGTGCATGTTTTGACAACCGAAAGATTATAGTTAGTGTATTTCAATCCTTGACTGCTCAGTTACATTGGAACCTATCATTGTAGTTTAAATTCATAATGATTGGTAAATTTTTTATATTGAAACATCTCACATAAATTCTATCAAAGGCATTTCCATGTATTTAGATATACAATGTAAAACCTAAAATATGCAAGCAATTTTATTTTTTACAGTGATTTACTGAGTAAACTAACTAGATTCAGCTTCATTAGAGGTATTTCCATTTCTTGTTTATTTATAATGAAGAATTAGAATAGAACAGTTTTCCCCTTAACTCAAACTTCTTTGAAATGTAAACGGAATGAGATAAAAATTTTCAGATTATAACTAGATGAAAAAAAGAACTATTAACTTTTCTTCACATAGATATGGTAATTATTATGTTTAGAGAAAGTCTATGCTAATACCCTTTCATTTTCCAGAGGAAATATAACAAGGCAATATTTTTCATTGTTGTTCATTTTGCTTCTAAAGTAATTATATAATTTACATACTAATCTTTTTGTGACTTGAATTAAAATGCATACTCAAACACATGAAAACCTCAGGAAAACACAGCTAGGATGTGCTCATGAACATACACAGGGCCTTTTTATATGTAATTTTTTAAAAAGCCACCTAATACCAGCTAACACCAAATAATACCTCAGCAGCTCAGAGGGGTCACTGATCCACTACCACTGAACTGACTCTTTGGAAGAACTTACACAGTCTTAACAGCAATAATAAGGGAACCTGGTCTAGCACAAGACTGTCAGAAGCTGAATATAGATCATGGCAGGGTTATCAGCTGCACACGCTGTAACAGAAGTTGCATCCACAAAATATCACCTCATGGGAAACTCAAAGGAGGGTTCCATTCAGCAAATAGAACTCTGTGTTAAGCAAAAATCTGTTTTTTTCTAATATTTTGTTACATGCCCTTTAGCCTTGTGATTCATTAGAACAGGATACTTTTGTTCATACCACTGATATATTCAAAGTTTTCATATAATTTAGAAATAAAAAAAGCAACAGAGTTCTATCAAATTTAACAGTTATGAAAGTATGACCTCACACCTGCCTATAGGTCTTTTTCCATTAAATTGCAGTGAGGAGGTGGAATTTTTGGTTTTCTTTTTGTTTTTTTCCCTGATAATAATGACCCATTAAAGCAGCAGGTAGGTCATAAATAGCTCTTTTCTCCTCTTATCTCTCTGTTTGGGTAAGCGGCTCCTAATGGAAGCTTCATATTGATTTAGAATTGGGGTTGGAAGGCTGTATGTCATGTTGGGTTAATGTATACAGCTATTCACCTCCGGAGATTTAGGTTGATATCTATCCAAGATCACAAGTAAAGTGAGTCTAGTTCTTTCAGTGAAACCCATAATTTATATATGTGTCACATGATACACAGTATAAATATCTTTACTGTTTTTTATATCATCATCTGAGCCTGATCAAGAACTGCTAAGGACTAGAAAAGGAAGTCTTTATAGGACAAGAGGAGTACCAGCAATAAGACATTTAGGTCCTTTTTATATATCACACTTATGCTGTAGGACTTCAGCCAGTCATATCTTCCACTCATTGCTTTTGAAAGACAAATTCAGATCTTTTTTTTGAACATTGAACTCTATGTGCAATGAGATATAATTAATGCATGTTAAAATACCAAAATTTTACTCTGAGCTCATTTTTAAAGCTTCAAATTTAGAGAAATAATTCTTTATAAAAAAATATTCCTTCTCAAAATAAGATTCCTTGGAATTTGCTGGGGCTAAGCTACTTCCAGGGCAATACGTAATCATATCTTACAAAATCCCAGAATTGTAGACGTTGGAAGAGACCTCTTGAGATCATCCTCCTACAGCTAAAGCAGGTTGCCTAGGACTGTGAATATGTCCAAGAATAGAGATTCTTCAGCCTCTTTGGGCAACCTGTGCCAGTGCTCTGTCATGCTCACAGAAAAATAAAGAAAATTTTTAAAAAGTGTTTTCTTGTGTTCCGTTGGAATTTCATGCACTTCACTTGTGTCCATTGCCTCTTGTCCTGTCACTGGACACTACTTAGTCTGAAAGAAGCTGGGCTCCCTCTTCTTCTTTCCCTCCTATCAGATGTTTATACATTTTAATAAGATCTCCTCTGAGCCTTCTCTTTCCAGACTGAAGAGTTCCAGCTGTCTCAGCCTCTCCTCCTACAAAAGATGCTGCAGTCCCCTTAACTATCTTGGCAGAGAGTGTAGCACCGAGCCGCAAAGTCCATTATCTTTCTTGTACTTGGAAATTTTAATGTGATTATGATACCTAATGCAAATAAGCACAATGCAAAACACTACACCAAGTCACGTTAGAACATGTTCTGAGAAAAATTACCTCTTGCAGCACTACAAAACCAGAAATATATGAGATGCTCCTGACAAAGCAAGCAACTTAATGAGATAATCTTAAGAGAAAAACAGCTATTCACTAGTTTCAAGATTTTTTTCAAAGAATGTAAGCAGTAAAATACTTTGTTGTTTTAGTCCGGTTTTTCCATAATTTCCTCAAGCTTTATCTTGATGTCCAAGAGTAAATATACAATCTCTCTTAAATCATAAAAGGCAATACAAATAGAACAAAACTTAGCAAAACGTACACAACTGAAGCTGTACTTAATCAGGCACTTAAATCCTGATCTTGTAGGTAGAACAGGTGTTAAAGTTCCTCAAACTGAACTTACCAGAGAGTCAAGGAAATCTGACATCTCATCACATCAGCTCTGTGTGATTTTATAACATGCTACAAAGAATCCCATTGGATTCTGTGATCTCTGGATCAGACTCAAATTCACTTAGTTCTAATAAAATAGCGATCTAAAAAAGTAAATAATTCTTTGATTTTTGCAGTGATTTACCTTGTCTGCTATCCACTTATTAGGATATACTTCTCTGAAATGTTTGGTTCCATAAGCTTCTTGGACATATTTGCCTGACTTACAAAGTGATGGCTCATACTTCTCATTCTCATTCTTACGATATGAAGAAAATGGCAGGAATCTGAAATTCAAGAACATTTTAAAAATCAGTTATGCTCTTCTCTAGATGCCACAGGATGGATGTAAATAATGGATAACAACACTGCAAGAGGTGACGTGCAGACACATTCCTGCTATTTTTCACTACCTTCTTAATGCTTCCCCTTGGTATTGTGAGAGGATTACTGCAATTTCTCCTGCGGCTTCTTTCAAGTTCAATTTGGAGCAAAGAGATATAGAGTTTCAATAGGATAAAATGAAGACTTTCTGTACAAAGATCTAACTTGGTTCACTTGCATTACTAGATTATTACTTTGTCTGTATCTGCACTAACAATTGGTGTGATGTGAGGAACGATCAGGGTTCAATTTGCTGGGATCTGCATTTTGATCCCTCAAACCTTAGCAGGCAGTGCAGTCTGTGCCAGCTGTCAGTGGCAAGCACTCACCACACACAAGGATAGATATCACTTTTGGAGAACTTTGCATCCACATGTCAAGTCATGTAGGCTCCCAACACACAACCTAAACCTGATCATTCCCTCAGGACATAAATATTTCAAGCACGCCAGCAGTATAAGCATAAACCAAGGCAGACTTGCACCATAAATAATCCTCCCTGTACCTTAAGCCAGGTATGCATCTTTTGACATCTGTTAACCAAAGATAAATAAATAAACCATATTTACCAAAATCTAGCAATTCTAAATTAGAATTTAAAATTTAACAGAATTCTCTCATTTAGCAGAACAGAAACTTTCACATTGTCTGTCAGATATTGGCAGACCACCAAGCCAAGAATTCTCAAATTGTGTACTTTACTCTTAAGTTACAGTTATGTCATAATCAGCAGTCGTTCAGACTTGGATTCTTTCATCTTTGGTCATACTGATGATGGACTCCCTGCTTATACAGTACCAGGGAACAGTGAAGCTCCAGCTACCTGCTGGAAGAGGTTTTCAGACGGATGTCCCTAAGCGTCATGGACAACTATAAGTTTTCTAGGTAGGTTCCAGAGCAAACAGCATGAAGTAAAGTGAAAAATGTCTTATATATAAAGGATATGCAAGATCTGCAAGACACCCTCCGAAGATGTCTTGGTGACATCTATTTTAGTTTGCAAGAGAGTCACAAGAATGAAAAAGTAAATTTTACTATAAAGTAAAACATTGTGAATTAAGCTTATCGTTGGTGGTGTTCTGAAAAAACAACATGCATTCTTTATTCTAGAAGTGCAGGAAAAATATTGTACAGTGAAATTAGAAATATATGCTCCAGAAGTTTAAAATATCACTTTAACTGCCATGACAACAGGTGTAGTTTTTCAGCTGAAAGTTTCCTCAGCCAAAAGTTTTTCAGATTCCAGAGTCCCTGTAAGAGTTAGGGAGTCAACCAAGTTCTTGATAAAGATGTGGACTAAAATAATTTTCTTTGTCTCTCAGCTGATACAGATTCAGAAAATTATTTATTTTGACTAATTGATTCATCAGCAACTGTTAGAGCGCTTTCTTAAATTACATTTCTTTCTTTGTAGTTCATAAAAAGAAACTATTTAGAATTTTATCAGCTGTATCAATTTATTTTATCAAGTGCCACAAACAAATATCATGTAAAGTTAGTAAAAGGAAAACACTGAGTTAGCAGACTTTTAAATAATACGAAGCTACAGTAGCATGTGTATACCCATGGGAAATGACACCCTCACATAAGACAGATTACGGTACTTGTAATGCTAATTTGCACATGGGATGGACATCACACACACACAAAAATTAATGTGGCCCCAGTGTCCCAGAGAATACATTGAAGGTGCTGTGAGCCGGCTGCTCCACTTGCAGTTTTTATCACTTCTGAATTGCATTTTAATAGTACATTTTTCTTTTGTTCAGACATGAAAGAAAATTGGCTTTCTCAGGGGATTGGATAGCTGAGAAGACAAGGCTTGCAGTTTAGGGATTTGCCCATATATGCATAGAATTTAGTTGAGCCATAGCATTCATAATTTAATATGAAAACCATGTCTGTAAAATTTACACACAAAATGGTAAAAAAAATTTGAGGAAAGTAGAAGTAAATTATTATAGTTTTTCCTATAAAATTTTCTACATAGAGGTTTTGATTTTACTGTAGATCAGTTAATCTTTGTCTTTTTGGCAAACAAATACTCAGAGTAACGTATGTTCTACTATGATTCTGAACAAAAAAATACATAAATTTTAACACTTTGAGACAGAAGTAACAGTATGTTCTACATTCACTTTAGCACAAAAGCACTCTTCTGCATTCTGCTGCATATCTCCTCTAAGATCATTACCTGGAATATGTGCCACACAGCCTGGAATGTATGTCTGTGGCTGAGTAAAAAAAAAACCTAAAGGAATGAAAGGAAGAACACTGAACAATAAAAAATATTAAAATTTAAATAAAAAAAATAAAAATACAATAGGGTGTAATGGTATCAAGTAGAAGCTTTTTCTTCTGTTTATAATTCTGCTGTCAGTCAGGTGGGAAGATCCTTATAGCAATAATGCTCTAACTACAAGAAAGGATCATACGCTTGTAAATTCAATGTTTGTTTAAAGTAAGTGAGACTTTTCATTACTCTATGTGAACAATTAATTAAAAAAATTTAAACAATTTTTTATGTTAAGCAGGGTAACCAAATTAATGGGAGTCATACAGAAGTCATTATACCCCCACAACCAATAACAATAGTAAAAAGTAATAGCACTGCAAAACATTTCAATAATGGTATTATGTTCTCTAGCTCTGTGTATAAACCTGACACAGCTTTTCCCAAAATTAATGACAGTATGTGGTCTGATTGTGACAGAAGAGAGTGATGGAAGGAGAAGAAAATTAAATCCAGACAATGTTATGACATCATTATCAACTGCAAAGGTTTAGATTACAATAGTTTTCTTTCCTACAAAGGTTCACTCATTATTCCTTCATTTGGTTTTCAGCTTTTCCTTGTGATTTAGGTGAAAATTCAGAAATTCTTACAGATTTTCATTACACATGACAGAGACAGAAGTAGCAGGATCAAAGAAGAATTAAATACCACACAGATATTTTATCATGCCATAAAACATAGTCAGTATAAGCTGAGCCTTCCCAAAAGCTGATGATTCAGCGGGAGGTAAACTTTCCCTGGAGAAATAAATTTAAAAATTAAAAATTATTTTATTTTTAAATATCACAACAGCCTGAATGAGATGTGTGCCAAAGAATACATTCAAAACAGAGGGAAAGAGTTGGAACCAAAAGTGAGAAACTATATCAGGTTCTACAAATTGCAGTATTACACATTCACAACCTGAGGGAGGAGGACCAGGACCAAGGCTGGCAGAGTCACTGGTAATGAAGGCCAGCTGCACTGTTGCCAGGACCACAGTATATTGAACCTAATTAGCGTAAAAAGATCTAGAAGCCCTCTTAGTAGCCAATGGAGGACCTGACAGCTGCTAGTGGTGTATATTTAGATTTCAAAGACACCCTTGATATTTGTTGTTAACAAAACCAAAATTACTTTATCTCTCCCTTCACTAATCCTATCCTGCACCTTCCTTCTACTATTAATTTCATCTTTCTAATCCTTTTTCCCCTCAACATGTTAACATGCCCCCTTCCGTGATTTCTCTTTCTGCATTCCTCACCTACCATTTCTTCCCTCTATTCTGTCTCTTTTATTGCAATCTCTCTTACTATTGTGACAGGAGATGGAAGAGGCCCGTTTGACGCTGAAGGCTTTCCAGCTGGATTGACGGAAATGACAGAAGCAGCAGCAGGTACCGGTTTCCAGAGTTTACAGCAACGTGAGGGGAGAGCACAGCAGCACAAACAGGGAGGAGGATTTGTCAGGTCCATCATTTACTGCTGGGCAGCAGCGTCCCAACGCTACATGGTAACTACCAGTGGGACACAGTACAGAGGCAGTAACTTTTTCTTGAATTTAAAGGGCAGCAAAAGAACAGAGGGGTCCTTCAGCGTGTTCTCTGAACCTGCCCAAGAGGCAAGATCCCAGTAGTCTAGCAGTGCAAGCATGTAATCCTGTTTCCAGAAATGCTTCCAAACATACTCGGGCTGCTGAGAAAGAACTGTCAGATCTACCGCTAGACTCCCACACACACTACACTACCAGGGCACAGTAAGAAATATAAAACCCTGAATACTGCTTATGTGGTCTTTCAAACTTTCACATTTGTTGGTACTGAACATTTTTATAATCTAGTAGTAAAAACACCACCAAAATATTAACACTCTGTGTGACAGTGTTGTTAAATTTTTATCTAAAGTGTTTCTACACAATAGCAATTCAATTCCTTGTTGTCTCGATTTAATTCAAATCAAACAATTTCATCTCCCTTTAAAGAACTCCATGAACAATTAGCTCCACACAAACCATGTTTCTCTACTGGGAATCTGGGAACACTTTATCTTCTTCTTTTCTTCTTTAATAAAACATGAAATTAATTTTAAGCTTTCAAATTTGGATTATACCTGAAACAATTTTTTCATCAAATCCAACAGTGTCTATCTTTTCACTCAGGGTACAAAGAAAGAAGCATAATGGTTTTCCATAGCAAAACAATTGCAGCAAGTCAGCCATTATTTAGTTTATAATGAGTGCATATTAAAATCAAAGTCTTAGATACAAAAATAAAGACAGAACATTTTACTTAACATATCTAGTCACATTATCTTTAGCGCATTCTTTTTGCCATAAGAAACTTACTTGGGTGCATTATTACAAATACTGTTTCTGGTAATATACTAAATACATACCTTTTCAACAAACTATTAATCACTTTTATCGTAACATCAGTAAATCTAAGAATCCTCTGGCTATTTTTATTTAACCCCTGTCTGTGATAATGTAAAGTGGAAAATAAAACCATAGTCTAGTTCTTTTAGGAAGTAAAAGAGATCTCTTCTGCAGCAAATTCTGCAACTTCTTAATTATACACAGACTTATTATCTGCATCCCCAGTGTTATAAAGTACCAGAACTTCATTAGAAAAATTAAGATGGAAAAATGAAGGCGCTACTTTGTAAATTTCCAGTGGAAATTAGCTGGAAGAAGCAGAGGAATACTGGATCAAAAGAGGGTAATCATGCTTAACTGTGCCCTAGAGCACCCGCATGTATAATACGATTTGCACAGTAACTACCTCTCCTATTACTGCTTGTTTGGAGTATTCTGTGTTAATGGGGTTAGCTAATTTAGTATTTTAACTTAAAAAGACTCTGCTGATTAATAAATGTTGCACACTGTGCTAGTAATTAAAATAAATGGAAGAGTTACAAATAGAAGTTGAATTGTTAAGAAAACATTATCTGAAAATATATGATAATCCCTGTTTATCATAATACAATAACAGTCCGGAAAATATGCAAATTGCTGAAGTTGCAAAGCATATGAAAAACTAAGTATAATTTGAAAAAAGTTTTCAGATGTGTTGTATTTGTATGACATAAAATGTAGTAGTCATTTTCACTGCAGCTGTCAGAAATACAGTAAAAGATTTTATAACTCTAGAAATTAAAAGACTTTTTAAATTCCTAAATCTTAAAGTCACTTGCTTTTTAAATTTTCTTACCATTAATACCAGGCAGCTTATAACACTGTCGCTCTCCAAGTACAGAGCTTATTTAGGTCACTGTAAATTTCCCTGTAAATACCTTTCATGCACAGCACTGAGTAGCACAGAAGCACCTAAGCTGCTTCTGAAGGAAAGCACGGTCTTGCTGAGAGCAAGCCCATGAGGAGCTTGGTGCTGCAATATTCACCCAGTATGTGAGAGGGAGGGTGTGCAAACATTGCACTCTGCTGCACACGAGTGAACCAGTGATCAGGACTAGGTTCTGTGTCTCCAGTACAGCGCTGAGCACAGACATAGCCAGAAGCTGAGATGACGTGCTCATGTCACACCAGAAGACTACAATAAATCAGGAAACCTAAGCCTTACACTATTGCTATCACCACATTGCATCTCATTCTGATGTTTGTTAACTTCATAAAGATGTTTAACAGTATACTTTGAAGCATGAGGCATATTACATGAGACAGATTTCAGCAAAGTTAATGAAAATAATTTACATTTTTGTTCTCTGGAAAATTAGGCCAGCATGCAGCTGCACGCAACGGAGTAAAGAACTTTTCATGCTTAGTGATCTAAATCTGCTGGATCCAGCAGTTGGTGTCTCAAACTAGACACTAGTTTATTAAGTGGCCATCCCGAAGGAGTACAATTGTCATTCCTATCCAAGCGGAGGGGGAAATCACTTCATTTGTATGAAAAATAGCACAATAAGGCAGCAGCAGCTTCAATTACACGAGAAAAAGGAATCATTCTTATTAGGCTAGATTACCCAGTTGCTCTTTCATTACAGAATAGCAAATTCCAGCAGTTGCTTTATGTAAGCACAGCATTCTCTCTTAGTTTCGTTTGTACTGCTTCTGCCTGCCTCAAACTCTCACAACTTTTGCAAATTTTTCTGCATTTTATCAGAAGCAAGAAGTTTCTCAGAGCTTGCAACACTCATCCTATCATCCTATAAACAACCACTTTAAAGAACTCTGATAATCAGAGGTGTGTGGGAATTCTGAATGTTGTTGAAAATTGCAGGTACACGGCAACAATCTTTCTGATAATATTCACTCTGGAAATATACATATAGAGGATTTAGTTTGTCATTTTATGCAAACACAAGTTTTCTCAACAAATGCCACATACTTTCGCTGCTCATTCTCTCCTTATTTTCTAAAATAGAAGAATAATCAGCACAGGAAGCACTACCAGGAAGAAATAAAGTCCCAAAGTACACAATTACATAGAAAAAGACAGAAATTTGTCAATTCATAATAGACAGTGCTGAGAAAAAACTGCTCTAGAATCTGAGTAACCCTTTGCTGACTCCTCCCTGGAGACCAACATCCCACACAGCAGCTGCAGCATTACTAGTGAGCATTAGTCCTGATGATGACCTGCAACTCTGTCATCACCTTTTCAAGGTTACAGATGTGACCCTTGCATGGTTGATTGAATATGAAGCACAAACGGAATGATCGCAGCCTGAAAATGTATAATACACTATGCATTTAGTGTGCATGAAGCTGAGAATCATTGATTGTTAGGACATTGCTTCTGTGCATTAAGGATGGCATTAAATGCTTCCTTATCCATAGGGTAAATAAAGACTGCATATCATGTAAAATCTGTCAAAGTTGGAGGCTCCAAATTTAAACTGTACAAGACCAAAGCTTCACAATTCACTTATTGAAGAGTTGGTGAAGTATTTATTACAAGATCTGATCTTCTGAAACTGTTGACACAGTGATGTCTGGGGTAAACCTCATCAAATAAAGACTGGGCAATATAGTCATGCCTAAAAATGGAGGACATCATCCATCCTCCCTTGGAATGCATAAGTCAAAACTTATGCAGTGAAAAAAAACCACTTCAAATGAGAACAATAATTACTACCTAGTGCTTGGAGTTCTTTTAAATTTCTCTGGCAGAAGCTAGATATAAAAATGAAAAAAAAAAAGCACAGATTTAAGCTGAGATGTGAAAGTTAAACTGCTTCCTCCTCACCCCAGTTATGGTTTGGTATGAAAGGAATAAAAAGTGTTATAGTTAAGTTTTGACACCAAATATTAAAAAAAACCCCAAAATGCCGCAAGCAAAAAACATTGCCTGGAAGTGAAAAAGTAGCCATATCAAGAGATTTATTTTCTTTCAAAACTATTTTTGAGTAGAATATTCATTCACAGACACTATTAATATTAAATTGGGGGAAATTATGCTTCAATAAAAACATAGAGGTAAACCATATAAACGCAATTGTTTCTGGCATTCTTAAGTCCCAGTCCTGAAGCTGACACTTAGCAATATGGAGCTGACAAAAAAGCATGAAACAGATCAAAGATAGCAAAGCATCTTGTGCCAGTGAATCAGTGGATCACAGGCTGCTCATGAGGAAAAGTGGTTCCTTTTTGTCCTGAATTCTGGTATTAAAGGGCCAAGGGATTGCCAAGAGCAGTGAATTCAAGGGAAAAGTTGACAAAATGTAATTTTTTTAACTACAAAGCCAGAGAAGGTGATTTAACAGGCATTTATTATGATTGGACAAAAGAGTTCCATCTTGATTAAAAAAAAAATTGGAAAAATTTTGGCAATAGCCTTAAGTCTTTTGGGATAGAAGCTTTAATCTTTTGGGATGGATTATGCCTGTATTTGGGATTTTATGGAAAAGAACTGGCCTGTCTGACACTATTACAGATGCTGTGGCTTAGGAAATCAAGCTGCTTCAAAGATGATTACAGTTTTTGTATCATGTTCTAACATGTGCGACATATGTTCCCTCCCCTTCCAAGTGAGCTGTGGTACTCTACTGGGAGAGAAAACAAGTCTCATTGGCATGCAACACCATTTTTTCCTCCCATAACCAGTGAGGTCCCTGAATATGAAGACTGAAATAGTATTTTTTCTTTGGCAAGGTGTATGTGGCAAAACAGAATTTGCATTTGTTTTCTTATTTCCCATTAAACGCATCTGTTGCATCACATATTATTATTACAAGTTCTTCTGCAGATTCATAGATATGGATGGCACATGTCACACAATTACAAGATAGGGTCTCTGCCCTGAGCAGTTTATAATCTAAGGACACAGAATTTAGAAGTATGTACATAGAATGTTTGCTAGTAAGCTGTCAGGTTTGACATTTCATTTTGTCAGGCATGAAAGGTTTCTGAAAGCAATGGAATAAAGAAAACATTCTCATAACAATATAAGAAAAAAACCAAAGAACTTACTCATTGTCATGTATAGGATTTCTCCATTCCTCCCTTTTTATTCCCTCTCTGGCCTTCTCCAGTGGTGAATTGATTGATTCTGCCACTCGCAAGGTTGGTTCCAAAGGCTTGTAGCGCTGCCACAATACTTCAGCGGTATCGCGGAAAGGCCCCTGAAAGGTGTAGGATAATGTAAAGTGTTTTATTGTGGGGTTACAGTTCTTTTCTTTTCGTCTTTTATTCATGGCACATCACTGATGAAAGAGGACACAGAATGTCTGGGAAGTGTAGTGAGACTTTTCTTCCAAAATAATTAAAGCAGTTCATTTTGATAGAGACTTACAGATAACACAGAAGTTGATAACATACTCTAGAGCTCCAAAGAGAGAATGAGAAACGTGTACCACAAATTTATTTAGCTACTAACAAACACTTACTATTTTAAAACAATATATTGTTAGAATTGATTAGGAAAAACTTAAGTTTTTCCTCAGAAAAAAATATCAGTGAAATAAAATCTGATACACAATTATTAACCGTATCTAGATTCTGCTTAAGCAGATAGCTTATGTTTTTTTCTTTCCACAGGACAAATAATATTTGACCTTAAAGAACATGCTCTTTTCAATTTAACTATAAAGCTATCTGTAAGAGAACTTAATACATTACTTAAGATATAATTCTTCTAATACAATTCAAATTAATGAATTCAGTAATACAGGTCTATAGTCCATTTTTGAAAAGTCTAATTCCACAATAATTTCATTATTCTTAAAAAAATACACATATATGTCTTTTTCCAGAGTATATTGTTTAATAACTGGTTATATCAGCATCTGACATTTAACAACATGGATAAATAGCAGCAGGAAGTCCTCTCCTGTGCTGCTGAAGTGACATATCCTATATATCTTGCTTTAAGTATTAACCTGAAAGAACTTACTTGGAGTATAATTAGTGCCATGTTACACTCAGGACAGTTTAGTGGCAACCCAGGATTTAGAAGTATTACTAATTAATTTTTATTTTCATCATTGTTGATCTTGCAATGAACTAGTGAAACCTTCTGAAACTATGAACAGACAAAGAATTCTAATCACAGCCTTTATTCTTAAAGATATCCTTCTTTAAATAGGTTATCACTAACAAGTCACAGCTGGAGTTACTGCAAGCACTGAGTGAAGACTGTGGGGCTAATAAAAAGAAATGATTCACGCCTCATTTATGTTCACTTATGTTTTACATTAATAGAAACCAATAATAGGAACCAGTTACCATAAAAGTCATGGACCGTAAATAACACAAATGGCAAATAAGTATCATCTAGTACTTTTCACAGCTGGACAGGAGGATTGCTATATTTGAAAGTAGTTAATGGATTTTTATTGGAACTTTACTTTTTAAAGGCACAGCACCAAGATTCTGAGATCTTTTAAAATGTCTCAGTAAGAAAATAAGTATAATATTTACACTTCTTGCAGATATCCTCTTGCTTCTGCTTTCTAAGTTTGGGTGAAAAGATACATTCATTTAAAAAGAACACAATAAGTCTTTAAAAACAGAATGGAAAGTGTTACCTCCTGTGAGAATAATCAATACTAGAACAGGTCACTAAACCTAGTAACAGCATTACCTAGTAATACATAATCTGACAAGCAAGTTATAAAATAAGTTTAAAATTTATTATTAAAAAGGAATGCTCTTTATTGCAAGATGTTTGCAGCAAGTGGATATATGGAGGAAAGAGGAAAGGAAAGAAAAGTATTATTATCAAACAATATTAAGATAAATATGTTTGCTTTTAAATGTAGTCTTTCAGAATATTGCATCTTTCCTTCACTGCAAAATATTGACTCATATGCCACCAGGGTAAGGGTCAAATCAGACATCCAAGCAAGGGTTTTTCTCCATCTTTAATTTCTAAGACCTAATTAGGGCTTAGATGAAAAAAAAAACAAAACCATCAGTCCATAGTTCAAATGAAACTACTAATGGAAGGAGGGAAGAAAGAGTGCAACTAAGCAAAGGCCTCTCAAATAAAGCTGTGTCATCACTAATGAAAGCAGGGTATATACTTTAGAATACTGACATAATTCTAAATATTCCCTGCACAATTATCCATTTCTCTGATTCATCTCTGAAGAAACTTACCTAGCAATAGGCACCCAAGTAATGTATCTTAAATGACAAGACCTCTAAAAAATCCATTTATCTATTTTCATTTTATAAGATTAACTTCAAGATTTGTGGAAACTGCAGTAGAATGGTGCTTAAAAATGTTTTCAAACTGACAATGCTTGCAAGCATTTCAGGCATCCTGCTTCAAAATGGAAATTTTCCTGGGGAGGTCAGGCTAGGAAAGGAAGGGAAGGAGGCAACCAACAGTCTGCACCCTGAAAGCAACTCACACAGCTCTATTTGGAATTTGTAGTGAGTAGCATAAATCTTCTTAATAGCAATTGGTCTGCCTAATAAAGGTTAGCAGATCAGCATTCTTACTACTTTACCATAAAATCAGGAACTCATGATAAAAAATATGATCTTCATGAAATTATGCATTCTTCATTGTTCTCCATTCCAGAACACCTAATAGCATGCAAAAAATCTCCTAAAAATGGTAATGTGCTTTTTGTTATTAATGCTTTTTAATGAATACATGACTAATTTTAGCATTATCAGTGTTTCCATGAAACTGTAATTCTAGTGAACTCAGTAATAAAAATGATAGATCTAACCAATGTAGAAGCATCATTAAAACTTTTCTTTTAAATGCACTATCTTATACTCACAGAGCTTACCTATAAAGTGCTACATATCCATTTCCCTAAGAGAAAACTGGAAGATAGCTTGTGTTTTTCTTTTAAACATATACAATTGACATCCTCATAAAAAATATCCAAACATATAAGCAATAAAAATTTTAGATACCTGAAAGAAAGTAACTAGTGACTCAAAGTGAGCCAGATCAATATTAGAAAAAGAAATGTGCCAAAAAGTGTTACCACAGAGAACTAGGACACAAGCATATCTAGTAATTAAATTTCTTATTGTCACACCAGACAACTTTCAGGATGGTGTGTTCTGATGGGTTTTCGTTTCCAGCTGTTTCATCAGCTCAAACCAGTGTCCTTTTCTTAGACATACAACCCTAAATTGTCAAAGTGTTGTGCAGGGATTTAGCCGTGTGACTCCCATTAACATCAATAAGAGTCGCGCAGCTAAATCCACGCGCTGTGCTTTGAAAATTTACCCCACAGTGTACATCCCAGGGTGCTGAAAGGATTAAAGTATTATATAGTAAATTCCCTCTTTGAGGTGCAGAAAATAAACAGAACTCTTCTGGTTTGTTCTAAAAGGCTATCTGTGCAAGACTGCTGTGCGTGCGTCTGAACTTAGAAAGGTCTGTAAAATATTCCAAATCTGAACAGAAGCTTGTAAGATACTTTGTACACAGTAAAGTGGTTTTGCAAGAGTACCTTAACAATGGAAAACTCTCGAGTTACTTAATTATCTAAAAGCATGATTCCTGTACCATGCCCACTAGGCAAAATCTTTCTCTCTGTCCTGAGAGACAATGCATTCAGTCACGTCCTGCTCAAGGACTGTCACAGCCCCTTTGGTCCCAGAAGGTAAAGCTATAATGTCATATTTATCTCAGCTCCAAACTCCCTCATCACCCAGACTGCTTAGTGGCTCACACTTTGTCTCGATTCTGAAACGAGTCAACAAGTTCATTCCATGAAGAAGCTCAAGCAGTCAAGGTAGGGAGAACATAAGGAGGGAAGGACAAAGGTGGAGAACTGCTCTGAAGTTGATTTTTACTGCTATAAGCAGTGTGAATCTCTGTGCAGCTCACCTCTACTTCTCCAGAGGTATTCTCACAGGCCTGCAACTGCTTAGAATCACAGAATCATAAAGGTTGGAAAAGACCTCCAAGATCATTGAGTCCAACCTTTGACTGAACACCACCTTAGCAACTTAACCATAACACTAAGTGCCACATCCACTCATTTCTCGAGCACTTTCAGGGATGGTGACTCCATCACCTCCTTGGGCAGCCCATTCCAATGCCTGACCACCCTTTCAGTGAAAAAATTCTTCCTGATGTCCCACCTGAACCTCCCCTGGTGCCGTTTGAGGCTATGTCCTCTTGTCTTATTGCTACTTGCCTGAGGAGCACAAAGGTTTCAAAAGTTTGTCTGCTGTGTATATTGGGCACATTCCCAGCAGGTTTTGATTATAAGGTGACAAAAGCTGTTTTGCCAACTTGTGAGATGTTCACTTTGATGCATTATCTCAGAGATGTCCATTACTTTATAGAACAGGGAAAAAAAGCTATCTGCAACACATGCTGACATCAACTGAAATTAAAATTGAGACCCTGACAGTTAAGAATGCAAGCTGGGCAACTTGGCTGCGACGGAGAACAAAATGTAGAAATTTTTGTAATTAAAGCTGACACACACAGTAGACAAAAAGAGCAGGAACTATTTTGAACTGAGAGTACCTCTTTTAGTCTTCTTATGAGAAACAACTGCAAACTGAGGAAAAATTTATGACAACTGGTTAATTTGTCCTATTACCTTTCATTTCTCCTATTTTTTAATGATTTAAAATTGGAAATTATGATTTCTAACTCTAATGAATCATAAAATTGATACTCAATTATACGAGGTCGTACCTTTGAAATATCAGAAATTACACTTTTTTCCCCAAAGGACAAAAGCAACACCTAAGGAATCACATTTCCCTGTTTTTAAATATCACCTAGATTTCTTTAAGTCAAATCTCTGTTCAAAGACTTTTTATCGTAAATGCAAGCACTAGATATATATAACAAAAAAAAAAATCCCAAAAAACAACAAATCCACAAAAGGGATTTTTGGACCTAATGATTTAACTTGAGATAATCTATGATAAAAGATATGAACAAAAGCTGCCTCAGAGACACTGAAAAATGTTACCTGAGGTTTCTGTCTGCCAATAGGTGGCAGAGGCAGTGCTGTGACGAAAGCTGGGGGCTTCTTACAAGTTGGCCAGTCATAGAGCTCATAGGCAAAGGGACTCTTCACTTGCTTCCTTCTGTGGCTCAGTGGCTTTGAATTTCGTAGCAGCAGTTCCATTGGGTCTGGGGATTTTCTGAATGGTGAATTGTAGATGCCTGCAATCTGAGCAGAAGATGAGGTTACCTTTGACTTCAACTTATTTAGATTCTAATACACAACAGGAACAAAAATAGACAGTGGCACCTGCAGCATTTTTAAAAGCAAAACAGTCATTAGTTCAGGAGTAATAGAAGAAAATTTATGGAATACCAAAACTCAATATTCACTTTTTTCCCCAACAAAATGTCCACAATAAATTCCTATAACTATTCAAATGTGTTTAGTTTTAATAGCATAAAACTTGTAAAACCCCAAAATTTAGCACAAGAATTTCTGAATTGTGAATTAAATTGAAAGATTCATTCTTCATTGAATTTGATATTTCATTTTTTTTCAGGATACATCATTAATTGAATCACTACTCTGATCTAATATAACAATGACTAATACAAAGCACACATTTCAAATTCTGATCTAGTAATATACATAATTAACAATCTGTGAATATCTGGCAAGTCAAAATTATGTGACAGACTGTTCCCAAATCATTCCTATAAATGTAGGCATTTTATCAGTTGTATATAAACAATTCCCAAACAGACATATGTGAGTTTACTGAATTAATTATGAACTGTTAAACATGAGAGTTCCTATTCCATATTGCACAAAGCCACTAAATCTTCTATAAAACAGATAACATATGCTTAAAATACACCTGGCAAAAATTAATTTAAAGATACGAGTTGCTTTAAGGATAATTATATTTTCTACAACAGTATACTCAGAGTATTCTTAAGACTTTTAAAGTAGATTTTCTCAGTTAAAATATATTATCCTTTGCTTTTATCCTAATTCTAATTGCTAAGAAATATTGAATAAAAATAGGGAAATCAGTTTCATGATGCAGGAAAAATTAAGGAAAAGAGTAAATGTTTAAAATCTTGTATTGCTCCTTTGGAATGCTACAGAGGACCCATGAGAAAACAATGTAGGGCGTTAGCCTCCTCATAAAGTATTAATCTCTTGAGGTTGAGAGGACTGAACACTTCCCAATTAGCTCTAATGCATTTTTCATTAATATATCCTACTGGGAAGTTCCAGTTTCTTGTGTCAAAACAGTTAAATACGGCATATATAAAACACAGTGTTTAATGCACTAGAATATTCAGAGATGGTAGCTTATCCAAAATACTGTTGGGCTAGTCAAAGTTTTATGGGCTATATTCTTCAACTCTGTGAGTGATCTGGCTCTAATGACAATTTATTTTGGTCCTCTGTTGTATGCTCCCCTCTTAGTGCAAACCCTATAAACTATGGTCTAAATGTATAATGGGAAAGAGGACATGAATAGAGATAAGTGGTAGAAACATATATGTATGTATGCCAAGCAACCACTGGTTGTTCATTCAGCTCTTCAGGATGCCAGACTAAAATGGCAGGGATCCATGCTTCAAACAGCAGGCAAGCAGAATCACTGGAGTGAATGTGAAATTGCAGGTCCATCTGTGTGATCTGTAAGGTCCAGCTGCATCTTAATCTTTGGTTCTGCAAGTCTGGCTCTTACTCACACAAACATCTCATAAAGTTACAGATCCTCCTAATGCTGTTAGTATTTTTTCAGTGTTTCATACAATCAAATTGCAAATTTCTTATCAGCCCAGTACTGGGTTTTGCTTGTGAATACTTAGTGATCTGTAAGTGCTACATAAATACAAGTTCCATATGTTGTCTTGACTTTATTGCACTGTCTTACAATTATTGAATGCATTTACATTATATGCATGTTACACAAGTTCTCTCAAACATAAAATGCCACAGTCAATGCAAGTTCCATACAAATAGAATATGTATTAGATTAATACAAACTAGATTCCATGCTGAAGTTACAGAAACCATCTTTATGCCATGGTCTTTATATCCCTTCACTCATTAGTCCCAGCATGGCCATTGGATCTGTCTACATTCTGACAATGTCACTGAAAATGTAAACATTATCCAGAAGAAAAACATCTCGTGCATAACTGAGAATCAGGCTGATCTGTAACAAACTACCATGGCATGGTAACAACTCTCTGGAGTTGGCAGGCATGGATTTGTTGATCAGTAGCAAATCCTGACCAGGGCTGAATCTGTCCAAAATTTACATGCCTTTTTAAGTTGATGAGCAAATTGGGGAGGAAACCTTTTCATTTTTTTTTAACCAAAAAAATACTAGATTATTTCAATCTATATAGCTCAGGTTCGATTTTTGTTTTTGTTTCTCCAAAGTGGAAAAATACAACATCTTAAATAATTTAAATGTTTTTCCTCTGAAGAATTACATGCAATAACTTTAAATTGATGCACTGTCTGGGTCCCAGAAAATGGTGTTGCTTCTTTTAGTCACATTGAGAGCTAGTATATGTCTACATGAGTATAGTGGCTTTCTGAAACTGCATTTTGCAATCTATATTGAGGTACTATGTATATTCTACTTTGTGTTCCTCTGACTAAATGTTCAGCAGTAATAAAAAGCTATAGTTCATAAAAGGTTCAAACACTGTGAAATGCTATTGAGTATCTCAAGATGCACTAATAGGATTGCCTTTTAGCACTTTTAATGAAACCAAAATTAGCTACAATAGATGTGGAAATCCATTCATTCAGTGTCTTTTGACTTATTATTGCTGAAAAGGTGTCTTAACAAAGAGTCATCTTCTGTTACTCTTTTTTTACCTATTCTCAGATTAAACACATACAGATAGTATATCAACTATGAAAGCGAATTTGGAGTTTAGTGAGGCCAGTTGGAAACTTTCTTCCTTCTTCTAAAGTTGCACTGTAAGATATGGGTCAAAATTGATTATGAAGCATATCTTTAAATAATAATTTTTCAAGCAATCCTTGTTAATTATTTTACATTTCAATTTTATATGTTTAAGTATTCAACAAGACAGCAGAGCAATCAGCAGAATTAGTATCTAGATAGATAAAATGAATACTAATTTACTCTAAATTCCCCAAGGTTTGTAGTAAGGGTAGGCCTAAATGAAAAATTTGCAAAGTTTGGTAGGAGAGACAAGAGGAGGAGTTGGATTCTACTTTCCAGTTCAGATTAACCTCTGGAAAAATTGCTTCCACTAAAATATCTCTGTAAATCTTAATCTTAATTTTGGAATTTCTTGCACATGTGCAGTGTGGTGATGAATGTCCTATTCACTACATCCTCTGCAGGGAACTGGCAGTCTGCAGAAATCTAAAAATCTGGAGAAGCAAAGCCTTTGCTAGTTAATACATTTGCATATCTTCTTGAAACAAGTGCAATGTATGAAAAGCATTACTTAATTTTTTCCCCACTTTAATACAATATTCTCTCAACTACAAAACCATTGCACTTAATACTGCTTTTTCAATGGTAGAAAAGTATTACATCAAACTATGATTTCAATATTTTCTGCACCTTTAGTTCATAAGAAAATATGTAACCCTCCAAAATATTATCATAGATTACAAAAAGTACCTCTTGTCTCAGGGAGAATGACATTTTTCTGTACTATGCTCTTCAACACTCAGGACTCTGTCAAAGCCAGCTTTTGGGATTCCATTTCAAGGAATAATTTTCTAAAGTGACAAACACTATGGGGAAATCTGTGCTAACTGTTAAAAAACTTACAACTGAGCTATTTGCAATACTGTCATGCTAACTTCCACCTCAATAAGACCAAAGAAATCTCAGGAGGGGACTCTGCTAATAGCTTCTTACTGATCTCCTTGCATCAGGCCCTTGTGGTGAATGGTGGCCCAGTGGTGAATATGGCAAATGAGGTGTGAAAGCACAGATATATTTTTTTTTAAGACTATGGTTCTGACTCGTCAGGGAAAAAAAAAAAAAAATAAAAAAAAGAGAGAGAGAAATGAGTTATACAATAGATATATTTTCCCCTAGAATTCTCTGCCTCAGACCTTCCATCATGGAAACCCAAGCATGACCTGGAATATTAATTGTGTCAGGTCAAGCATACTGGCAAATGTACCATTTGTTACCCAGTCATCCTTAGCATTACATTAATATTTTGAATCATTTTGCATTTCTAACACTCTATCATTTAGTTTCCTCCCCATCATTTTCTTATCTTTATAATCAATGGTCACATATAAAGAAAGAAAAAAGTCATAAGAAAACAAATATTATTTTAATGAACATTAGCAAAGAAAATATTTGACGGTTTTTTATCATCTGTATTGCTTCCACCTCTGATCCTGTATTTACTCCATGCTACAGAATATCCACTTTTGCCTTTTCATGTTTATCATTTCAATATAGAGAGAGAAAGACTTAACTGTCTTTCTGTCTAAATTAATTTTATTTTCCAGAATATAAGAAAGAAATTATTATGGAGTTGCCTTGAAAGCTAAACTATAAAGTTAGGCAGCAGCAAAAGAAATAGAAAGAATGAAGGAAGAAAGGAAAAAAGGTGCAGGTAGAAAGGGAAAGACAAGGATGTGTTGTTTACTCTGGACAGCTTCTCAGAAAAGGTAGGTGACCCCAAATGGTATGATAAAACCTGAACAGTTTAAGTTCTGCAATTTTATTTATGACTTAGTTATTTCTTATTCTTCTTTCTTACTTCTTGACTGAGCTTTCAAAGTCTACATAAAAAAAAATCACAAAAAAACCATGTTCTAAGATATGGCATAGCTACTATGCTGCAAATAATCACACACATGCAAAATTAAAAATTGATGAAGTTGAGCTGAAGATAAATTGTAAGCATTAAGTCAATAGAAAGTGTATTCTCATACGTTTAAATATTTTACTGTAATTTAACTAAACAATAATAAAGATATGCTCTATTTTAATTACTTTTTCATATCAACTCTGAAAGAAGGAAATAACCAACATATATCACGAATACAAATGTTTCATGTAACAGTCATTTAGTCTCGAAAAAAACAGCTTTGAGATAGGAAGCCTGTGAAAGTGATTGTCACAGTAAGAATCTAAATAAAGTCCCAGTTTCTCACTCTGGTCTTTTAATGAGGAGTTAAATGAGAAGGAAAAGACTTCAACAAAATAGGGACTAGACTTGAAAATTCTTTTTTGCTCCATTGTAATTTGTAAAAAAAGAAAACCTAAGCAAGCCAAGAGGAGAGGTAAGAGATCTTTAAAAGCCATAAAAGTAAAAGCATGAAGGAGAGCTGTGAATGAAATATTTGCTAGAGATGGGATTGCTGAATCAACACTGACCAGTGCACTTCATCATAATTATCAGGACATACTACTGCCAGGGGATTTATAAAAATCCCACTCAGCAAATAATTGCCCTGCTGTTAGGAGATAGTCGGAGTGTTAACACACTGTCACAGTCCAGCGTTTAGTAAGATATTCAACATTCAATTACTCTTGCTGAGAACTAAAAGGAAACATGATCATTTCTCAGCTACTGCAGTTATGCTTCCACATGAATTCCAGTGAACAATCTTGTTAATCCCCAGATATAGCTTCTCTAGGAGGTAAAAGAAATACCTTAAAACATTAATGATTCACAAGGAAATAAGTGTTTATACAATGCTGCAATTATGTCTATAAAAGAAAAGGAATTTTAAACTTCTAAATAGCTAGGTTTTTACAGGCTGTCAGAATATTCCAAATTTAGTGAAAATAAAAGGATAATATTTAATATGGGATTTACTGGGAAAAGAGCATCTATAAAAAATCTGTAAATACTGTTCTAGCAACAAGTATAATAAAACTATGTCCATGAACTGAATTTTGAAACATCAAAATATTTAAGCCACATTAGACTGTATTCTACTAGGAACAATCCACAATATTTTAGCTAATGTGAACACATTTCTTTATTATCAATGAAGAAATACATTGCAAAGTTTATTCAGACATTGGAAAAATACCATAGTGATATTTGACATCCCAATTCGAGATAAAACTTCCTTACCTGACAATAGGAAAAATGTCACCCAGCTTCAAAAATGTAGGTTCAATTCTCACTGAACTAATGCTACTCCTTTGGCCTGATCCTGTAATCTTTAAAAAAATATATTATCTGGAATTTCATCTAAATAACAACTAGAGGAGCTAGCCTGTTATTGCACCTAAGGTATTTTACCTTTCTTTGAGACACTGCTTTAATGGAGGGACTGAAGAATTCATAAATGAGTGATGAGTAGCGTATATTCTTTCAAGTGGGATTAATTACCTGTCTTCTGCTTAATATATATTCTGTTTAAACAGAGTAATAGAAGCATTAATTATTGTTATTCTGCCTTCAGACTGTAAAGCTTGGTTCAGTCCTTTTCATCTGTGAAATGTTTGCTTGATATCAAAATAATAGTGCAATCACATTTTAAATGTACTTTTATAAGTAAACCAGGCTGCAACTTTATGGCCTATACAATGAGGTGTTAGGAAAACATTCCATTCCAGTATCCTGGCCACAGACCATAAAACCAACCCCTAAACCTGCACAGGCACTAAGTTCAATTGCAGGAAACAGAACTGTAATTGAGTCTCTGAATAGGTACCAATTGCTTGGGTATTTAGGCAACAAGACAAAAGAGAAACATAATCTTAGTTTAATGCATGAATCATTGTGGCACAATATCCAAAACACATCAGCCCAGCAAATGCAGAGGCATCCCAAAATTGTGTCCACCTTTCATTGATTCTCTCGCTGACAGAGGCTTACTCTGTCAAATCTAATTCTTATGCAGGCTCTTGATGACTTGACTGGATCAGGGATAATAACTTGAATGAGCGAGTGATGGCATGGGAAACAATACTCTCACGATGAAGACAAAAAAAGAAACAGTGCATTGTTCTCTTCCTGTCTCCTCATTTGACTTCTGATTTCAAAACAACTAGAAAAATAAAATTTAACTTGCTTAATGGTTTTATTTAAAAAATAGGAATTACCACTATAATTTTTTCTTTAAGAAGTTCTGGGGTGAGTATGAGATCATATATAAATTATAGGAATCTCTGAAAAACCAACCTGTTTCTATACCACCTGGAAGAAATGGGAATTAAAGAGCTTAACCTAAAGAATAATCTTTGAATGTAATTTTACTCTTCCGCATATCAATATCTGCATATGAAAGCACAGACAGTATTTCCTTCCTTCATAGTACTATTTTGAGGCTAAAATTATTTATTTGAGAAGTTTTCAGAGCCTTAAAACACTTAAATATGTGATATTATTTACATCTTTAAAATTCCATCCACTGTCATTTTCATAATGGAAAAGATTAACCTTGTACAAAAAAAAATCTACTTGAGATGTACTCCTTTTCTCACTGAATTGAGAAAAATCTTTATAATTATTCCATTAATATCTCTGAACTTGTATCAACAGAAGTTACCTGCAACAATATATCAGAAGACAGGAGAAGCTCTTCCTAACAGAGATGGAAATCATATGGAAATCTCCTTTGTCAACAAAATAACTGCTAAATAGAGAATTCATTCACTCCTCAAAAATACATATGTGCAACTAAACAACATAACATTTCATTGCTTTTCATTATGCCTTATGTCTGTTTCATTGTGCTTACATGTGAATATTCACTCACAGACATATATTCTGAAAGATTTATTAAACAATTTGTTCTAGTAAACCTATAGGATTAGGCAATGACTAAAAACTCAGAATGTGGCAGTATGTTTAACAAAACACCCTCCAATAAGACCAATAAACGAGGTGAAGGTTTAATGAATGGTCATCATATTGTATATGGGAAAGAATAATGAGAGAACAGAACCGTGTTAGATTAGTAAAGGTAGTCAGAAATTAGTAGAAAAGAGTGACATAAAAAAGAAAAAAACCCACAGAGATTAAGATTTTACTAAAAGATTGTTGAAACAGAAAAACTGAAAGCAAAGCAAACAATGGATAGAGGGAGATATAGTGCTCATCATGTCCCTTGCAGGACAGACACAACTCCCAAATTAACAGTATATATTAGATACTAAACAAAAGCACTGAATATTGAATAAACTGTGCAAGTTAATGAAAGAACTTTACCATTATACTGTTCAGCAGCCTAAGAGCTGAAAAACAAAAGAATTGGTGTGTACATCACTCATTTTGAAGTCTCATTAAAGCTAGGATACCATCAGTGCCACTTCTTAATCAACAGGAAGGTTTGCTGTTGAGACATGTATGGTATTTTATCTTCATGACTTTGCCCATGCCATTCCTAACCTCCCTCTTCTTATGCACTTATCTCTTACTTAGCATGCATTTCTCCTGATACAATAGTTTCAAAAATTACCTGAGCAGGACCAACCATGCCTCACATCAAACTTGTATAAATACCAGGTGGACTATTATGCATCAATCAAATTTATACCAGTAACAATTTCAAGAATGTCAGTGGAGTTCCACTGTCTCTGAATGTGGCTCTGTGAACTATTTAGCTGCTATTGTACCCCATTGTCGTTTCCTTGCAATACAGATTCTTTCTTAAATATTTTTATCATATCACACACAAAGCCAGCATTCAATATACAACTCACTTTTACCAGTCTTCTGACCCTGCAGCAATCTAACCCTTTCACCACCCCAATTGACAGTGATACACAAAATGTGGTCATGTTTTCCTAAGATCTCAGCATGTACACTTTTTGATAGATCACACAGCTTGTCCTTTAAACTCTGCCATTAATCCTACCCACAGGAATTGAGCAAGAAGTTTGTTGCCTAGAAAAAATCCACACAAATAGGGATTATGCAATTCAGATGCTGAAAAAGACAGTTTAAGTGCAGGGATCTCCTACCTAGTGGATTTTTAAATTACTAATGCTAGATGCAGAGATGCTCAATGTTATAATACATGGTAGATACAGAGATGCCACTATGCTATAATAACACGCTTAGTGTGAGTGACATGGCTAGTAACAAGCTATTTAGAAGAAGCTCTGAGAAATATTGCCATGTCTATATGAATATGCCTTTAAAACTGAGCTTGCAAAGGATCAATCAAAAAACAGCACTCAAACTTTATGTTCTATTGTGTGTTAAGCTCTTTCTAATGACAGATGAATTTTCAGTGTAAACTCTCATTTCTTTGCACAGTTAACCGGTTATCAAACTGAAATGCTTCTATAACAAGCAGCTTTTAGGAAAAACAGAGTTTGCAATACTGTCACAGATAAAGCTTAAAAGTCCATTCACTCCCTATCTTTAAAAAATAGGAAGTGAATATCTTGTTTTCTGTGAAGTGTGACAAAGGGAGAAATTATTGATTTCTGTTGGAAACACTTTCACTTACCACTTGTGCTATGCTGAGACTTAAGAGAACAGTGAATGGGAAGGAAGTTCTGTACACTGACACCGGGAAGAAATACATCTGAAATCCTGCATAGCCATCTATTTCTCATGGGAGGTAGGTTATGGTGTCAGCAGACAGCACTTCCCCATCCTCCTCCCATTGCTTCCTTACCTATACAGCTACCTTCTTCTGGGCATGAAGATCACCACGCTTATCATCTTAGTTTTGGCTTTTACTGTACTTGTCCTCTCTAGGGAGGTAACCACCATTTCTTAGAGATAAAGAAAGGCTGATTGAAAGGAATAAGAGTAAAACTGGAAATCTATGGAAGTCATAAACTTTGTCACTAAATTATATTGGCAGATGGTGCACCAGATAGATTCCAGATATTTTGGCTTCCAGCACTAGTCCTCTTTTTTTTTACATCACCATGAAATGGTGTTGAGTAGCAGAATTACAGGTCTGAGTGTCCCCAGGATAAGTAATCCCAAAGGGCAAGGGCTGGACTCAGATTCTAAGAAAACCAGAGATTTTTGATTGTGTGTGTAAATCACTTAAAGGTCATTTTTGGAATTTAGACCTGGCAGAACTAATCTTCCAGACATAAACATTTTTTCTTTATTCAGGTACCATGTCTTTCAGAATCACAAACAGCTCAGCTACTGGCTTCTTTTCTAAGTTTATCTTACTTTGTCCTTCTTTTTGACAGAAACATTAAGCAACATGAACTGAGATCCCTTCTAAGTGAACTGAGATTGTGTGTATAGTGCCCCACAAGGCACAAGATTTGAATGATTTTCCTATAGTGAATATCTGTGAATAGACTGACACATCTGGCTTCTGATGTGGAAGTGAATACACGAAGAAAGCTTGCTGACCAAACATACCTGTCACGGGTACTGTAAGAAGGGTCTAAGGGAAATTGTAAAAACTTTGGAATTAATATTTTATAAAAACAGAACACTGCAGCATGAAGTGCTTCCCATACTAATGCTATTTAAATGTAGCTGCAAGCCTGCCAGAGAACTAGGAAATCTCACTCTCTCCTCTTTAATTTAAATGGGATTTTTTGTGGTACAAGCTTTGGAAAGTACTCAGAAACATCTGACTTCTTGACAGAGAAGCGATGAGTGGATATTAAACACCCATGGAGAGGTGGGGTTGTTCATTGATTGGGGCACCTAGACTAAAAAAAAAAAATTAACTATTTTAGTTCATCTTCAGGAAGTACTAGTACTTGTAATGAATGATAATTTCATCCCTTGAATGTTTTAGAGACAGGATGATAAAATTACAACAGTAAAGAGGGAGGAAATAAAATGTAAAAGGTAAGAGCTAATTCATTCTTCATGCTAGCTCAGTCCTTGGCCTTTCCTGAACAGACTCTGCCAATAGTAACAAATTATGTATAATCATTCTGTGATGTGGACTGTTCACTTGGGACTAAGCTCAAATGACCAAACTTGCTGCCTTGTCTCTTAAACTGTGGATCTGAAGATCAAAGGCCAGGGCTTTATCCACTGAGTCCTCACCTTTATAAGAATAAAACTGCCAGTTGTCCAGAGACAGAGTGGATGTCAGACAGTGTCATTTTGGACCAATTGTTTTTCAAGTTCTTACAGGACAGCACATTAGGTTAGAAGCATATTAATCAGTTGTGTCTTCTGAATATTCATTAGCCTGCTCCAGGATGGATTTTGTGGCCTTTTTTCTTTCTCACTTAAAACATTTAAACCTGATGTAAGTGCAGTAATTTCAACAGAATTAACTCCTGATTTCCAGTAATGTGAAAAGGGGACAAGGGCTACCAGTGTAATGTCTATGAATTGCCACCTCTGTTGACAGGAAAAATTTAATAAAAGAATACCTTAGTATTGAATAGAACTTGAATTTAAAATATTTTACTCTAGGCATCTTCAAATATGAAATAAGTACGGATACAACTGATACAAGTGATATTTTGAGTTTTAAAATAACTACAGAAAATCAAAACAAAATTAATTCATCTTAGAAACAAAAGATGAAAAAGTGGGACATGTTTTTGCTTCCTTTATACTCAAAAGCCCTAATTCAGGGCTACAAGTCCTTCAACTACTGTTTGCTGGAAAATGAGACAATATTCTTGGCAGTAATTACATTGCCTCATTCCTAGGTACGTGCTATTGGCCACTGTCAAAGATAGGATGCTGGGCCAGGGGAGTCAGAAATCTGACTCAGTCAGGTCTTCTAATTAATCAGGGTCCAACAGAAAGAAGAGGCTATACAAAAATCAAGAGTAGGCATACATACACAACAGGCATGATTAATTTTTCTAAGGTCTCAATAAGTAAAAAATTCTGATAGAACAGAAGCTCCCAGAAAACAGAGGACCAGTGTTAGCTCATCTACTCTCAGCATGATTTATCACAGAGCAGGAGTTCCAGGTTTAGAAATGAGGCCATGATTCAGTCCACCAGCCTCAGCAATGATAAGCTTAAGTGATGCATGTATAACATCTCATTATCAACAATGTAAAAATATGTTTTGTAACTGTGAGACAAAGCTCTCAAGCTTTTGTAGATCAAAAGAACTTTGGCTTCCTGGACTAGTTGTACATTTCACTTTCTCTGAGAAAAGGTAATTGTGGTTTATCTGTTTATAAACAGTAGAAAACTGGAGAAAACAGAATTAAAATTTTCTTTTACCTCATCCAGTACTGTTTGCTACACAGGAAACAACCATAAAGGAAAAAGATCTGTTGCTCTGCTGATTCTCCAATCCTCTTCTCAGTGACAGGAGAAACCATAATAGCAAAAGGCTTTTTCAGCTGGGGCATTTTGAAGACTTTCCATAAGACTGTTCTCCTGATCTCAATACCTTATGAAACATGCACGATATTTCTCCCTCCACCATTTCTGCTCTCTATTTCGGTTACCATTGGCTTCTGCTCCCCATCACACCATGGACCTGCAGATGCTCTGCCTGGGTAGAAGCAGCAGTTCTAGCAGAGCTGACACACTCGCTCCCACTCACAGAATCACCTCAGCATTGCTGCTTGCTCTGTCAGCACATACTTAAAAAAATAAAGGTCTGCATTCTTGCTCAATACTGGATCTTTGGATTTAGGATGTTATATGCCTAATTCTAATCATCATTTTAAGACAAAGACCAACTGCAAAATTTCTTGAAAAGCTGGAAGTACCAATGACCTCAGGAATCGTGCAACCACGTATTTCAACAAAAGTGGGCTCTTCGTAACCATTTCTACAAAGTGCCACCAATGTGTTCAGAGCCTCTGTCTGTCGTTGACTTCAAAGGTCATTTGTCAGCACTTTGCAGAGATGGTCCTTACTACAAATGTCAGCTTGGAAAATACGACAAAGAGCAGAAGTAAGAAACTATTCAATTATAGTGAATGTTGTTCGTACAGAAAGGAGAACTACAGGGACATAGAGGGATAATCTGCATGGGTAAACAAGTTTATAATGAAAACCACATTTAATGGGGTTTTTTTTACTAATGACCTCTTGAAAAAAAAAAGGATTGTTACTACTGAGTGGAAATAGCATACTGTGATTCTGGACTAATAAGAAAAACTTAATTATTATAAATTTCGTGTCTCAATAAGAAATCACAATGCAGTTCATGATAAAACACATAAAAACAACTTTAAAAAGCGTTATCAATAAGAAATTATAAGAAATATTCTTAACAAAGGCAAAGAATTGTTAAATATGTACTGTAATTTTTATCATGTTCATCATGATGTCAAAATTTATCAGACTGCTAGGGTAAAAAGCAGAAAAAATTGCATTATATAACAATTTTAAAATCTGAAATATAGAGATCTTATTTCAAAATGGAATTTATTTGGAAGCCCCACAGATTTATTTCTTGCTGTGTTTTACACTAGAATCTCTTGCAATAAGCAAACATAAAGTGGAGCAGAGAACATAACTTATCATGTGGTAAGAAGGTTTTTTGTTTGTTTGTTTGTTTTTAAAATTAAAGCAATCATGTAGGAAAAGCTTCCTTCAAACACAAGAAACTCATGCTATTTGACTAGTTATGGATACTACTGGCATATAGCATGATGATTAAAAGCTTAGTATTTAATAACCCTGAAGTTTTAGAGCTCATGCTCTATTTCTCCAGACATTATTTGGTTGGCATTGGTGGGATACATAATATTGTACTTTCAGAGAAAGACAGTCAATAATTATATTATTTAATATGAATTTAAACTTCTAAAGTACTAACATTCTTTTATATAAATGAACTGCTTAGTTCTTCAGTGGATTGTAATATTTGTGTAAATGCAATGTATTTCTACAAGCAGCAATAGCAAATAGTTATATTCATGTAAGTTTACATGGCAAAATACACTCAATCAACTATTTGCAAAATATATAGGAAAGTATAATAGCACATATTTTTAATCATCCAATGATTTCCCCAAATGTTAGTTCCCTAGCAGTGGTACCCACGACACACAACTTCCCCCCAGAAAGGTGTGTAACTGCAGAGAAAACAATTTAATTGTATGTATGTCTATATAATATTTTGTATGCAGATCAAACTCTTTGTTCCTGAGTTTAAAGCATACACACATTTATTCTTCTCATATTTTTAGCTGACCAGGAACTGTGTAACTGCATAAATTCTTGAGCTAATATACTGTGGCTCTCAACAGGGCTAATTAGTTTGGGTTCAGCCCCATGTTATAGCTCCAGATTGGCTTGGAAAGAAATCAAAGCAAGCTGTCTATATAAGACTATGTATATATACCTGGTACCAGTAACGACAAATAATGCATTCTAATTCAGAGTTTGATATCCATTTCTTCATCTCTACTTTTCTTTATAGAGGTAACAGTTTATGAAAGAAATAAATCCTTTAATAACAAGTTCATTCATGAAAAAGACAAAATGTTGAGTTCATCCTAGCCCATGTTATTATGTACATAGTAGACATCCCTGTACGTTCATGACACTGCATTCTTCAGTTTTACTTTTTGAAGTGTAAAACTAAAAAATGCTAGCAATTAGGAATGAGCACACCTTGTAGTGTGCTACATATATGTAGCTACCTATATATGTAGGTATATAATTATATATACATTATATATAAACACTTCTGAGATGGGTTTGTGGGCTTCAGCTTGTAGGTAGTGGAGAATGAGATTTGACACGCCTTTCTTTACAAAAATTGAGGAGCAGCAACTCCTTAAATATTTTCTTTCAGTAAGTAAACAGCCTGTTCTCCCTTTTTGCCTGTACTAAAATAAAATATTCCAAACTATAGAATATATTTGAAACAATTATTGCAAATATAGATTTTGCAATGCTGTCCCTATAACCTGCCTGAACATCTGTAGCCTTGATGCACAGGGTGGCTCAGCTCCATCATTGTATGGCAGGAAGGGGAGGAGAAGCAAACTCTAGCAGGTCTCTGTAACTTAACTGGGCTTTAGTTGATACATGACTTGTCCAGCTTATCAACTTACTTTAATCACTCAAAAGTGTTAACTTTTGCTGCCTGTTTCTACTGAGACATGAATTGGTCCTAATCCAATTAACTATCCTTTGAAGACAACAAGACACAGCTGTAGTCAGATCAGAAGACCAGGCATATAGAGAGTAAAATGTCAAACAGAGAATCAAACCAGTAAATTCTGCATTGAAATTATTTGTCCTGTATCTTGGCAAGATATTAAATTCTACAACTACATGCAAGTGTGGAATATAGATATGATTGCAGTAAGTAGTTAACTTCAAATATATCTTTGCTGTTGTTCAGGTTGTCTGTAAGTTTTGCATAAATTTACACTCATTTATGTTTTGAAATATTTCCCTGCAAAAGAAGACGGTTCTCGGACCACAGATACACTGTAAAGAAAAAATCCTGTGGGCTGTGTGTCCCAGTATTAACAAGCCATCTCAGCAAGCAAAACCAAGCATATTTTTGTTCTGCAAGACACTGCTAACTAAATTATAATTCTGTAAAATTAGAAATCTAAATTCATCAGAACATAATAGTTACTGCTGCCCTCTACCAGCAGTCTTCCGGTAGATGGCTGAAATAAGGCACTACTTGCCTTTCCTTAAAAATACATTACAGATTACTAAGCCAGTATAATCAGATATTAGGTAAACTAATAAGATCTTGGACCACAGGTCACTCAATGTCTCTAAACTGACAATTTTTGCGCTCCAGGTAAGCACAGTAATGTTTATGCATTTATTTACATTATTTGTTCTGTTCAAAACAAAAATTCCTGACTTTTTACAGTTTAAACCAATATAAAAGTACTGTGCAGATTATTCTTAATATCCTAGATCTACATCTAGAAAAATCCACTACAGTGATCTAATTTCAGTTATTAACTAGCTCCTCTGTCTAAAAGACACTCAGAAAACATTTTATGCTATTTTTTACTAATACTATACTATGTTGTTGGTTGTTTTTCCAAATAAAATTACAAATGTCCCAAACAGAGGGGAAGATTAAATATCTTGTCACTAGCTGTCATGGTATTTTTCTGCATTTTTTAGGATTAACAGTTCTTAGACACAGATTATAATTACCAACACATAAAAAGAAAGCATTTAGTTCATACTAACATTTCACTTTAATTCCATATTCATATGAAGAACAACAAGTCACCAAACATTTATGGAGACAAAATCTTTTGGGTTTGTTTTTTTTTTAAAGTTCACAAAAAGTGACTAAAAAAAAGGCAAACCCACAAGCTTTACCAATCACATCAGTTTTGCATATGATATATCTACTGCCATATTCACCTGTCTGTAAAGCAGCTTACATAAGAAAACTTGGAAAAACATACCGGTTTTATCAATACAAAACAAATTAATCAGCAAATATTTAAAATTTATGAGGCATTTCTCAATGAAAACAATCATGCTAAATAAGCTATTTCAGGCAGTTCTAGGAAAAGCTTTAGCTGAAAACCTGCATTTACAATCTATCCTAAAAACAAGAAGAACACAGCACCAACCCAAGCATTAAGTCAATTAAAAAAGGGGAAAAAAATGAAATCCCTTCTCAGCTTAATAACTTGTTAGTTCTTGACAAGTGCAACAACACAACAATAAGCCAGTCAAAATGAGTTTTTAAAGCGAGGTTATGCCCTTCATGTTGTGTTATCACAGTGGCAGATCAAACTGCTGACTTGGACTCTTTCTGCCAGCAGTGCTGATGCTGCCTCTATGAGGCTACTGTCACGGAATAGTCATGGTACCTGCTCTTGCCTATAGAAAGGCACTAAATTGAACTCGAAGTAGTGTCTTTGTGATATCTTTTCAACAAGTCATGTCCCATTCAGCCTGCTAGTTTATCTCTGTCAGGCTGGGGGCCCAAGTGGTTTGCATGAGCTGTCAGGGACAGGTACACCAACCTGCTCAGTGCTAAGGAGGTAATGCATCTTTCGGGCTTGGTATTTCTTTTCCTTTTCTTTCTTTTCTAGGGCTTTCATTTTCTCTTCATTTTCCTTCATTTCTACGTACTCTTGAAGTTCAGTCCTGTAATAAAATAAGTCTGCTATTATATTACAACAATAAAAGATGTGCTAATGTTCTATTTTACTTTAACCCTTTCATAGCTAAACAGCTATTATGTATTAGCAGTATACTGACACCACTGGAATGCAAACTTACAGTTCATTCAATTCTACAGCAGCAGGATCTACACAAATATAACTCTGAAAAAATAGGATTAAAGTGATCAAAAGTATGAACAGTATATGTGTTCATATCTCTTATTCTTTTGAAGCATATGTCGACCTATGTATTTTTACAGCCTGATAAAATAGTATTCATATATGTCCTTTTATTTGTCTTTGAGTGTCATTTTAGTCTTATTATCTCCAAGTAGGAGATATTATAATGTAGTGATTTTCCTGAAAATGGTTTTAAAATAAAAGCTGTTCACTTATGTCTCAGCTAGTGCCTTGCAGCCCCTCCTGATCTGCAGAAAGGGGAGATCTTATGGAATGAGAGAGGACACTAGACATGGGATGAAAGATCACATTCACTCCTAGATCCTTGAGCCTTTTTTAAGGTTGAGAATGTAGGCATAGAGAAAAACTGGATGTAAATCTTTTATGCATACATTGTCCTTAAGAGGAGTTTCCATGGCATTAGACTTCTTGCATAGGTCTGGTTTGATAGGAATCATAAAGGCCACCACAAGAAACAAGAATGTAACTGTCTCATGAACCACTGCCTGTGTAGAAAATTCTTTCATCATACAGGAAATAAGGAACTATACCTAATACCGGGTTTCAAAGAATGGAGAAAACTCATGATTTTAACTGAATATTTAGAGTAAAACTTCAACAGAAAATGGGCAGAGATTTCCTCCTCAAAGGCTTTTTTTTTCATAGTGCCAGGCTTGCCATAAATTATGCAAACAGTAGAGTGAATTAATGTTCTATAAGGAATGAAATTCCATGATATTGTGCACAGTGCACGTTTATGGAATTTTTTTGACCCAGTTAAAAAAGGTTAGTTTGATTAACATTTGTTATTTTTGTTATTACAAAATGGCTAGTTCAAATTAACCTGTGTGCCAAAGACACCAAGCATATTCAGTCAAGCATTTAGATTGCTTAAATGTTAATTAAGTGAGTAAATTCTAGTCTTTATTTTTTTAAGCATGTGTGTTTATGATAAAATAAAAAGAAAAAACATTATTCGCATAACTAGATAATTCAAATATTCCTGCAAAACAGATCATTTAGAGAGGTCCACATTTATAGCCTCAGTTGTTTCAATGAGTACCAAATAAGACACTGTGAGGACATGGGTCCAATTATGTCAAAATATGCACATGGATAAGTTTGCTGATATGAATAATCCCATGGGAAAGCCATATTGCTCGTGAAAGTGTTTTTAAGATTGTGGCTCTGACTTATTCTTGATATTTTAGTTATCATTAAATTAGTTCATAAAAATATATGAAAGAATAATAATTGCTTTAAAAATATGAAAACTATGAATTCACATTCTTAAGTACAAGTTGCAGTGTAGAATTTTTATTTGTTTCATGCTATCTTTCAAGTTTTTATCAATTAAAACAACTAAAATATTAAGTAATTAAACAGGTTTTATTTCCACTGTAAAAGAAAAATAGAATGAGAAGGAAATAAAGATTGGAAAAAATGTACAGGTATGTTTCAATCTCTGAAAATATTTTTTGTTGCAGTTTACTGTTAAAGGCTGCTAATACAATATTTCATACAAGGTTACTTATGAAGCACACTGACGTTTAAAAATCACCATGCTATGCTTTTGCAGCAGCGTAATTTTTTTCCAACATAAGATTAAATTGCAAAATAAATGAATTACTTAGAGTGGCATGGCCCCCATTTTGCCACCCTTCTCTTGAAAATTGCTTATTAATATGAAAAAAGAAGTTGGAAAATAGCCTGTTTTACTTTATGCATAGCATTCCGGGGCCTCAAAGCCTGCAGAGCTGGACTAGCTGCACATTTTAGATTGTGTTGGCAAGCGGGGACGATGACCTTTCTGACCTGCATCTCAAGGCTATTATTAATCGCTAAGTAACCTGGTAAAGCCAAACAAATTTGTTTCCATTGAAAGGATCTCTATCTGTGTCTGAGAATTTGTGCTGTACCAAACAAACCTCATTAACTGTGTCCATTTTTGACAAAGAACTAGGAGTTGGAGAGATTGGCGACCTTTCTTTGTCCTTAAGGTACAGATTTCAGAGTCACTGCATGTAGGTACATAAGCATTTTTACTTGGAAACTCTTTGTTCTATATCCATCAATCATAAACAAATGAATAAATCGACAATGCATATAGTATCAACTTTGTTCTTTTATTTTATGCCACTTTACCTTCAATATCAGAATGTATGATCCATGGTTTATGTATTTAATACCATTTCTTCTTGATTACAGAGCCCTCTGTTCAGCTTTACTACCACTATCTATAATGGATGAAATGACCATCAACATATCACTACAGTCTATTCATGTTCTTATATACTCAGGTACTTCTTCCAAACAGTGTATATGGAAGTGCTTTTATTTAGAACAGAACTGGTGATAAAAACCCACAAATAATGTCAAAAATATAGTTTTGTATTACAGAAATAATGATAATGGGATGCAAAATGTTTCCCATTGTCATCAATCTGAATTTACCAGATTGCTTTGAATGATTAATAATCTTTACTTGATGAAATTAGATGAAGTCTAAAATACTTGCTGAAGTTCAATGTAATTCATGATCTCTTTAGAAAGTGCTATCATCCAAATCATCATGATCATTCCTGATTATCACACATCCTCACTAATATTTATACCATAATCCATGTAAAAGTTTGATATTTTTTTAAGCATTTACAAATAATTTTCAACATACTTTTGCAGCCTACACATTTTGTCAGTTGCGCTAAAATATCCCTATCAGGCATTATACTGCCCTGTACATTTGTACCAAACATGCAGACAATTCTGTCTCAGGGATAATAGCTCCCAAGATGATTCTATCCCAAGACACAGTACAAAATTAGGGGTATGTAGCAGTCCAAACATTGCTTGGGCAAAGCACTGATGTTTTAGCATAAATATAGATTTATTTTATTTATTTGAACCTGGAGCTTTCATCTCTTTTACCATACTTTCAAGAATTTGAAAGGGAGCAACAAAAGAATCTAAAAGCAGTTGGATATGAATATACTATTTCACACATTAGCAGATTAATTCTAACATGTTATGCACACGTTATGCAGGGGTTTCACTGTTCCCATACAGAATGATGTGTATAAGCGTAAGTGGTGCTAAAGACATAAACTTAATCTTCCAAATGGAGTTAGAGTTCCAGATAGCTTACATGGAAATGTGCTCCTTGAGAAGTTTCATGCTTGTGACCTGCTACATGTATGCCTTCCCAGAGAAAATAAATCCAAATTCCATTAAAGTAAATTGAAAATTGGTTGAAATCAAATGATTTGTGGATTAAATTTGTACACTTACTGCCAGCCTTCTCTTTGTTCATAGGTATTGTGGGTTCATTGAGCAATCTTTTCTTGGGATATATGGGTATCATCTATATGACATCATGAATATTAGTTATGATGCATGATACTTGGTGGATTCTGGATCAATTTGCTTCAGGATAAACTTTTCCTGGTTCATTGTGAAGTGGGGTAGTTGAATAAAGGCAAATTGTTTGGCCTGTGTTTTTAAAGCTCAAAACAATTTCTGGGGGAGAAAAAGAGTTCTGTAAATGCAAAACATGTTTTAGGTTAATTAATAATCTTGTTCTATTTTTATAAATGATCTGTCTGTTGCATGGCTCATAGCTGGAATAGTACTGCTCATTAAACTGTTAACAACTGAAAAAGCAGGTAATTATTTTAGCACATAAGCTTTTCATTATCTTAAAGTTTATCCCAGTTTATTAACAGCATCTACTGCATCTTTCTACAAACCTGGCTTCCATAGAAGCTTAGTCCTATCAGACTTTCTACCCACACGGGTTTTTATGGAATACCTTTGTAGAGGAAATATGTGGATGTTTTAACAAATGTAGTGTCTTATCATGATCTGAAAGTTACTAAACAAATCAGAAGAATATCAATGTTTATTAGTGCAAGCTTAGGATGCATTCTTTTATTAAAAATATGAATCTACTGGCTAACACAAAGTGTGTGTTCCTTTTCATAGGGAATATTTTGTGTAATTGAAAATAGGCGTAAGATTACCAACATATGTGCTCAAAACACACAATTAAAAATGATCTTGTGTAACAAATCTGTGAAGTAGCGGCTGAATTATTAATAATAAAATTATTTGCTTTATGTAGTTCAAAAATTTAAAAATTTCATCTGACAAGGTAACTTATTGTTATTCTGATACTTCATTATGCAGTAGGCAGTGGTGTTGGTTCCTGCTATGAGATGCAAATTCGGTTGACAGTGCTCCTGCTGTTTGGATAAAGGTTAAAAATACACATATAATATTGTTTCTGGCACTTTTAAAAAGGTCTTTGAGTGATGATTTCAGTAATATACAAATTTTAGTAATTCTGCATAGAACTGCATCATTTTACAAATTCACACTGACCTACATTTTTTGAAGTTTATCAAACTATTCCTTTCTGCTCACATTTTCACTGAGAGTCTGTGGTCCTTTGGCCAAATAATATTTTAAAAATTATAGTATTAACTAAAGGGCATTTGATAAAAATCAATAATTAGCATAGTTGCCTAGAGTACCCAGAAGAAGTATTAAGTTATTGTGATTTTAAACAGTTCAGACCACAAATCATAAAATGCCAGCAATTGAGGCAGTAGGCAACCTTAGCCTAAGAGGAGATAATCTAAATTGATTTTATCTTCCTGACTATATATCATTCTCCCTGCTCAAATACAGAATATGGAAGTCAAAATAAAATTAGTGAGACAATAATTTTGGTACACCACTGCATGCCACTTGATTTCACATCATATTGGTGTGGGTAAGGATAGCATATGACCTGCCATGATAACATCATTTGACTCAATCTATTAAATTTGGGGAAAAAATGAAATATATATATAGACTAGCCTAGGATGTAAAAATAGTTTAGAGATCTCTGTACTTTAAAGGCAAAGTTTTAACAGAACACACATACTATATACTTATGTTAGCTATGCACCATAGCTATGAATAACAGCTTGATTATACTCAAACTTTTTCTGATTTTTTTAATGAACCTGTTCAGATTTGTTAAGCAAAATAGGTCAGCTCTCTACCATGACGTATAGTCCTGTGTGCACCCTGACAGAATTCCTTGACCAAAATATTTGATCTCAAGTTGCAGCAAAACAGATGCTCAAAGAAGCAGTCAGTTATTAGTGGTACAAGGTACCCAAACTGCCTAGGAGACCTACCACAATTAGATGTCCAAAATTCTCACTAATTTTAAATGTGAATGTTTACATCAATCCATTTGACAAATTAATCATGACAATCTCTTCAAAATCTGGAGGAATGTTATTGCTCTGTCATTGCAGTGCAGTGAACAGGAAATACGACTCCTTAGGATAAAAAAAATAAATAAAGCCAATGTGTAGGCAAGCAAAAGCACCCTGTAGCTTCTACTGTCATTAATTTCATAGAAAGAAATTCATACCACATTAGAATCCCATTACAATTTGTGCATAGTAGAACATACTCTGTCCATCTTTCCTTAATCACACAGTGTACTCTGCCAATGGAATTAAGTGACACACCAGTTCAATTGTCAAGGTCCACAATGTGATCAATACACTACGTAGGAAATGTGATGAACATAGTGGTGAAGGGCACACAGTGAATGAATACCTTGTGCAGATCAGGAGATCAGGACACAGCATGTACCAGACGATAGGGAAGAACAGACTGATGTCTCCTTCTTATCCTTCCAATTTCCACTGCTGCACAGTTACTCAAGAGAGTGCAACAGTTTTTCAAACTACTGATTGCAGAGGCAGCTCACAACTAAAATCAGAGTATTTTCCTAATCCAGCATACAGAATCTTCTAATTAAGGTCTCAAGAAAAACTCATGCAGATTTTTTTTTACTCATATCTATTAAAAACCTAATTTTTGTCATATATAATCTTTTAGAATTATTCAATTTTCTTGAAATGTGCAAATTTATTGGTCCAGATGTTTTTCTCTTGTTTGCATATATCCTTAAGGTGAATTTAAATTCATCCTCATTGGCAGCAAAAAATGCTCTGAAGTTAAAAATAATTTTTGTAAATGTCCAATCTAAACAATGATTTTTTAGCTTAATTATTTTGATTTAATTAACCTGTAAAACCCATCCGTCATGGATGTGGCATAAGAATAACTGCAACACCAAAGCCTCTGTTGGCAGAGGAACCAAATCCAAGTATGGTTCAACTTTATTTATACTCTGTCTATACTAAAAAAGCTAACCACAACAGGAAAAATGTTTTCACTCTATGTCTGTTTGCTATTGACCCCTTCATGAAAAAATCAGCCTGATTGATTAGCTTAAACAGTGAAATTAGTATTTGGGGGTAACAAAGCTGACCTGGCCCAGAACAGATAACAAAGTCCCAACACAATTTATTCTGACAGCAGTTTAGCAGCAGTGGTCATTTTTAGCACAGTGTCAGTGCTAAGCTGCGAAGAGACCAGTCATGTTCTTAATTTTTCCTGCAACATATGAAAGAGGATGTCTAACCACAGCCAAATACCACTGAAAGTTTTCTAGTGAATGTCATGTGAAAGTATCTGTTATCTTCTGGCACCACAATTCCCAGAAGACTGTGTATGCTACCATCTGCACAGTAATAACTAGAGGAAAGCACACTGCTACGTTTTGCTACAGTTAAGCTGTTCCCAGTACTAGAATGAACTCATTTAAGCTGTTATCTCTCTGCTGCAGTGCAGTACAATGTAGACATATCTGTATTTCTTTTACTTTAATATATGGTACTTGGCAACATTTACAATATTCAACATTATGTGATTTAGAAAGGAAACATGACGTTATAGCTTCTAAAGGTCATCAGCTAAGTTGATTTTCCTTCTCAGGGTATTACGAAACAATTCAACTGAGGTCTACTACCTAACTCACATCTTTCACTTACTTTGTCATAAAATTCTGCATATGATCGAAAGTAAAATGGTACACTTTGTCCACTTTAAACAGGTTTTACAACAGCAAGGCAGTGAGAGCCTTTATGTAATGACCCATTTTGTATAGCAGAGCAGCAATGGCAAATATCACAACTTCATATTGATTTTCACGGTACCTGGTGGTTTTCTCAAATTTCATATTCATGGAACGGTGTTACCACTTGAGCATCTATGATGTCATTTTTAATGAAACATAAAATAGTATGAGAGATATAGCAAATGAATAATTTTTTTATATATATAAAGCAAATGCAATTATTTTGGGAGAGATCTGACACTTTTTTAATACTGTAGTGCTACTTGTAAGTATGTGATTTCACAGCAGTGGCTCATTGCCAAACTAAAAATATCAACAAGATCCCACTTTTCAAAAGTGCTAGGAAATCTTCTCTCTTACTGTCTTGAAAACTTTAGAGTAATCAATACCAAAAAAATCAGGCATTTTTATTATGTCATGCAAGAAATAACATTCAGAATTATAGTTTCTTCTCTAAAATTTTGGTTCTACCATATAAGCCAGACTACATTTAATTATAGATTTAGACATCCAATTATTCATGTCTAAAGAGTTCATCCAACAAATATATTCTATTGTCTATATCTAAGCACATAATCTTCTGGTCAGAGTACTAGGTTCTTTCTTGAGTAGCCAAGTACAATGGCAGATGGTGATGAGGCCTCTCACTGCCAAGTACAAGTAGGCAAATGGGTGACATGCAAGCTGAAAGATCAAATATATTTTTTTTTTTTAGTTGAGGCTGTAAACATTTAGAAATCATGTAGGTAATTGGACAAGAAAAGAATAACCTCCTTGGTGAAAAGAGGTGAAAAATGTTGTTTTCTTGAAATACTATGTCGTGTTGATTTGGTTTGAAGGTAGCAGAAACTGTGAAGTTCAAGGTAAAACACTAGGATTTAGCTTCACTGTCAAGGATAAACCATTTAATGGATTCCTGTAATTATCCTTATAAAGTGAAGAGTCTGAAGAATTTGAGAGGAGTATAATAATAAGTTTCTCACAGCTTAAAAAAAGTCATGGTCACAGTATGAATAACTATGGCTTTTAAAGGTGGTATTACAAGTAGGATTCACAGAGATGGAGAATCTGAATTTATGATACTGTGATTAAGAGGCATACAAATGAATGCATAAGCTGACAATATAACAGAAGGATTTTTTTTTTTAATTTCCTAGGCATAATAATGTGTTGAGTTCTAATGCTGATAGTATTTTAAAGGATGTTTGATGGTCACAAAACTTATTTTAATCAGAGATAACATCTTTTAATGATCTACATTGTTTATGTTTAGCACAGAGTTTTCAGTCTAGTAGAACAGATTATAACAAGAAGCAGTGGTTCAAAAATAAAATGAAACTATTTCAGTGGGGAAATATGGGACATACATCAAAGGTAATTTACTCCTGGATTAGAATAAAAAGGGCATTTTCTATCTTTTGATGTTATTAAATCAAGATCATATTGTTCAGTCAAAGCTTAATGACCTTTTAATAGATATTAATATAAATTTGTTATTGACAGGCATCACACTGGTGATAGATCTTAAGTCAGACTAGATCATTTGATTCCGAATAACATTATTTTATAGTATTACTAGAACAAAAAAAACCCACACACTTTTTTGTTATTTCTCATTACTGTTCTAGACTGTAAAAACAGAATACAATTTTTTCTGTTTTCTTCTCTGAGTGAGCACTTTAGAGGCTTAACTCGCCTTAGATAACTGAAGGGTGTATTTATAATGATCTAGAAAATCAAAAAACAACTACCAAGACAATTAATTATTTTTTAAATTTTTTTAATTTTTTTTTCATTTTTGACATATTTATCTTAAAACAACAACAACAAAAAATTGCTCATGAGACACTGTATGCTGTTTTGCATGTCATGCAATTCTATAATATTTCATAGGATATACCAATATAAAGCAAATGACCATTAAGCCTTCACAAAAATCAAATCACAAACTTGCAAAAATGCAATCTGTAGACACCACATTTCTAATAACAGAAACAACTATGATGTGGCTCATTTTAAAGGTCTTCACCACTGTAGTCTCTATTTCTATGACATACATGGGAAATGATAAAGGGAGTCTAGTGTCAAAAACCTTTCATTGGGTAAGGCAATGCCAAAGAACACCTTATTTAGTTTGGTCTTCCTTCATCTACTATCTCTGTGCATTTTGCTAAACTGTGAGGAATGCTCCTTATTTAATAAGGAGTCAGGAAGTATGGGAGTAGTTAATGACAACCTTTTTGCTGCACTCTCACACAGTATCCTACATTATGAAAAAAAACTTGTGGTGGTGGACTGTTGTATGCCAATTAAAAAATAACATTTATGTCTTTTGATTTTCTTTTGTTTCTTTGTAGTTCCAAAAATTAGCTATGTTAGCACATTCTGGAACAGACGTATGTGCAAATTAAGTACTCACTGATGGATCTGCAGATACACTCACATATAAGCTGGAATACTTCGATAGCATGGAGGAAACTTAGTTACATAATTGCATACAAACTGCTTCTACAAATAAAAGAAATATCTAATTTTCTAATGTAACATATAAATGAATGCATCTAAATTTTATGCTACATTATTAAGCTGAAAATTGCACAACAAAAAGAACCATCACCTTGTTTTAATGACAAAAGAACTGCTTTAAGTGAGCTCAGTAAATGGCACATAAAATTTGCCATACTTCTAATGACTTAAACAGCTGAAATGACTATGGCACATGAAAAATATTTATACACTTTTTCATGAGTCTGTAGTCTTCAAGTGGTAGAGCCCTTCCTGATAACCTAGTTCAGCCTGTATATAGATGGCCTGTCATGTCTCTACAATTAGATAAACCAGAACTGCTATAATGTAATCAGTTACAACCTGAAAATTATATTTTGAAAATCAAGTTTATTAATATGTAATCTTTAGGTAATCATATTTATCCTCCTAATTTACACAATATTTATGATACTCTACATGTCCTTGAAAGAGGGAACAGGGACACTACACTATGAAAAAGTGGTCTAGCTGCTGGAGTTCATAAATTTTGTTCAGCTTTGGATGAGTTCAAAGAATTGCCATGTAAGAAAAGCCTTACAGAGGGAATTTATCTGATTATGGCAGTAATAATTACCCAGCTGTTTATTGCAGATAGAGAAATAATTCATGTAGGCAATAGGCCGTGGTGGCAATGACACTCCGCATTTAGTAAATATGCAAACTGTTCACTTCTAATTAACCAAGCTAGAGGATGCCCTTATTAAATGTATAAACTAAAAGTGCCTTCCTGACAAGTGATGAATTGTTACATAGCACAAACTCTTGCCACAGAATTACTGGAGTGAACTTGGGGCTTAACTTCATTAAGAGATCTTGTGGGATAGTTAAATGAGGATGGACAGCATAACAAGACCTACCTGACAGTCAATGATATGTTAGAGCTTAATGAAACTGTACCTCTTCCCCTTTTCCACTTATTTTACAGTGAAGATCCTACTTCAGACAAAATAGAAGACTGTGAAGTCTGCCTATATAAGACAGTTTAAAATGCTAAGATTAATCAGTCTTTGTCCACAGAAAATGTTTTATGGGCTGTCAGTAATTCTAACAGACCTATTACAAAATAAAAATTCTATCCAGACACTACAGCGCCTTCAAAGCTCACAGGTATAGAACTATTGTTATTCTACAATAGTATGTTGTCATATGTGTTTTATACTACCTTCATCAAAACTAATAATCTACACCCCAGACTATTTGATCCAATGAGAGTATACAAGGATCTCAAATCTTTTCTACACATTCAGATAAAAAATTTTCCTTTGGATACAATGTTTAATTTGTTACTCCTAAATACAGGAGAAAATATTGTCTTCAAGTTTTTAAAGACTGCAGTCTAACCAGTGACTTATGTTACTTATGTTATTCACGTTTATTTGCAAAACTTGAACTATTTACACAGAACTAGCTAAAAACATGGTAAGACTGCTTTCACCACTTGCTCAAGAGAGATATGAACAGAATAAGGCTCACGAGGTGTGTGTAGCTCAATTTGCATTGGAAATTCAGCTTACTATGTAAACATAATGGTTCCTTCCTTAATCTCACTGCATTCAGAAAGTGTTTTCCTATGGAGTTAAAACAGGCATTACATTGCCTGCTCTGTAGCTTTAGACAGTTCGTTTCAATTTCATGATCAACCTAAAAATCTCATTTTTTATATCTTATCTATCCTAACAGCATCAGGTTTGTAGCTATGGAAGTACTGTGAGATCCTCAGTATATTACAGTTCTAAGACTCCTACAGGACTTTGCAGTTATGCCTAAAATCCTCTGGAAAAGGCAAAGATATCTCAAATTACATGCCCTACCACTCAAAATTAATATTTAAATAAAAGAAAGCATACTTGCCACTTGTCTCTATTTCTATGGCCCTCAAAGAAAGTTGACAGGATAAGTTTACAACCAGAAAATTCAAATTACAGGTAAGTAAGTTAAAAAGCATAATGTATTTCCTCTACATACCCTTGAAGACAAGTAAAAAAAGATGGGTTGATGATAAAGTAGTTAATTAAACATCAAGTGAAAGATAAAATTACAAAAACGAGGTTTTTATTGTTGCAAGAATTCCAAGGAGCTGCCTGAAAGGCTCTGGCACTAATTGAAAATAGACTACAGAATCAATTGCTTCTGCAGTCAATGATGAGGAACATTTTAATTGAATTATAAGACAATATATACATTCTTCAAAACACTTTGACACTTGAGACACTGGACTTATCTTTATCAGAAAGGAACAGACAGGTGGAGGCTGAGTAAGTTCTCCTCATATTACTATGACAACAGATGATTTATTTCAAGCCTGCTTCATGGAAAAGAGTGATACCTCAGAAGTTTTAAGAAGGAAAGTACTTGCCATGTTAAAAGTAAATAGACTTCAGTAATGCTCAAGTAATCAAGAGTAAGATAGATATGTTTTTGGTACTGCATGCTCAGGTATATTTACGGAATATATAAACATTGGATTAGATCACCAACAACATGTAACAGTAATTTATTTCACTTTTCACTAACACTATAAAAAAATCAAACTGCACAAAGGATTTGTGAACATACATATTGCCCAAGGAAGTGATTTTTATCACTTTGTATTATCTATTTCCCTGACATTTCTCGAAGACCTAGAAGTTTTCATGACGATTCGGTTTGAATCTGCTGATAAAACAGCTAGTCAAACTTGGATGAAAGTCACATTCTCGAGGGCCACTCAACACTTCATCACTACTAAAGCCAACAAGTGAAAGCATTTTGTGTTGATCCTCTAAGTGTGTGAAAGTCACAGTTTATGGCCTTAACTGTGTTTACTTACACCATGATGCTTACTGAAGCTAAACTCATGTCTTAGTTTGCTACATTTAAGTCAATGTTTATTCAGTAGCAAGAAAGCTAAACTACCTGCCTTGATTACACAAGACCCCAATGCCAGTACTTGGTCACTGCTTTGGTAGTTTTCTGATACTGCTATCTTTACTGAGTTCTGTGCCTAGGGAAAAATTTAAATGGTGCCATTCATCAATAAATGTAGCACTACATCCCAAAATCTTATCTCTACTTGCACACCTGACATGTAGCAAAGTTGCTTTACTGTAGTTTAAAGGCCAGTGTGTAGATAACCTTAGGCAAAGAACTGCAAGTTAATCACACAGTTGGACAACTGACATCATCCATAAATTGTTCTGATATAATGGTACCAGCATGCTAATTTATGTGAAGTGATGTCCATTTGCTTATCATGGATTGGAAACTGTTTCACATAAAACAAAATTCTAATGCATCATATGGAGTTATAGCCTATGCTAATTGCTTTTGGCATATTTCCCCTTGTAACCATTTACCCAGCTCTTGGAGATGGTAAATGCCTCTTTAGGAATGTTTCAAAACAAGGTATTTTCCTTAAAAGTAAATACACTAGCTGCACTGAGAAGTAATGAAATTTATTTTAATGTAACCACACAACTAATCCATATTCAGATAGAATAAAGTATGTGTTGGTGCTTATTTAAATACAAATGGATGCTACAGATGAAGACTTATTACTAAAATCTAAATAATAAAATTTAGTAAAATAAATATTTAAGAACAAGTTTCCTACTACATTGATTAAGAACTTCCTAAATCTTGTATGAAAAAGAGAATTCAGGACTAATTAACTGATCAACTAATTCACCCATTTCATCACTATACTGAGGCTGTACAAATGTTAAGAAAAATCTGAGTATGTCCTTATGTAGACCGAGTTTAAGTTCAAGTTTGTTCTTTTTGCATCTGTCAAGGGATTCTTTGAATCACTAACTACTAGGGAATCTGCTGGGGACACCAGGAGCCATCAGACCTATTGGTCCTGTAGCAGTGGGAAGTAATAGGAATGCTGGAGGAAAACGCACGCACTCTTCAGCCAGTGTGGGAGCTGAAGCCAACAGTTACCTTCAGTTTGTACAGAAACAGTGCCCTAAGTCTGTTAAGTCCAACAGTGCCATAAGCAGTCTGTTAAGTGAGTGGAAACTCACACATAATATGACTATTATTATTTAATTGTATTTTAGGTCAATTTCTGTTAAATCAATTTCTGTTAAACTTAATTATATCCCTCTATGGCTTTAAACTGGGGCAGCTTCTATTAAGTTTACTTTCTCCTGGGATTTTCACAGTAAAGACAAATGATAAAGGTCTGGCTACTAAATGAGGGCAGCTATTAAATAAGGACGGCTTGTATTAAAGCTGGATGGTAAAGATGTGCCCACAGGTTGAGAAAACCCCTTAGTAAGGCAAGTATCTTGTATTTAATGAAAAACAAAACAGGGTGGAGGACAGAGAAGGAAACAAACTTTGGTCAATAACTCTTGTAAGATACTTTTTAAGAAACTTAACAGAATGTCCAAAGTTTCATGGCAACTTCCTCTGAAGCTTCTCTTAGAAACAAGTGAGTGGTAATTTGATATAGGTTCCTCCTTAGTGAAAGAGGAGAAAATTAGGCACAAGCCCTGGTTCTGGAGTCCAAGAGATATAAGGACTTGTAATATGATTTTAGAAAGTTGTTGACTACTAAAAATTCCGTCAGCGTTATTCTAGAAGAGATAAGACAGAGAACCCTACAATGTAGTTCAGTTTAGAATTACATCATAATTCTAGAAAGAATACAGTTTAAAAAAATTTTTTACATTATAAATATCTTTTGCTTTTTTTTTTTTGGGGGGGAGAAGTTTTTACCACTCCGGAGTTCTTAAAATCAGCCTATGTTTTACTTTTGCTCTACTATTATTTATGAAGAAACTTGTTTCTTTACTAGAACTGACACTGCACATATGCATATATTCTGATGAATATAGCTATAAGACAAACAAGAAAAGGTGTATTATTTCATGTATATCATGTTGTGTTGTTTTATGGTGTTGTAGAGAAGTGAAACACTCAAAGGCAGTCTAATCTGAGTGCACAGGTATATCAGTGGCTCTGTAAATTTCCACTATGCTAATGTTGAAATAATACCCAGCCATTTCATAAACTCACATTTCATAAACTCAATTTCTGATAATTACTCATGTTTTTTGCAATGCACAGTTGCAATAATTTTTCTATGCAAAAATGTTTACAAACAACAAGGTTATACTTGTCCACAGCTGATGTGATGGCTGATGAAAATATGCAGAGAATCTCTCTTCCACCTGGTGCAATATTTCACATAAGAAACACAGTGGGCCACCTTGGGGCCAAAGTAGCTGGCAGCAACTTAGCCCAATGACAGGAAAAATCTGCTTGGCTGAGGGCCTACACCTAATCTTCACTAAACATCTGTTAGATATCATAAGAAGAATGTTGAAGATAATATACATATTAGTTTTCAAACGTACCCCAGTAAAGGGATTGCTGCAGTGATTCTTGATTGCACTTGGGAACTGATGCAATTTTAAAACTGAAACAGGAAGATCCATTTGATCAAATTTGCTCAAAATTTATTTTTAAACTTTTTTTTGACCCAAAAGATGCATTTTTTTCACCCAAAAGACATCTACTTCTGTGAACTCTGGAAGACAGAACTCAAATTAGCAAAATACCAATACATCAGTTGCCAGGTAAGAGCTCACACAGAGCAACTTCGACACATTTTGATATACCTGTGTTGCTGTGGGATTTTGGTGCTGAAAAAATCTCTGGAGCAGTTAATTAGGGGTGAGATAAGAAAGGGTTTATTTGCCAAGGCAGTAGATGTTACAAGACGCGCGCCCCTGTGCCCGAGAGGTTACATTTTATAATACCATCCATCCAATCCCAGATGTGTCCACCCTGTGGCCTTTACTCTGGACCGCCCCGGGGTCCACCCCCTTAAAATGGGTCTGGGGTGTATTTCGGGACCACCTACTTCATCACCTTCATCATCATCAGAGCACAAAGGGTACATAGTTACCTAATTCTTGACTTCATTCTGTGGTTTAGGTCCAGATATGCTGTTCTGTCAACTGTGTAGGCCTTGCCTTGACAGAAGACTAAACATTTCTATTAGATTTGGGGCTATGAGTGATATAGGGAGGATAGAATGGGGTAAGAGGATTAAGGAATGTATAAACAAGGGTAGTGGAGAAAGGGAAAGGGACAAGGGACAAAGAAGGGAGGGTTTCTGCTTTTAAAACCTACTTATAAAACTTACAAGTCTTACAAATATTAGAAAAATAAAAAACCATTAGGGGCTTAAGGCATCACCTGAAGTCATACTGTTCATCTTACCTGTTAAAGGAAAAGAGCACAAAAATATTTCTTGGTTAAAATACCTTTATGGATTGCTTACCTTTATGGATTTTAATGACCTGAAATAAACATTAGGGAATTTGATCAATACGTCAAAATACTGAAAGACAAATATTTTTGTAGTCCTCAAAAGTTGGGTGTACCCAGCAGAGATCTATTGTGGGTGTGGGGAAATACAATACAAAGCTCCAATCATTCCATGTTCATAGTAGAGCAGGAGCTTGCTATCTTGCTTTGTTCACACTCACCAAAGGTCAATCTAGCTAACAAGTTATAAGCCCTGTTCCAGGCTTAGGCAGGGAATGGAGAAGTGATAGAATGATTATGAACAGAGAAGCAGGTTATGTCTCTGAAGTTCATGCAGTTATATTGATTTTAAACCAGAGAAGTTATGGCTTCATCTACTTTCCAGGATTTGGTCTAGTCATAGGACTCTAACTTTTCAAGGAAAGAACATATTTTTTCAAGGATTTTAGATCAAGAAGGTACAGTTGAAGAAATAACAGAATTTTTAAGTTTGTTTTTGCTGAGTTGTGATCTAACTTTATGCATAAAATACATTTAAATGAATAATAATAAGAGATCAGAGATAGGTGGTTATCAATATGCTTCACTATCGGTAACATTGTAATACATAAATAATAATGTTATGACACAGGACGTAGCATCAGCTATATTGTGGAAAAATAATATAAATTAATAAGCAGCATCAAAAGAAATTTGATAATTTTCTTTTTTTCATATATAACATGCATACGCTGTTTTATTTAAGTCTTTGCCACGTGATTTAGACAAGATTTCCAGAAATATTTGTTTACTAGACTCCCTTATATTTCAGAAAGCAAAGATTTATCTCACATGTTCTGAGCAGCAAACACTGGATAGATTTTCTCCAACAACTTTCATTTACAATGAGAAAGTAATGATCATGGTCACTCAGTATTTTGTCTGTTTGCTTCCACTGTCATATGGAGTAATGGTCATGTAACAGTACATCAAATGCACTAGAGGGAAATAAGCACCTCTATTTTAGAGAGGTTTCAACTTAAGTACAGGGAAAAACAATGGGTGGATAGGAGAAATAGAGTAAGAACATACAGCAACCACAGTTCTAGCCAGAAATCTAACGATTGGCGACTGGTTCTATTCTGCAACTATGAAAAGAATCTGCTTCACTATATAAACAGCAGCATCTTCCACAACTAACATTCATAGCATGGCTCATACATGTAACTTAAATCCAAATCTGCACTTGCATTCATCGTCAAGAATCAATATTCGAAACAAATTATAAAAAGAAATTTTTGTTTAGCTTGAGTATAGTGGGGAAAAAATAATCTAGTTCAACAAACCATATGAAGGGCATAATTATCTATGAGCTCTGAGCATAGGTGAAGAGCCAAATTCATTTGATACTAAAATGATACTAACCCAGAGTGCATCTAATTAATTCAAAGAAATTATTCTGAATTCATAACAGTGTAAATGAGAACAGAATGTGGTGCAACATGAATAGGCATAGGATAAAGAGAACGATGACTGATAGATATATATATTTGATAATGGAGGGGAACCTACACTCAAAGAAATAGTTTAATTAGTGCCATAAACGTTTTACAAATAAAAGAAGAGGAAATGAATGCTTTACCACATGGAGCTTTTGTTTTTACCTGACAAATGCGTTATTCACAGAAACAGCTTGCAAGTATTTCTTCAGGGCATAATAATTATGGATGTATTTCCGAACATAATAGCCTCGCCACCTTTTCTGGATCTAGAGGAAATAAATATTTGCTTAGTATATTTCAAATCAAAAGTATCTGTAGTTTATCCCAAATAATATGGTTTCCTTAAAAGTGTTATGAAGTAGAAGCACCAATAAGTTTCAATGAAGAAAATTAGGGTAGGATGTAACATATTGTAGTTAAATGGCAATACGAATTTACTATTAAATGCAAACATTAAAAAAATAGTATCAAGTTTTAAACCACTGTTTATATTGGGATGTGACAATGAAAAAAAGTGCCTGCTACTACCAGTGGCATTGCTCTATGTAAGAACAGTAAAAAAGTAGACAAATAGAAGTGGTGTCCCAGGTACAACAAGCATTCCCTACCAGTCACCACCTCACCAACATCTTACACTACACTTTCACCTTTGTGCTCTAGTTAAATTGTAGACTGAATAAAAGCCTTCCCAGTAATTCAGTGGATCAGGCTTTCTGCAAACTTAATTTACAAACCGCAGTTCTTTCATCTCTAGTGTAAAATGATTCATATCTATTTGTAGCACATAAATTACAATCTTCTCACAAAATACCATTCTCCTGCATAGCAGAGAAAGCCTAACCTGGAAAAGGAAACCTCTTTCTCTGTAGCTAGTTGTAAAGCTGCATTACAAATAGAAATTAAGTAGCATCCCCCACCAGAAAGAATTTATTTTTTGATGCATTTTGAAAAGCATCAATTGAAAAAAATCAGAAGGAGAAAAAAAATAAAAGGGGCGGGAGTAAACTTAGTCTAACTGACTTTCCCCAAGAACTGATTTTGACAAAAACATTAAAATCTTCTCTGATACTTAAAAATCCTAATCATGATGTTTCTGAAATTACTACCTGTTTACTGGCTATCTGTTTTGTTGGAAGGGAAAGTAAGCATTAAGGATGGACAATTAAGCATTGGGATGGACTGCCCAGTGAGGAGGTGGAGTCACCATCCCTGAAGGTGTTCAAGAAATGACTGGACGCGGCACTTAGTGGTGATCGGACAAAGGTTGGACTCAATGATCTTAAAAGCCTTTTCCAATCTAAATGATTCTGTAGTTCTGTGATTATGTAATTAGGTAAAAAGTTATCAGTACTTTCACAGTTATCCCTGTGACATGTACAGGAGGAAGACGTAACTATTCAGTCATGCTGAGGGTTGCTCTCGTTCCTCATTTTCTTTGCCATAAGAGGTCAGTGTATTCTAGATATACACATCTGAAGAATAGATTAATGATCTTTTAGATTAGTTTTATATTAGTCATAGATTAATGATGATAGATTAATGATCTTTTCCTTTGTTCCTTATGTCTAGTTCCTCTATCTTTACATTCTTCTGTCCTTGAACTTATTAAATTCCCTGTAAAATATTCTTTACTTCCTTTTTTGCAATTTGTCTCCTTTTTCCTCAATATTTTTCTAAACTAATCTCCAAATTTCTATTTTCTAGTCTGCAGTACCTTCATTACTACTGCAACATCCTTCTCTTTGAGCTTTACAGCTTTGAAATCTTAAAAGACATAACAGCTGAAAGGAAGAATCTACATTTAAAAAAAAAGAAGTTTGAGGTTTTACTGTCCAGAAGCAAATCCAAGTGCGAAGTTACTCCACTTAATGCATTGAAGAGAAGAATATTCTAATTTTCTAAGCGCTATCCTACCCCTGTGGGCCTCTAGCTACTGGACTTTTCAAGAATTTAAACTCTTCAGTGTATCTACAGGGAACATTCTTCTTTTTTTTCCCTTTACATCAACCCTTCTCTTTCCAGAACCAAGGGATGACTTGATAAGTGGAGCGAAATCCCTGTGTTTGTGGTATCGGGTTTTTTTTGGTACCCTTTATCATTCTAAATACTCATGTAAAAAAAGGAGGGATAGAGTGTCATGGGTTTTGTGTTTGATTCAGCAAGAAGGCAAGATTAAAAAAAAACTTGCCCACTGCCCCTAGTATCAATAACCTTCAAAAGGTTATTCAAAGTCAAAAGACTTCAGAGTCTGCATCATCAAGTCGTGGAACTGCTCTCCAGTAACAGGTAATATTCTCTCAACTCCTTCAAGTTCCACTGCAGTCCAATTCTGTACCACTGTGATATCTGACACAAGTTACTGACTGCAATTTCTCCATCTCCTAACTTTTCCTGAGCAGAAAACAGTAACACACTGGAGCTGCCTATAAGAAGAATAAGGTAGGGCTGAATATTTTCATACTTTGACACCATTTTTCTATCACAAACCTCAAAACACTACTATTCAAAGTAAAAACTAGCATTTTACCTCAATCAATGACACCTTCTAGTACAGTTATGATTATCTTTTCACATGGGATTTAAAAGAGAAAAAGTATCACAGAAAAGCTTTCCCTAAATCTTAGAGTCACCTGTCATGAAGAAAACTAAACTATGCGCTGGAGTTATTAGGAATAAGAGGATATCAACCTCCAGTGCTAATATTTTCTTCTATTCCCCCTTTGTGCATCAGCATGTATTTTCCTCTCTTTCCAAATAAGACCCAAAACTAATTTAAAAAGCTGGTATTTTCTTTTACCTATGTGTTGTATGTTTGGGATTTTTTTTAATAATAAGCGTTTGGACCTGTAGATATCGTTATAATATTAATAAATAACTGTTATGGGAACAAGAAAGGTTAAGCACTAGACATGCTGCTTTGCACTAAGTGATAGTAAATTTCATACTCTGCAACTCCACTTTCTCATAGACAAGCTTATTGGGTTAAAAAGGAATGGAGAAAGAGCAAAGAATGAGTATGCCTTCAGAGATCTGGGATTAAGCAAAATCCTTTGCATGTGAATAAGGATCTTAGCTTTGTTTTGCTGTTTGGCTTAAAAATTTCTCAACAAGAGCAACTTGGCTGCCATATAGCCATGTGCTCATTAATGCAGGATTATGGTCCCTTTGAAACTCTTTCTGACAGTCTTCACCTCACAGTTATAAATGCGGAACTGGATATTTCTGGGTTAAAGGATCAAAACTCAAACTGAAAGACAAAGGGCTCAAATTGTATAAAGCTATAATTACCTCCAATGGGCTCAGTGTACCAATTAAATGCTGCATTCTATCTTTATTTACACCACTTTCTGTTCTGAATGAACTCACTGATTTCAACTGGATGAAACACAAGTAAGAAAAACTGCAGTCTCAAATTATTTTATGCTAGATTTCTTTTTCCCTAGTACTGTATGTCAAAGATCTCAAAACCGAAGATTAGTCTTTTTAGAAAAGACCATTTTACGCACACCTTCTGATGATGCTCACGTTTTCAATGTGAAAGTTTTAAATGCTTCTTTTTATAAGGAAGTATAATGTGATGCAACTGAATTTCTTTCTAATTCCAAGGTGAAGGTTTAAGAAATTCTTGGAAAAGAAAGAGACAACTGTGTGTGCCCTTCAAAGTAATTAGCAAGTTTCAACAGTGATTGGTACAAAACAATTATTGTCATTGATCAGCACTGAACAGATAATTTTAAACAAAGTCATTGTGTGCTCAGCAGATTACAGCTTGTTAACGGGCAAGTTCTAAATGACCTCTTAAGCTAGTCAAATCAATGATGCATATTCCTCATTAAGTAACATCAAAATGTAAGTGGTCTTATAAATAATGTTTATTTTAAGCACTAAAACAAATGGCAAAACCTTGATATATCAAAAGCCATCTGCTCATGGAATTTTTTTTTTTTTTTTGCCACAGGATTACTTTTGTTGCTAAAAATTTATAGTAACCTTAAATCTTTTAAGGGAGAAAATCATATTTTGACCTACTACTGAAACTGATCAACACAAGATCTCTGATTCAATTTTAGAAGGTAAAACTGATAGGTCTGGTTACAAAAGACAGAGGTGTAGAATGACATACACAGTTATTGTTATATTTTTAGAACACTGAACTATATTAGTCATGAATCAAACTCCCAATGTATGAATATGAGGCACTGTTGGTTTAGGAAAAGTAAAGTCTGGGCATGCATCTACTGTGCAGAAGCTCAACAGGCCTGATTCTCAATTGTCCTGGGCCTTGGTTAGTTCTTCAGAAAACTGATGACAGAAAGAAACCAAAACCATGCAGTGTTTCAGATTGGTAGCATTTTAAATCTGCTCTGCAGATACTGCTACACACGACTATTTAGATAGAGGAGAAACCGATTCTGACATTTGCAACTAAATAAAGATCTGTTCTATTGTTTTCTACTGATTTAAATTTCTATTAAAGAAAAGGACATGACTGAAAAAATGGTACTTTGAAGATTTATATCACCTAATGATTCAACATTATATTTCCATTACAAATGAATGGGAACACATTCAATTTCTTTTAAAAATGAAAGACCAAATGCAAAACTCCATTTGATTAGAATACATAATTACCTCTGAAATTTAGTCTTCAAATGTCTTCTAAAAGTACACAGGCAACTTTTAAGAGCTGGCTTACATCTTATGTTTTCTCACTGATTTCAGCTGCAGGAGTAAATGGCATTTACCCACTGTGGAATGCTTTCCAACTAGCTAACTAAGGAATAAACTAAAACAATAGCAAGAAAGTACATTTGTGAGGAATTAGACTGCTGTTAAACACCTTCAGTTCTCTAACCTGCACCAAATGTAAGATTCAACTTTGTGCCTTTGAGAGAACCAGGACTAAGTAAAAAACCAGATGGGAATGCAGCTCTTGACTCTGAGTTATTCTGGACCCAGAAAGGTCACAAAATTAAAATCCATTCTGAGAATCTTCCTACTTTACAGGAGTTTCCTTGGGTTAATCTTCATCCTCACCATATTCCTACATTTGACAGAATTCAAAGGGTAAGATAGCTTGTCTAAAAAGATACAGGCCTCTCAAGTAAAACAGTTTTATATCACAAAATAAGTAAGTAAGATAAAAAGATTTCATCAAATTAATTATCTCATGTCCTTCCCATGTTTGTTTTACATATTTGTTTAGGTGCAGTTCCGAAGTTCAGTGAATAAAAATCCTAATTTCTAGTTAAACATATTTTGCAGTTTTCCCTGTAAAAAGCTTCATCAACTGTAGATTTACTAAAGTTCATGGACTGTTTATACTTTTCTTCATTTAGCAAAATTCACTCATAGTATCATCAACGAGATCAGTGCAGTCCCACCTCTGTGTTTAGGCAATGAAATTGTCCTGTGCTCTCTGAGTAACTCTTGAGATTCAATACATCAAATGTCATGTACCAACAAAAGAAAAAGCACAGCTACATCAGTTTGTCAGAATTGTAAATATATGTCTACATTTGTAAGAACATTGGCAAATAGAATGTTTGGGGGTTTTAGCAGTATCACATAAGGTAAGGTACAATGAACATTTAAATGGGGCAAGACACATGCAGGTGCCTTAAATTCAGCTACAGTTTTCAAATACAACCCAAACTACTGAGTGCAACTTTAATTTTTAACTATGTACTATTTCCCACTGTTGCCATCAGCATATCAATCAAGTGTATATTATTCTGGTTTGCTCATTTTATTAAAAGCAAATTCGGAGCACAATTGACTTTTCATTTGTTTAACAAGGGAAGAAATATTTACCCTGACAGCCATTTCATTGTAGAAATTCATCTTCATAATAAAATATGCTGTCTGTGAACCAAGGAAAAAAAAGATGGCATATATTTCAGTTACACAAAGACAGTCCTCCTATTTTTACATATAAAAGATAAGAATCTTTATACATAATACATAATAAGAGTTCTAGGCTTACAGAGAATAAAATCAAACTTTGTATTGAAGAGATAGGCTTCCTAATACATAATGCAGGCTTAACCAGAAAAATCTATGGTAGTCAAACTAGGAGCTAATGGAGATATATGATCATAAAATGCTCTCCGCTGAGTTTGATAATCAATGGTGCTCTACTGAGAGTAGAATAACAAAGCAGAAATATTCACAAGTGCTGGTGACACGTAGTATTGTATGATTTATTCACTGGGGTTCTTTTAGCCAAAACTCACAGAAACATAAAAGGAATTCATATTTCAAGACGTCTGGTTTAATGAAAAATTCAAAGAAATGCTGTCTTCAGTCGAAATCGTTCAAGGATACGGATGCAGTGATGGAGCAAAATTGTGCCTTCCAACCATCTGTACTAAATGTTATGTACTTAGCTGCCTCCCGAGTAATCGTTGGGAATTTTGTTTCATTTAATATTCATTTTAACATCATAAAATCATAAATACAATGATACCATGTTACAGTGAATCCCCTGATATAGAAAACATTTCCTGAAGTCCTGGTTTCCTTCCAATAAAGTAGAATTCCTCTCATAGTGAACGAATCCCCTATTATACTAAGCAATCACTTGGCAGCATAGGTTATTTTAATGGATACATCACTTTAAACTAAGCTTTCACATCTGTTCCGCCCTCTAATTACAAATGCAAAATGAGCATAATTCACAATTGTATCATAAAAAGTAAAATATAAGTACTTTGAATGCAAGAGTATGTCCTTTATTTAGCACAACATGCAGCTTTTATGTGTTTCTCATGTTTTAGACACAAATCAAAGGCAAAAGTGCTTTCCCCTGATATAGTGATTTTCTCCCCCATGGCAAACAGGAATCCACTATAAAAGGGTTTCACTGTAATTAGTGTTATTTGAATTGCCTAGTCTGATCCAAAGCAAATTGTCTGTGGAGAGCAGCAGGACTGGATTATTTATCAACAGTCTGGGCAATTAAGAAACAGTTGGCTGCAATATGTTATTTACAAATGAACACAATGATGCTACTTCATTTTAAATTCTCTTTCTTCATTACATTAAGCAAGGCATAATTCCTGCAGTTTAATTAAGGTGCATTTTAAATGCTCACTTTAATATCAGACCAATCTACTAATAATGGAAACAGTACAAAAAAATATTTCTTATGTGAAAGAAAATTGCAGGGTTGTTCAATTTCAAAAAAGTTTCACGTGTATGTGTAGATGTATACATACACACATGTGTATATATATATATATATATATTTGAGGGAAAATCTGCCCCAACGGTACAAATTAGAATAAACAGTGGACTGTCTCTCTCCCTTCATCTCCATAAATGTTTACTGAGTGCTACTAAGAGTAGATAGTTAATAATGGAATGAAATAATGTCTGCCAGATTTAAGTATATTCCTAAACTGTTTGATTAAATTGATAAAATTCTGTTTTGCAGCTCATCTTTTCTTTCTTTGCAAGGGAACGTAAGAGTTGCCACACCACCAAATAGATAAAGTACATTTTAATGGAAGTTCCTAAGCTTAAAAATGTTTATCAGATTTCTGTCCATCGATTATTAAACTAAATCTTACATCTTTTTGTTTATTCTTCTCAGAGTTGAAGGCTGTGAGCACCTAGGTCTGAATGCAGCCCATTTCACTGAAGAACCTAAATCGGAGACCTAATGTCATTAATGCTCTTGATATCATCAACACTCAAAGACAGAGGGATCATTGTCTCTGAGCTTGGCAAAGCACTGAAAAACTTTGTCTACTATTTACAGAGACAGTCAGCGGCAACTAGGATCCTAACTTGCACACCTCACTAAGGTGTGAAAATCCAGGCCTTTACCACCACTTAAGATGGTCACTCACAATAAAAAGGAAGTTTCACATTTCTGCTTTTACTCAACCATTGCTCTAAATCACAAGTCATCCAAATGCAGAATTGCTCACACAACTGTCTTACAACCTTATTCTTTCACCGAAAGCTGAAGGCTGCGTCCCTATCTAGGTTCTTTTGCAAATGGATTTGCCCTCTGTTTTCTAATCCTGATCAGAAAGTTTTGCCATTACAAGTGATGGAAAATGTGTTCATCCCTATTCACAAAAGAACAGTTATAATTTAGTGCTTCAACCCAAGTCTACACTTATGTGGTCTCCTACTAAACAAAAGATTCTTTTGTAAACTGGGGCCTGCTTGTCCAGAAGACCCTTTCCTTATGCTTAAGCAGAATTACCTGCATTTCAGCCTGTGTCCAATGGATTGCTTGTCATTGATTCATTGAGTGCCAATTGAAGGTGACACCGCCAGGTTAACTCTCTGGGGAAAATTATCTTGCCATCTTATTCACATGTACCACCTCTATTTCTGAATCATGAAGTCTTTGTATTTCTCTGATGTTACAGGTCTTCCCACCAGCTTACTTTAAAATATATGTTTCCAAAATATATCTGAAGCCTTTTGTTTATAAACTGTTGTACTATTTTCTCCTTTTGTATGTAAAAACATGTTTGGGGACCAACTACAAACGTGATCTGATTCTGACTGGTGTTTTCTTTTGCTTTAAACAGTTAATATGAAATGACAAATTCAAACAAGATCCAGAAATCTGACTGAGGTTAAGGCTGAGAGAAAGAAAGAAACACATGGTCTAAATTGGCGTGTTCTTGTGATGGTTTGGGTGTTTTTGTAGAGCAAATAGGCATTTGACTAATTCCTGTTAGACTGGTATTATTTAAAACTGGTTGCTGAGTTGAAGCTAAACCATTTAGAGTGATGTCAAACTATATCACATAAAATATTCACTTTTCTCAACTGCATCTCCTTTCAAAGTAAGCTAAAAATACAGCCATCATGCACGCCAACTTCATATAACAATTACATGTTACAATTCCCCTTCCTTAAACAAGTGCTTATTTGGCTTTGAGAAATAGTATAATAAAGAAACAGTGATGTACAGTTTGATTCATGTTCTGGTGCTTGCCTGGTTTTAAAATTCATACTTTTCTGCACATCACACAAAACTTCAGAATCCAACACAGTCAATGTAACTAAGTTATTAAGAAAATTGTAGGAGAGCAGTTCTTAATTTTAGCTTGAGATTAATTAGGAAACAAAGCCTTATACCAAAGAACCTATGTTTAGAATAGAAAGGCACATAATCTTAATCATATGAATAGCATCAATAGGTGAGGGCTTTTTTACTTAATGCATTTTAACAGTCAAAAGAAGAGGCAGTAGAGGAGTAGGAAATGAAATACTAGTAGTGATGCACATATGGACAACCAATCTGATGAGCCTCAGCCTTTGTTATTTTCCGCATCAGTACCACTCACATTTCACAATTTTGAATATAATCATTAAAATGATTTATTATCAAGCAATCATGGGTATTTTGTGCATATGCTTTGCCTTGTTTGCTGGCAGCAGATACCAATCCAATCATTATAAGCAGACAAATTTTAAAGTGACCAGTGTATTTAAGGAACTATCATGTCAAATGTATCACTGTGTTTCATAGTCAGGAAAATTACAGCTGTTATTAGCAAGAGCTCATTGCAAACATTAACTGATCCTTTTAACTTGAAAGTTATGCTAAGCTGCTGAGTAGATTTTGGGGTTTTTTAACATATTTCAAATTCAGCCATTGAGTAAAGACAGCATAACAACAAACATAAGGCATTAACTTGAACTTCATATGTAAGTCCACCCCAAATCACACAATATTGAATATAGCAGTCTAAAGGGAGTAAAGGATGCCTCTGTATCTGCTATTTGTATGGCTTTCAGGTTGGCTTTCAATCAGGCTGTCCTATTTAGTCTTCTCCAATCAAAGAGATGGCAAGTACAAAATGAAGCATTTGAAGGGAAAAAGTGGTTCTCTATGCTGATTGCTGTAAAATTTGGAAGGTTTCTGATGAGATTCGCTTTCTCTAGAGCCCTGGCTAGCACTGGATAAGTACTGAAATCCAGAAACTGGATGAATTCATGGTCTGATTTAGAATGTGTGTCCTAAGTGTGGGCTTGTAGAATTTTTTGTCCTACATTATTTCACAGACTTCAGATTTGGCAAGAGCTTGTCAGTTATGTCTATTTGAAGAGCTAAATATGAACTAGGCTTTATTGATTAAATACTTTTTTATTTTTCTTTTCAGAAATATATTTCAAGAATGGAGAGCTTAGGGGGTTTTCTGATGTCAGCTCTCTCAGCTTCATTATTACAGGAAATCTGTGCTAATTTGAAAGACTCTGTCTTAAAATGTAATTGTCAGAATGTTTTATAAGAAGACAGGGAAAATGAAAACAGAACAAAGAGGTGAGGTAAAAGACCTGTGATTTCATGAATGCACAGAACAATTGAGGTTGGCAGGGACCTCTGAAGCTCCAAACCACTACTCAAAACAGGGTCAATTAGAGAAAGTTGTGCAGGGCCTTATGTGATGGGGTTTTGAGTATCTCAAAGGGTGGAAACTCTACAAGAACAGCTTGCTCAATCTGGGCAATCCCTTCCAGTATCTGAGCACTCTCACAGTAAAAAAAGTTGTTTCTTATCTTCAAGTGGACTTTCTTGTGCTTCAGTTTGTGCCCACTGCCTCTCATCCTGTCCCTGGGCACCAATTCCAAATACCACTGAGGCTGGCTGTCTGGGAAGAGTTATCTTGCCATCTCACCTACAGGACACCACTCAGAACAGTGCAATAGACAATAAGCATGGTGGTTATGTGTTCACTTTGTATCTTATCTGGGCACCACTGTTCTCACAACCACTATACATAAAGGCAAGTCTCTGAAGTAACATAATTCTATTTAAAATAGGAAACTGATTACTGTCAACAAAGAAACTAGCATTTGAACATGAATAGCCGAAAGAAAGCTCCTTACAATCGGGCAGGGATTGAGAATTGGCCATCAGATCTTAGTCCTGATTAATCCCTCTTAAAAACCTAATGATCAGATGTCAAAAACCGACATGGTCCTTATTCTCATCTTGAAAAACACAGAAACACATGAATCACCTTGTTTCTGAAATGAAATTCATCTCTCTACAATGCTTAAACTCTGAAAAAATGTAGAACTCGAGGGAACATTATGAGATGACTTCATCTAAAACATTGCCTGAAGTGTATCTAAGCCATCCATAAGCATTTTTCTATTCTCCTCTTAACAACCTGCACTAGAGGGAGTTCCACAACATCTTTTGGCAGTATGCATCAATATTTCACATGAATTTGATTTCTTCTCTCCCTTTTCCCAGTGACTGCATAGATCCTTTCTCTTCATTAAAAAATTTAAGATACATTATCATGTCTCCATTCTACAGAAGCTCCTCTAGATTAAACAAACCTTCTTTAAGCTCAAGAAAAATATTCAGATGACGTTCCTTCTCTTTTTTTGAAACAGAACCCAATTCAACCATGCAGCTATCTGCTCTATATTCAAGAATTAGAGAGGACTGAAAAGTACAGCCTGAAAGATGGCTCATAATTTATCAGTTAAGCCAGTTAGTAAGTTGGAAGAGAGAAAATCTTTAAATAGATTACTGATAAACTTGGGGGAAAAATAGACAATCTTTCAGGTACATGACTCCTGCTACTTGCAAATAGAGTTCAGTAGAGGGTACGAACTTTGGTCTGTAATGTATGAGCTATTACAGCTCTTTTTTTTACTTTTCCTTGAGTTGTCTGTTTTGATTAAAACACAACAATTTAACAAAATTAATCTAGAATAAATGACTAACAAGTTTAAAACTATTGTAAAACATTAACATAAATTGATAAATCAGTGAAGTAAACCACATATTAAAACCTTAATTTTTTTATGTTAAAGGCAAATTAGTTTCTTCTTAATCTCCTAAACCTGTTAATAGAGGTTTTAGCTTGTGTGCTATCATACACTTTTGCTATCTTCAGGTCTGCCAAGGGAATTAGATTGACTGTGATCTGCTGTGTGCCTTAAGGCAAAACCTCAAATACTTCAAGGTTCATTAAGCAAGAAATTTAAACCACTAAAACATAAAACAGCAATGTGTGGACACATTGGCTTATTTTATTTTCAAAATTAGAAGTTCTGCCAGGAAACAAAAAAAAAAAAAGGCATCTTTTAAAGCTCCAATCCTGCAATTAGCATCATGTGGGCAGGCTTCTGCATGAGCAGATCTCATTGCTGGTTTGGGGACTAATATTCCAGAGCTGCAAACACTTAAACACTGACTTAACTTGACTGTTATGAGTAGGCTTTCTGAAATTAATGGTGCTTTTCATGATAGTAAAGTTAAGTATGTGCCTGTGTGAATAAAGGATCAAGATTCAGCTTTTTAATTTCACAGTGAGGGAATGAATTATTTCTATGTATTCTACAAGTAACCAAACAAAACTTTTAAAAGTAGTTTTCTACCTCCAGCATTTTTCTGAAGTGTTTTCTGCATCGATATCCTCTCCACCACTTCTGTATCAAAATCACCATTGCATTCAGATGTCTAAAATGAAATATATTAACAAAATAAGGATTCTTTTGAGACTTCCTAGTATAACTTTTTTCATAATATTAAAAATAACATATAGTGTATTATCCATACTTATTCCAAACAGATGACCTCTACAAACACACTTTATATGTATACATGTATGCATACATACATTTGCACACAAAAAAAGTCCAGTTGCCATACCCTCACTAGGCAATTTTTCTGTAACAACAACAATAAGAGAGAGCAGCACCACAGAAAAGGAGCTGGGGGCCCTGGTTGCCAGCAAGCTGAATATGAGTCAGCAGTGCCCTGGCAGCCAGGAGGGCCAACTCTGTCCTGGGGGGGCATCAGGCAAAGCATCGCCATCTGGTTGAGGGAGAGGATTGTCCCGCTCTGCTCTGCACCGGTGAGGCCTCATCTTGAATCTTGTGTGGAGCTTTGGGCACCACAATATAAGAAAGATATAAAGCTACTAGAGAGCATCCGAAGGAGGGTTATGGAGATGGTGAAGGGCCTTGAGGGGAAGCCGTTATGAGGATTGGCTGAGGTCACTTGATCTGTTCAGCCTGGAGAAGAGGAGACTGAGGGCAGACCTCATCCCAGTCCACGGCTTACTCCTGAGGGGAAAAGGAGAGACAGGCACTGATCTTTTCTCTGTTGTGACCAGTGACAGAAGCTGAGGGAGTGGCTTGAAGTTGTGTCAGGCCAAGTTTAGCTTGGATATTAGGAAAAAGTTTTTTGCCCAGAGGGTGGTTGAGCACTGGAACAGGGTCCCCAGGGAGGTGGTCACAGCACCGAGCCCGACAGAGTTCAAGAAGTGTTTGGACAGCGCTCTCAGGCACATGGTGTGACTCTAGAGGTGTCCTGCACAGGGCCAGGAGTTGGACTTGGATGACCCCTTCCAACTCAGGATATTCTATCATTCTATAAGAAAAGTCTGAATCAGCATATCTGAGGGACATCTGGTTGTTTCGTTTCTTTTCCAGTCATGATAAGATGTCCTATAAGAATACTGTGTATCTATTATGAAGATAGATTATTTCCATGCTACCTATTAGCATCATGCCTTTTTAACTGTACGCAGTTCTGAAAATCAAAAATTATTTTTTACAGCGCCACAGCAAATATTTCATTCTGTTTAAAAGCAGAATAACAGTTGTTGCTCTTTTTTTTCCCTAAATGCTCCTATTTTATTAAAATCAAGTAATACCATGAGCAATTTTGAGGAAAAGTTCAAGGCTGAAACATAGATTAGGATAGGCTAGATAGGCTTAATATACTACCTCAGATAGGCTCGGACCCTGCATCCTCGAAACCAGCTCTGGATTTTGACAGCAGCTCTGTATTTTATTTTTCTGTCTTCATCTATAGATCTGGTAATATAAAAGCAGTAATAATTATCAGCATGGCAATGTAGAACCAAAGAAAAATATTCTAAATATGTTTTATTATTGTAGTTTTGGATCCTTTTCACTAGGTTTTTCACTTTTAATTCTACATAATTCAATGGTAGTGCAGAAAAATGTAATTTACTTTAGTTGCATAGTACGAAGGTAACAAGGATAAAGAGTATTGCAACTCATAGGGAATGTAATTTTTGGGAGAGTGTATTTCTTATTCTCACACAATACTGAATACACATGTCAGCATGTCATGTGGAATTCTTCCATTGCAGGTGAAATATGTGGATAATGCTTTAACTAAAATTAGGACTGAATTATAAGAAAAATCAGGTAACTGTGCATAATATTGTATACTACGTGAATATTAAATAAATTCACTGCGATCAATATTATAATCTGAAACACATATTAAATGTAAGATCTAGTTTAAACACACTATCTTTTGATTGTTAAAAAATATTTTAGTCATGTATTACTTGAACATTGATAGCATCAATAATGGTGACAGATACACTCCTTGTCTGTAGGATTTTTTTAATGAATATGAGTTGACCTTAGCAGGATGGAAACAGAGGATTTAGACATTCTATCTAGTTTCCTAGGAAGGAATTTCAAGAGGAGAAATATGAAAAAGAAGAGGTGATCAAAGGCAAGTGAGATACAAATGTAAGTTTATACCGTTATGACCATGAAAGCATAGGAAAGAAACTAGGTGTGGGAATTTCCAAACTTTAGATGGCCTGGAACATCAGGAAACTTAGTGTGGCTTAAAAGGAAGTCAGAACTCGGAAACTTAGTAATTTAAATAGATACCAAAGGGACGACCATAGGAATCTTTTACATGGAAATACAGTAGTCAATGCAACAGCTTTTTGAGTCCTGACAGAACTTTTCAAAATGGGAACTCAAAGACACAGATTTTGGAGATGATGTAGATATGAAACTGGCAGCATATTGACATGTGCTACAGACAGGCAAAGAGGGAATAAAAGGAAACAACAGAATTACAAAATATGCTAAGGTTGTAGCATTGATTAATACAGATCCTAGAGGAAATAATGAAAAAGGGAGGATACAGAGAAGGATGAAGGATTTGGCTTTAAGTTACACAAGAAGAAAGGTTATCTAGAAAGAGATACTGGTGAGGTAGCAGAAGATGCAAGGTAGATATAGGGGAGAATTGATGACTTCAAGGAGATTTTCAAGAACTATTAGATGTCAAAGCTTTGTGTCAAATGACACAGTACAAGGAAAAGACGTGCACAAGTGGGAAAGAAACACAAGAAGCACAAGTAAAAGCACCTCATCAGAAAATAATTCCAAGAGATATCTCTTGCTTGCATTCTCTCTGTTACTGTCTACTAGGAGAATAGTGTTTGTGACAAAGATAAAAGTCACCTAAGGAAAACCATGAATCTAAAAGAGATTAAAGAAATATATTAACCTGGAAGAGGCTTTTCAGAGAATTTAGGAAGAAATAATTACCATTATGAGTTTCAATGCTGAGAGGTAAAACTCAGCTGTGAGATCAACTCTGGCTTTTATTTATTTTTTTATTTGTTTCAAAGCATCAGTAACTGTCAAGTCTTTGAACTGAAAATGATATTTTAATTTTCGTGGATTTTTTTTATTATCCCATTTTTATTAGGAACATATTTACCAAATACTTTTTAATTTGTTACACCTGACACAAAATAACAATTAGGTTACTATTAGTTAGTTTCCTTAATTACCTGATATCAGTGAGCTCAACTAACAAAGTTTTGTGTCAACATTAATTGCATCAGTAAACACCAACAAGACTATTTTTTATCTGATAAATTAGGATTATCCTCACCATATTTCTTGTGAAATGAAATGCAGATTTACTATCAGAGATCAAGAAACATTAGCTCCACTCATTTTATATCATCTGGTGCAGCATGTGCTCTCAAATCATGTTAAACAGGCACAAATTTTCATTGTCATCTGACAGTCATCATACTGACTTTCTCAGTATCTGAAAACTGTGGGAAACAGACTTTTTTAATCTAAGACCACAGAATAAAAAGTTTTCAAAGCTGACTAGAGAGCTTACTTATTCCCTTCGTGTGTAGATTCTGAGTTTTCATAGGAAGCAGACACCTTCACAATACTTTTACCTAGAGGTAAATGATTTTGATTAAAAGGATTTTGATTGAGCAATTTGGGCCTGGACAGGCAGCCACAATTACAGTCTGGAAACTAAGGAGATGTGGGACTGTCCATGTCAGAGGTAACCATTCCTACCCACTTGGCAATGACAACAGTCTGCTTCTGGAAGAGCAGAAGCCTTCTCCTCTCTTACTCCCTGTTAGATTTTTTTAGCTGGCATTCTGTCTTGCCTGGCCAAGGCAGTTTACAAGTCCGCGTAAAGTTTATTGAAGCAGACCAACAACAAGATAGATCCACAAACCCTTTTAACTGCCCTTGCCAGCAGAAGTGGTTTGAGGTGAAAGTTTCTCAGGCAGGTATTTGCCCTTTTGATCAGGTTGCATAGTTGTCACACTGTCTGAATTAAGCTTTTAGAGTCACAGGTATTTGTCAAAGACTTTACTGAAAGTAAAAAAAGCATATTCAAGGTCAGCACCTGACACAGATGCTACAGTAAACAAAAGTAGGTTCTTGAAAGAGTAGAGTGATAAAATTGTGTAACACTTTAGACAGTGCACTAATGGATTCTGAATAGTCTAATGCTTATGCTGACAGGGTATTTCTCAAAGTGCAGGTTTATGATATTTTTGCATTATGACATCATTGGGCAAGTCCTTCCCTAGAAAGGTGTTTTTCCTAAAAAGCTGGCTTAAGACACCTCATACCTCTCACATAAAGAGAGTTCTGCATAAAGCATGACAGCAATGTTATGAAGATCAGAAAAATATTATTAAGATTAGTTGCTGAGCTGGACTGTTTGAATCTTCTCATTTAAATACTCAGCTGCAAATCTGAATTTTCAGAAGCTGATGAATCATAGCCTATTCTTAAAAGGGAAACAATTCATGTTTGGAAAGCTCTGCCAAAAAACAAATCCCCAAACATCAAGGATGCTGACCTCCAATGGATTCCCAAGTCTGGCTCAGACTGCTCTTTCTAACCTGAAATATGTGAAATATAAGCATAGTTTCCTGTAACTGATGTTTGTTTAGTGAACTGCTGTGTGTACAGTCACAGGAGTATGAACAAAAGTTCAGGGGAAGAACAGGAAAACACAACACTTTACATGCAGGCAGGACTTGATGTCTGTGTAACTTTTTGGAATGTTCAGGAGCTTTGTTATTCATGCTAATGATGTTGTAATTAGATTCAAAAATAAATTATTCATTAATTAGTGAAGAAAAATTAAACTACAACTATGCTAAACACACTTTTGTGTGTGTGTGTGTGTGTGTGTATTTGCATTGCACATACAGCAACAGCAACAGTGCAGTTGAATAAAAGTGTCTACAGGACAACTCTATGCAATATTAAAGTTGGTCTTAAAACATTTTATTTCCAAAAATCTGATCTGGGAAAAGCTGGCCATCACCATGTTAGCAGCTAGAAAACTCAGCAGTGCAAACTGGCCCACTTGGTGAGGAGAAGGGTAACAGGTGATTTGACCTCTCAGCCTGTTGCTCACTATGTGGGATATGTTAGGTCTTTAAGTAGAATAAACATCTCCTTAACTTGGTAAAAAAAAGACAAAGCAGGTACTTAGAAACTCAAGTTGCACAATCTAACTTAGGGACTCCTGGTGTGCGACTGGGGAAAAGGGGTTGGCTCCTGGGGAGAGGGCTGTAATCGCGAGGCTCAACACCTTTTAGGAGTTTCCAGAGGCTCCTTTTCCCTCAAAATTAGCAAGGTGTTGCGGGGGTGGGCGGAGAAAGAGAGGTACATTAAGTATTTTTATTGTATAAATGGACCCCTTAAAGACGCTGTGCTGCTGCCATCAGGTCTCCTCACATCACACTGGCAGTATTTGGGACCAAGGAGGTAAGCTGGTGCTCTCAGGAGGGATTTTAAAGTGAAACAGAATCACAGAATGGTTAAGGTTGGAAAGGGACCGCAGTGGGTCATCTGGTCCAGCCTCTCTGCTGAAGCAAGCTCATCCTAGAGCACATGGCACAGGATTGCGACCAGAAGGTTCTTGAATATCTTCATTCAGGGAGACTCTGTAACTTCTCTGATCAATCTGTTCCAGCGTGCTGTCACTCCCATAGTAAAGAAGTTCTTCCTCATATTCAGGTGGAACTTCCTGTGCATTGGTTTCTGCTCGTTGCTTCTTGTCCTATTGCTTGGCACCTCCAAGAAGAGCCTGGATCCATTCTCGACAGTCTCCCTTCACATACTTATAGACATTGATGAGGTCCCCTCTCACTCGTCTCCTTGTGGCTGACCAGGCTCAGCTCCTTCAGCCTCTCCTCGTAAGAGATGTTCCAGTCCCTTGATCATCTTCGTAGCCTTCCGTTGGACCCTCTCCAGGAGCTCCATGTCTCTCTTGTACTGAGGAGCCCAGAACTGGACAATTTCCAGAGGGACTGCCGCCATCTCGTTGCCGGGGGTCGCCCGCCCGCCCCAGCCCAGCATGAGGAGGTGTGACCCGCCCCACCACCGGCACGGCCCGGGTACCTTTTCGCAAGGAAATACTCCTCTCGCAGCTCCGACAGCCTCTCCTGCAGCCGGGCCAGGGCGGCCATGCTCCCTCCCTCCTCCCGCCCTCCCGACGCCGCCGCCATGGCAACGGGACCGTCCCACTGCGCTGTGGCGCGGGGGTGGCGCTGCCCCGGCGGCCTCGCAGGCAGGGACCGGCACCGCTCCGGGGGCAGCGGGGGCTGCGTGGGGCTGCACCGGAGGCGAGACGGGGGTGCTGGAGGGGACGCGGAGCCCCTGGGTAGCGGTCGGGAGAGAGCCGGGAAGAGGCGAGGTGGTCGCACCCGGCTTCCTCCGGTGCCGCGGCCGCTTCCGGGCCCGCATCATGGGGGACTGAGGAGCAGCGCCGGCCGCCCGCGCCCGCCCGCCCGGCCCGAGCCCGCCCGGCCCCGGCCCCCGCCCGCCTCCCCTCGGCACAGTCTCTGCGAAGCGGCGCCAGCCTCCCCGGGGAGCGGCCGGGCGAGGCGCCGGGTTCATGTTCCGGGTGGCTGAACCTACCCCGACCCGAGCTCAGGCGGCGAGGAAGAGCTGGTAAGCCCGGGCCCGGGGGGGACACGTGTCCGCCGCCCCCTGCCCGCCCGCGGGGCCGCTGGAGGCGGGAGCGGGTCGGGAACAGCATCTCCGCGCTACAGGTGGGGCTTGGAAACGTGGGGGCGGGTGGTGCCCTGGCCGGGCCTCCCCGTGGCTGCGGCTGGCACAAGGCGGAGGGGATGGTGGTGATGGTGGTGATGGTGCCCGGCCAGGCCCCGGGGGATGCGCGGCCGGAGGTCTGAGAGGGGCCACTGGCGCGTCCCGGCGGCGCGACGCGTTTATGAGCGAGCAATAGGCGGAGGGAGGAATTTCAACGACTTTCTGAAAAGGGACAGCAGGCAAACGATGAATCAAAACTTTTGTCCCGAGCTCAGTTAGGTTTCCCTGCGTGTTTGGGTTTTTCTAACAGCCTAACAGCCTAAAGCCCTTGCAGTGTGTGCAGCTGAGCATCCAGGGACTTAGGTTTGCTGCTCTGGAGGTTTTTTATTGCAAACCAAGAATCAACAAGTGCTGCTGTAGCCATCGAGCAGGGAAAGCGTGGGTGGTTCTCCTGCAATAAAGTTCACAGATTTACTGTTTTATGTAATTCCATGTGCCAGCATAGTGTCCGCAAAGGCCATATTGTTTTTATTGTAGCACTGTGAATAGGGGAAGCCAAGTAACAGAATAGAAAAAGTCACTATTGTTAACAGGCCATGGAGGTGTAAAAACTGGTAGTGGAAAGACTTGATAGACACAGGATGTCCCAAAAAACCAGCTGGGAAGCCTTTAGTTTTCTTCCTGAAATGTTACATATCTTGTGATATGTTAAGTAACAACTGGTGTATATAGCTTGTCATTCATTTAACTTTTATTAATGTCAGCAAGGAGGATTGTGGTGGCATTTTTTTGTGTTTTTTTTCTTAATAATTTGAGACCTTGAGGCTTTTTTAGAGGCTATGTTACATATACAGATAGCTTCTGGTAGATTTCTCAGATCTAAAATAGTTTTTCTTTCATCTTTTTTTTTTGTTTGTTTCTTTTCTGGGGATGAGGACGAAGAGGAAGGGAAAGGCTTTACACTGTGTTTTCTTACATAGAAAACTCCATTTGTCCTCCACTTTTGCTGATGCCATCTGGTTTTTTTCCTGTGGGTATTGTCATGGCTTCTTTACAATTTTCTAAATGAGAAAACTTTCAAAGAGGGATTTTACTTGCTCTGATAAATGTATTGGGTAGAAGAAGCTTGTCAGTATTGCTAGACATCCAAATTTGCCTGATATAAATATAACTTCTGTTGGTGTAATTCAGAACGTTTCAGAGAATGAGGTATACTCCAGTGGCACAAGTATTTTTACTTGAGTAGAAATGCTGCATACAATAGAAACATTGCCTACGACATTCTGAACGTGTGTCTGTACTCTGAGAAATTTTTCATTAAATATACCTGTCATTCATCTTTAAATTTTACTGGTTTGTGTCCACATAAAGTAATAGTCTTCAGCAACATGAGGTGTGGGCATAGTCTTCTGCAATTGTCATCAGACAGTAGTGATTTTGCTTGTGCAGATACACGGCCCAGAGGAATTCAATATAGAGAAAAATATTGAAATGTTATCTATAGCAATCTTGGTTTAGCAGTTCTTAAGGAAGGTCTGTTGAAAATCTGACTATTCCTCAGAGCTGCTCTCCTATTCTTATATATAAGTTATTTCAGAAGTTGTCTATTAAAGGAAGTCCATTTGCGTGGGATGCAGGAAAATACTTTTTTCAGTGTCTAATACTTGATGTACAAAATTAAGAACTTGTGCTTTTCTAACAGCACTGAGACCCTAAAGAGCTGAGTAGATTCAGAAGAACCACAAAGTAAAACTGTTCACTTTGGATGGTAAAGCTGCTCCAAAGCTGAATGTTTTTCATTTAAATTGTGAACACATGTAGCAATTTAGGAATAGTTTGTGTTTCGGATACTTATTGGGCACTCTGATAATGACTATGGTGCTATAGTGTATTACCACCATGTGACAGTTCATGTAATTCTGCACCTTGACAATTAATTAGTGAACTCATACTTCTGAAAAGGGCAAGCATATCAGTAAATGACAGCAATGGGATTGTAAGAATTGCTCCCTCTTATGATAAATTGCTCCAAATCTCATTTCTGGCTGACCAATTCATTTGTGTTAGAGCCTTGTTAAATGTAGTTCATGTCAGCATCTTTCTGACTGTATGCCATTGCTCTGTACTAAACACTTTTTCACTGTTAAATATAAGTAGACTGATAGTATTTATTGTTGTGCCTTCTTAGATAAGCAGCAGTTGTAGAAAAGTCAGATATACTTATTGCAAGTTAGCCTGGCCCTAATTTTTAGGAGGATCAGCAGCATACTCAGTTATAAAATACCATCATTGCTCAAATACTTTTTATTGTATAGGATAGAATCACATAATCACAGAATGGGTCAGGTTGTAAGGGACTACAGTGGGTCATCCAGTCCAACCTCCCTACTTCTGTAGGGTCATCCTAGAGCACACAGCACAGGATTGCATCCAGACAGTTCTGGAATATCTCAATGAGGGAGACTCCACAACATCCCTGGGTAATCTGTTCCAGTGTGCTGTCACTCCCACAGTAAAGAAGTTCTTCCTCATATTCAGGTGGAACTTCCTGTGCATCAGTTTCTACCCCTTACCTCTTGTCCTGTTGCTTGGCACCACTGAGCAGAGCCTGGCTCCATCTTCTTGACACCCTTCCTTCAGATACTTATAGACATTGATGAGATTCCCTCTCAGCTGTCTCTTCTCTAGGCTGAACAGGCCCAGCTCCCTCAGCCTTTCCTCATAAGGTATGTTCCAGTCCCTTGATTATCTGTGTAACCCTCCTCTGGACCCTCTCCAGAATCTCTGTCTCTCTTGCCTGAGGAGCCCAGAACTGGACACAGCACTCAGATGTGACCTCACCAGGGCTGAGTAGAGGGGTGGGATCATTTCCCTCGACCTGCTGGCAATGCTCTTCCTAATGCACCCCAGGATACCATTGTCCTCCTTGTCCGCAAGGACACACTGCTGGCTCACGGACAGCTTGTTATCTGCCAGGACCCCAATATCCTACTCTGTAGAGCAGTTTTCCAGCAGGTCGGCCCCCAGCCTGTACTGGTGCACAAATGTAAGGAAACTCCAATTGTCTAAAGCAGTTTCTCAAATACAGAGTTGGTACCAAGAATTCATGTGTAGTGTGTGATTGGAGAATAAAATGTCGGTAGTGATTGCATGCAGTTACTGGGAGCTGTATATATGATATAGAAAAAGTTCATAGACACTTCCAGCAAGTGTATTAACTATGTCTTAATTGAGGAACAATGACTTTCATAAATCTTAATTTTTTCAAAATCCTCCTATGCTTTGTTATTTTCTGGAACTGATTTATATACACACATAATGGACTGCAACAAAGGAGCGTTGGCATACCTCGAAGGTGAAAAGTAGCCTGGGTTTGGTTTTCCCTTTTGAAATATAGATGTGCTCCAGTATATGATCCTGGTTTGTCTTGAGAGTCCTCAGCTTTTACAGCTCTTCACGTTATCTTATATAAAATTCAAAACCGTTTAATTTCTCTGTCTGTTCTGATACTGTCACATTTTTAAATTTTATAGTATGAAAATTACATTTGTATTAAGTTGCTTTGGTCTGCATGTCAGATTTACTCTGAATGTGTTGCCAGTGCATTGGCTCTTAGACTTTAGGGGAAGCCAGATCCTCAGAAGTGGGAGAGTGCAGAGTCTTGGTAACAAGCTGCTGTGCCCGGTAGCAATGGTTGATACAGGGTGGAAGGGGTGGAATACGTTTTGGTCGTAGTGTAGCTTTTCATACCTGATTGTCCAGCAGACAGTGCCTAAGGACATAAATAGATGTGGATGTTGAACCAGATGCTTTGTCCTCCTCATAAAGATGACTTTTTAATGATAGGTGAGTTTAAATAGTCTAGGTACAAGTTCAGTTTCTGATCATAGAATCATTAAATTTGGAAAAGACCTCTGAGATAAAGTCCCACTGTTAACTCAGCACTGCCGTGTTCGCCACTAAACCATGATACCAAGTGCCACATCCATACATTTTTTGGAAGACTTTCAGGTATGGCGGTTCCACCACTTCCCTGGGCACCCTATTCCAATGGCTGATCATCCTTTCAGTTAAGAAATTTTTCCTTAATATCTAATCTAAACCTCCCCTGGTGCAACTTGAGGCCATTTCCTCTTGTCCTGATATTTGTTACCTGAGAGAAGAGCCTTCTACGGAACATAGGTTTATCAGTTATTTCCTAATCTACCATAGTCTCTTGCTAGCTTTTTAACTCAGTTGTGTTGCTTCATTTTACTTCCCCCTTCATGTGTCCCAAGAACATGATAGTTCTCTTTTTTTGAATCCATAAATTCTTCAGGCAAGGCAGTGAGATTTATCGTTTTCTGCTACCTCCCAAATACTTGCACCTGTTCAATCCAAAGTTCTGTCACACTCATTAATAAAGCAGGGATCTCAAAACTAATGTTTCTAAGGCTTTGTGAAAATAGCTTCTGAGATGGAGAAATGGGATTCAAATTAGTAGCTGTCTGAAGATAAAGGTACATTGTGAGTACACCTGTGTTACAAGACATCAGAGAATCCATGTGGGAAAAGATTATAAGAATTTGAGTTTTATAATCCCAGTGTTCAAGGAACTCTTTGATTTTTCTTGTACTTTTAGCTTGTGATCAAGCTGGGTTGTGAAGACAGCAAAACTCATGGTTTTTTTCAGAATTGATGAGGCACAGATGCAGCATAAATTTAGCTGCAAGAAACCCCTTACCTATTTAACAGGAAAAGGTACAGAACTAGAAAGTAAATATATATTGCAGCTGTTGGTTTGGTAAGAGATAATGCCTCTCCTTAAGAGCTGTGCAACTAAATTAACTTTCCCATCAGTGTTTGTTTGTTAAATATTTTGCGAGCAGCCAAAGCTCTACATTGTTACGTGCTTTAGGTGGGAGGTGAAGACAAATGATACTTAATTCTCACTGAAAAAGTAGGTGCCCATTATTTCCCTTAGGATTTTCAGTTTGAATATTAATATTGAACAGAAGCTGTGTGGTCTGTTTTGGAGCAGGTGAAAGCAGTTACACTGTTTCCTGCAAACAATACTTATATGGTTGGTTTTGGTAAGGGTTTGAGAGGAAAAGAGTCAGCCTTTGGTGAACTACATTAAACTTGCTTCAGATAAATGTAAAGGTCAGTGTAGGCAAACTAGATTTTCTTGTAATAAAGTAGAATCTTCTCCTGGTGAGGACATTACAGTTTATTGCTAGCTGTGGGCTGTTGCTGTAAGTGCATTTTTATAGCCTTATGTGAGTCATACTAAACTGTGGCTCATCTTAATATTTTATGTACCTCACTATGTTGTTCTACATTCATTGTTACAACCTTTGAAATTTCTTATCTTACTGAAAATTGTTGATACTCACTGGTAATGTCTTTAATACTTCTTATAGTTATTTTTCAACTTGTTTCAAATGCAAATATTTTTGTTACAGTACCATCTGCAGTGATGATTAAAATTGCTTCATAGGTTTGGAAGCAAACTTGACAGCTGGTCGTGAACTATGGAGAAAGTTTCAAAACTGAGTTTGTCTGATAAATAATGCTATAATAGAAATATGCTCCTGAATTTTGAAGATAGGTTTGAGATTAACTGTTCTATCTGGTTGCTGCTGCCTTATTTTAATTCTTCAATTATAGCAGGAGAAATGAGAACAACAATAAAATGAAGCAAAAGAAATGTTTTGAGTTATCAGGAGAGGGAATTTTAATATGGACCACTGGCATGTTGAAAATGTGATGTGAATAAAAAGCTGAAGTGATTTGTGTTTGTATTCTCAATCTGTTGCAAAGGAGTTTGCACTGTCCCAAATTGATCAACTAATTCTCGTAATCATTCTAAGGAAACATGTTGAAATAATTACAATATTGATTTGTCCAATCTGCCTAAGACGTAATGCAGCCATGATACAGTTATATTATACATTGAACCATGACTGCAATTTTTAGGGTAAATAAGATCACTGCCCTGTACAAATCTTAATTCAGGAGTTGCAATGAAGAGACTTGATATTCAGTAGAAAAGATTAATTGCAGGAGTGCATAATATTCAAAGTCATAGTCTGCTGGAAATTAAGTCCTTTTACCGCTCAGGGCCTTTTAAGAATCTTGTTAACCCTTTACTTCAAAAACACTTAAGGGTGTTCACTCTTCTGGACTTTCATCTTTTGATCTGGCACAGTCTGTATTGGCAATATTTTGGCAAGAATTCAAGGCAAGAATTCAGGTATAAAAATCAGAGCTGGATATATTGTGTTTGATCTTGAAGTATTTTTGGAATAAGACAACTTTACCACCTTACTTATCTGGAGTAAATTGGTATGTCCACGCTAGGAGCTACATTGATTTTAGTGATATAGTTATCCATACAGATTAGGATGCTGAATTGAAGGAATTAATCATAAACTATGGTGTAAGACATTAGTGTCCCTGTCTTTCCCTTTTGCTTTGTGCTGCAGGGGCACTGGCAGAATGGGCTACAAGAAACATAGGAGCTAGTTCATATTCTGGCAGGTTAGCAGAAACCTGTTCGTTTTGGGAGCTAAATGTAGGTTTAAGCCTACTGGTTCAGTTTTTGGTGCACCTCCAGTTCTATCAGCTAGCTGTGAATGCAAAAGTCTGTGCCAGAAGGGCTGGGCAGGCAGGGGAATTAGTGTCTCAACCCAAATGTGCTGCAGTTTGTCTGAGTGGTACAGCTCCTGTTGTATTAGTACAAAAGTCTCAGGAAGACCCTTAAATCTTAATGGTATCTCATTTCTGATATGAGCACCTGTGAGGATATATCTCTTCCTGTGGGTTTAATAGTAAGGCTAAAGGGGCCAGTGCCCTCCCCATTTTGCAGTTATAGCTACTGAGAAACAAGGACTGATATGTTCAGGCATCCTGTGTGTATTCCTACCACACAAGCAAGAAAACGTAAGCAAAAACCAGACACCTCTCTCACCCCCCCAAACCCTCTGCAGTAACTGAATCTTTGAAAAATCAAAGAAAGAATTAGTTTTACATCATTGTGCTGCCACATTTAGAAGTAATTTCTAGACTAATTGGCTTCCACTTTTCCACTTTTCTCTTTCTGAATTTTCAGAAAATTGTTGCTTCGTTTGGAATGCTTTTCCTCCTATGTTGCTTCTTTCGCTTCTGAGAAGTAATTTTGTGTGATTATGGATGTTTTCATTCTTGTGAACCAAATAGATTAAGGAGAAGCGTAGCATTCTTCCAGAGCTGTCTCACCACTTACAAGACAATATGATAACTCTGCTGTACTGAGAGCCAAAGAAAACACAAAATAAGGAGGGAGTAATATGACTAGAGATTACAGCAGGGCAGAAAAAGAGGGAAATAAGTGACACAGTAGTTTCAAGAATTCAAAATAAGCTTGTGTTTCTACCACTTTCTGTGCTTTTATTGATCTTGCAATTGAAATGTTTAAAAATAAGTCTTTCTGAAAATCGTTTAAAAGGAGAATATATAATTTCTTTAGGTAAGATGCTTGGATTTCTTTGTAAACGTGTTCTTTGGTTTTCCCATTAATATTTAAAATTTTTGTACTGTGTGGTCATGACTGTCCATTCAACCATCACCATTAAGTACCTTTAACATTGGAGTTTGTGGTAAGTGACAGCGGGAAGGTGTGTGTCAAGGTTTTATCCAAATCTACAGCACCACTGGATATGGGTAGAAAACTTTAATTCCACCATCACTTTATACTCTAAAATAAGTGAAAAGTCTTGCTTTTAAATGTCCTCTACATAATTTTCTGAGCATCTTCCGTATGTATCAGTGTAATGTAGTAGAGAGCATCAACAATGTTCTCTGCTTTACCTCAGCAAAAGGGGTCTTCTGATGTTTCGATGTGAGAGTCTGGTCGTGTGTTTATAGAGAACGTTCACAGCCTTCAGAGAAGGATTAGAGTTCAGCAGCAATCGTTTAATGTTTTTTTTTTTCATAATTATGTTCATGTAATGCATGGGTGAACTTACTGAAGTATACTGAGTTAAAGACATGCTAAATGCTAGTGAAATTTGAGGTGGAAGGAGCAAAATATTCAAAAGGAATAAGGCCTGTGTTTAGGGATTTTTTTCCTCGTGCAAGCACGTGATTCTATGGATGTAAGTGCCTGCATGTGGTAGGAGACTTTGCATTTAATACTCTAGAATTATTTGTAGCTAGTATTCTCTCAATTTAATGTAACTTCACTGAATCAGTATTTTTTTAAAATCAAACAGAAATCAGCCATTTGGAAAGACAGAATTAAGAACAAAGTCATATTGTCAGAGTTGCTGTCTTAACTTCATTTTGGCATTTAGGCAGCACCAGGAGATAATTATCCTTAAAAATATTTTATAATAATGACAACTCTTAAACAGGGCTCCTTAATGTACTATCAAGAAAGAATATGATATATTCCATTTCCCATTCATGAATTTAAAATATGCTCCTTACCTGCAGTTAGAGCAAATGGTCTTTGTTGATGCTCTTGTCGCATGGAATCGCTGAAAATCATGAAAATGTGATGAGGTGAATTAAAACCAAACAATAATAGTGAGGCCAGAAACAAGTGGGGAAACACCTTGCCTGCCTCTTCTTTCCAAGTTTGAGAAGATATCTTTTAAAAGGACTGTATACTGATGTGTTGCAAATTGCAGAGAACTGGTTGGTGAGTTTTTGTCTCCTGGAAGAAATGGAATAATCTTTATAGGATGGACATTTACTACCTTGCCTAAAGTACCCAAATGATTTTGCCAAATAAAATTGTTATAGTTTATGCTTAACACTTCAGATTAATTTGTTGTTTTCTTGTGTATTTTCTTTTCCCTGAAATATTTAGGCATTTCAGTAGGACTATGGAGGAGCTGGTTCATGATCTGGTCTCAGCACTGGAAGAAAGTTCAGAGCAAGCCAGAGGAGGTTTTGCTGATACTGGAGATCATTCTAGAAGTGTGTCTTGTCTTCTAAAGCGACAGGCAAGGAAAAGGAGGGGACGGAAAAGACGTTCATTTACCACCCATCATCCCTGGGAGACTGGTCACTGCTTAAGTGAAGGTTCCGATTCCAGTTTAGAGGAATCAAACAAAGACTACAGGGAGAATCATGCTAATAAGAAAGACCACAGCGACTCTGATGACCAGCTGTTGGTTGCTAAACGTAGGCCTTCCTCAAACTTAAATAACATTAGAGGCAAAAGACCTCTGTGGCATGAGCCAGATTTGGCTGTTGACAGTTTGGGAAACAGAACTTTGCGCAGGAGAAGAAAGGTAAAACGGATGGCAATAGATCTGCCATCAGAAGTCTCTAATGCACTGACAATAACTCAGCAGCAGGATAACAGCAGAGATCAAGAAATGGACAATAACAATAAATCATACCAGCACCAAGAGTTTTCCAAGAGCAAAGTGAAAAAAAGAAAAGTATCTGCAGCTCGTCAAGGACCAGAAATCTTGGATGAAGGAGTTGTTATAGAAAATGAAGAAGTGAACCAAGCAAATAAGGACAAAATGGAATATGAGGAACAAAAAGGCTCAGATGAGAACATGAGTGACAGGTTATTCTTTCTCTTTCTTTTTAAAGAAACTTTGGATAATATTTGCTTTTATTACAGTTGCTTGTATTGGGAGTCTTAGGATTGTTTCTTAATTCCAGAGTTAAAATTCTAGCGTCAATAGTATCTGTTTTAATAAATTACTCTTAATTTTTTACATACTATTTTTAATATATATGAGTTGCTCAGGTTAAGGAATTCAGCATAAAATAGTCATGGGGCAGAGAAATAACCAAGAAAATATTTTCTTGAAATAATACATTCTAATTGCTTCAAGACTAAGAATGACAAAGTATACATATGATTAATATGTTCTTTTCTGGATATTTCAACTGTTCGACAGTTCTCAGACAAGAATTAAGTGATTTTCCAATTTCTAGACATTGGTGCTCTGATTGTCATCTCTATTTGTCAGAAAGGTTGTCAGTGTTTAGAGTCACCATTTAGACAGTATGTTCTTATGTGGTATGGGCATAAAAAGTCTGCAGGTTGCCAAGGATATACATCATTTACGAAATGCAAAAACCAATTTACAGTTCAGAAACACCTGAGCTTACCATTAGAAAAATGGAGGAACAATGACCCTTTGGCAGTACACCTCATCCATCCATTCCAGACAGCAGTCATACTACAATGGTAATTGTTTCCAAAGTACTGTTTTGCCAACACAGTAAGGTGTAAGTCATTTTTCCACCATACACAAGGGATGTTAACTGCAGGGCCTGGTAAACTTGATTATGTTTATTCCACGTACCTGGTTCTGAATGCAGAAGTGTCAACAAGAAAGACACACATTAGAAGATATAATTTTAATCAATTGCTTGACAGCACTAGTGTTCCTATTCTTTTTGGTAGGCATTTTATCTGTGAACTGTTAAGACTTTTCCTTACTGGACAGGTAGAATTGAGATGCAGAGAGTATCCAGGGGTTTTGACCAGAGCAGACAGATTGGTTGCTGTAATAAAAACAGTGTTGATAAGTGACTAACTCCAGTTATTGACAGAAAAGTCCCAAGTCTTTTTATTACATACTAGCTTTGTCCCTCACCTGTGAACAATAAGCAGCTGAAAAAGCTGAATTAATCCCAAGCCTTAAACATTGTTCCCAGCATCTTAATTACTGGAGCAGAACTCATCCATGCAACACAGGAGTGTGTGTTGTCAGGAAGCCTTTAGCAAACTCTCTTCTTTGATGATACTGGCATTCTGTTACTCCAAGTTTGGTACCTAAAGACAGGTGTTTAAAAATTTTCTTCAAGCTAGGAACCACTGCATAATTTATCATGTGTCCATAGTCTTGTCACTTTTTTATTTATAGATCTTCTGTTATGCTACAAGGATAACAGTTATTCAGATCACAAATTCTGTAGCTAATTTTTGGGTGGAGAGGAGAGTGATCAATAAGGATCCCAAAAACTGAGCAACTCTCAGGTCAGACTGAATGTCTTTTTTCACAAAAGAGATGTTATTGTTTTAAAAGTTGATCTTCCTCTTCGAAATGCTTTATGTTTTGTTACCCCGAGTGATGCAGTTTCTCAAATCATACTTCAAATGTATATGGCCCCAGTAAATGGTCTTTAAAACCATTCTCATCCTCCTACTGTTTTCTGCTTGTGCACGTGGTTGAGTGATGGTCTGTTGTTTGACAGGATTTCTTCCAGTGGTCATCTGTACCAGTAAGTTTGGAAATTACTGAATTAAAAAAGTTACATTTCATAATGTGATTAGAAATCCACCATATCTAAGCCTCTCAGGTGATACTGTATCCGAATATTTTGTATGTGCATAATTTTAACTCGTTTTAATCTAACTTTACTTAAGTGCAGTAGTGCCTTTATTGTCTGAGATCATTTAGACAGAACTGGAAAGAACCAGCAAACTCTCTTAAGAAGACTATGTTCTGAAAGTGCAAGCTGAGGTTTTAAAAGGGAGCATGGGATTGCACAAGATACAGAGAGCTAACAAAGGATCTTGGATAAGATTTGCACTTCAGCAACGCTTACTGGAAGAGGAAGAATAAAAAGTACACAAAGCTGCTCTAGTTTTGTTCTCAATAATGTGTGCAATAATGTAGTTCAATAATTATTTTTTTTTAAAAAAAGGTAAATTTTTTTTAGAAGTTTTTTTGGTTTTTAAAAAAAAACGAAGACGATAATTTTTAATGGGAATTAAATTGCTTGGTTCTAAAATTGCTGAGAAATTTTCAGTGTATACACGTGTACACATGACATTACTTGAAAATAACATAACATACGTATTTGAAGTGCACATTAAAAATGCTAAGTGACACTTCTTTTGCAGTCTTTTAAGTCTGTGTGAGTGTTCAAAAGCCAAACACACCAATAACAAGGTTTTAAGTGCAGGATTCAGGAGCAGTAGTAGGAATCTTCAAACTCTTAAAATGTCAGCATCTAAATGATCCTAGAGATGAATTCCTGTGATATTTTTTTTAAGCACTGAGAATTAGATTTTTGTGATCAGAGCCTGTCCTTTGCTCATCCTCACATATCCTGGGTGCTTAGCTTTTGGCCAGTTTCAGCCAAATTCAGCAGTGTGTGGTGTTCCGGGTGATATTTAATCCCTGCAAGCTTTGGCACTTGTTTGTGTTTAGAGCGACTAAAGAGAGGAGAAATCTCAATTGCCCCTTTTGGAAAAGAGGCAGCGGTGAAACTCAGAGACAGCCACCCACCAGCCTGGGGTCAGTGGGAGCACAGCAGCTGGGCAGTTCCTGGGAACAGGACAAAGCCCACGTCTCATAATATAAAACCAAGGTACCAGACAGCTTGTTTGTAATAGTAACCACAAATGACAGTCATTTCCTCTTTGTTTCCAGAAGTGTAGAAATAAAGCTGTGAAAGCTTTTTGGATAGCATAGCTGTTCCTTCCAAGTTTTTGCTTGCATACACTATTTTATAGGACTAAAAGAAGTCTGTGGCTTTTTTTTTTTTTCATGGAAGTCATGCTGGGAGCGCAATTCTCATTACAAAGCAAAGGAATTAGCAGTGTGAAGTGCAAAATGATATTAAAACTGAAAATAAATTCCATCATAACAGCTTTCATGTTACTTAGATATTAATGTATTAATTCCAGAGGTTTTGAATTTATTTAGTGAAATGACTGCCATGTAGCAATTATCTTGACTGTAATCCTTGCCCTATGTGACTGTGGCCTGAGGAGGGTGAATGCTGTAGCTGCCATGGATATGACAGTGTTAGTTTGAGGGGTTTTTTTTCTGAAACTTTTTTTTAATTATTTTTTTTTAATTTATTTTCAAGTGGTTATATTTTCGTGCACTGATAGTCCTTCAGTAAGAATTATTACACAATTAAAATATCTTATTTAAAAAAAGGAAGGAGACTGTTCTCAAAATTGGAAGTTTTGACAGGAAAATGGCTGAAATATCAGGGTTGAAAGGATTTATGAGCTTTCATTTTAAAAAGTACAATTAAACAGTAAGTGGACAAGAAAAATCTGTGAAAAAGGAATGTTTTTTCTTGTTGATATATGATGTAAAATTGTGCACAATGAAATCTAAGGATAGTAAAGCCATCTATGTTATAATTAAAGTGAGGATGGGAGTTACAAGGATTCACAACATTAGAAAGTTCAAGTTTTGGTCTCCCTCATGAAAGGTGGTTCAATTCTCATTGCATGCATGTCATCTTTCTTCTGCATAGGGCAACTGTGCAAGTGCTTAAGTCTGTTCTGATTATATTTTGTTTAAAAAAGAGTATAAGTATTGCTTATGCAATATGGGTAAGCCTAAGGTACAGCCAAGATTAGGACAACTTAATCTTCAAACACAGAACTGTGTCTATATAATATATATGTGTTTTTAAAAAATAATCACTGCTTTGTGTCTCCTGCTACTATATTGTGTTTCGAATCTTGTTGGGATGCCTCCCAGAGAGAGAGGAAAAGACCAAATATATGCTTATAATTAAACACAAATGAGAATAATTTTATATAATTCATATTACAAGCTTTAAAAAAAGGAGGCTTATTTTTTGGGACATTAGAATTTAAAAGGCAATAATTTTCTGAAGTGTTCTAGTTGTTTAGAAATAAAAATAATTTATCATTAGAAAGTAGCTAAAAATAATTGGAACCAGTTGACTTTCAAGTGTAGGACTGGGTGCATATTGTAATATGAGTTAAGTGTAGAAAGGTAAACAGACCTAAAGTTCTTGTGAGTATCTTGTATAGAACATCAAGGTTAACCATACCACTTATAGCTTGTTCTTGAATTTGTGTGCTGAACAGAAGTATTTGGGGGTTTTTTTCAAATTCTTCTAGATCTCAATGTGAGTAAAATGTGATTAAATTTTGGTAAGAATATTATTTATTTAAAAGACCTACTCTCTTGATAAAAAACAAAATAAAAGGTTTACATAAAAATCTTTTCATGTGAAACTCAACAAACTGTGATCTGTGTTATTAAAAGTCCAGTCTGTTTTACTGTTTAGAAATGTGGAATATTGTTTGTAACAATGTCTATACAGCAAAGAACCAAATACCTATTCGTGTCTTTGAATTTAGAGATGTATATGCATACATGATGTTGTAAACACATATTCTAATTTTAAGGCCATACTGGAAGTCATGGAAAAGTAGACTACACCTTGCTTTGTTTTGTTAATATTATGATCATGGATCATACTTATTTTCTTCAGGGTGACCTTTATTTTGATTTAATTGGCTACCTTTGTTATAAACTTTTTTCATTTTGTCAGAGTAGTATGTCATGAAACCTTAAGCAGTGTCTTTTCCAGAATATTTGCAAATGATGTTCAGAAAGGTAATTCCATTTTCAGACTCTTATATTTCATGTGCTGAAGGAAGGGTTAGTCTGCCTTTGATTGAGACTTTTCCTATTTTATTGAGCAGTGGTGTTCCAGGATCAAGCTGAATTGCACAGCATAAGAAGGGAGCAGTGAGCATTTGATGGAAGCAGATAATAAAATGCATCAATTGTGTCAGCACCTCGTTGCAGTCACATCTGGCTTACTGTCAGGGTACCATTAGATTCCCATGGTTTTATGTGCCAAAAATAATACGCTTTGTAGTTAATGGAACCAGGATATTTGCAGTTTGATTAAAAAAAATCATCCTATTTTCTCTCCGATCTCTGCTGGGCTTAAGTTCAATCTGAGCACAGCCTTGTCTCCTTAAAATTTTACGACTGAAAGATCAATTGTTCTTTTGATCTGTTTCTTTCTCTCTCTTATTGCAGTGAATCCAGCAGTCTGAGCAGCAGTGATGCTGGTTTGTTTACCAATGATGAGGGAAGACAAGGTATTGAAACAATCTTTCCCTTCTCCACCCCTCAAACCACATCAGTTGAAATTCTGTAAGCGTTACAAGTTATTTCATAGGTTAATTACTATATTTCAGTTGCTATTACTGTTTTAATGAGTTGAAGTATAGCTTGTTTTCTGTTTTGCTTTTTTTTCGTGTTATCAGAGGGTGACCTGAATGCCTGACTCAGTCAAAAGCTGTCTTGAGCAGTAGTCTCTGTAAATATGATATACTTACTTAAAACTTAAGCATCTCCCTAAAAATCCATCTATACTAAGTTTTAATTCCTCAGTTCCTCCAATAATCTGACAGGACTCTGTAGTACTTCTTATCATACTATTTCTGAGGTGGCTTTTTTTCTTTCTTTTCCTCCAAATTGATATGGCAGAATTTCAGGATTTTATACTTCTTTTTCATTCAGTAGTTTACTTGAAAAGTAGTTTCAAGCAAACTACTTTTTCAGCAACCTAAGATTTAGACTAGAAGACGGATGCTGTGTAACATCTCCCATCTGAAAAAATTTTCTTTCATCTAAGATTCAGTAAAGATTCAAAATTTTCCTTTAGTATGCATAATGTTCTCACATATTTTTATATGATAAAACAATTGAGGATGGAGGTATAAGGTGGTTGTTTTTATCAGCTTTATCCTTTATTGCCATCTTTAGGTACAACACATTTACCTGCATTATGCATATTAGTGCCCAGCTCATGGACTAGCAACTCACTGTCTTTGACAGTATACAAAAATGAGACAAAAATAATCTCTCAAGTTATTAAGACTTGCTTTTCTGTTGGAAATTTTAAGTTAATGGTGATGGAGGTTATTTTCATATGCGGTTTGCCAAAGGCTACTTGAATGGGTGCAAGAAAACAAATCCTGGTCCATTCCACAAATGTAGGTTAAAGGAATGTTTGGGGGTTTTTGTTTGGTTGGTTGTTTTCTTTCTCTAATGTCTAATTCAGTCTCTTCTGTTTTTTGAGGGTTTTTTATCTTATATTTTAACATTACAGTGAGGAGATGACTTAAAACAGAGGTGTTACCTTCCTCGCTCAATCGTAGCTTGTGCTACACAAACTGTACCTCCCAGTCTGAGTATCTGGTTTCAGTTGTGCTAACACATAATTTTAAGAGTTTAGGCTCTCTTTGAAAGTTTAAATCCATCTCGTAACTTCAGTATTTCAATTCTTTAAGTCTTTAGGTATGAGACAAGTCAAAAAGACGTGCTTTTGCTTCCCTATTGGACTTTCTCTTTTGACTTGCCATTTTTAAAATGTTTGGCCATCTGTATTTGTGTGTGTGACATGACCTATCATATTTCCTAGTTGCATACATTTTTAAGTACCCTTCTGATACAATAGGTTTGTCCTTAAATCCAGAATTAAATTATTTGAATCTTTGAGTAATATGGTTGAAAACATCTCAGTTGCTTTGTGGTTTTCTTATATATTTTGTGGGAAGATAAAATGGGAGGGATCAGTGACCAACAGTGTTCTTTCACTGGTGTGATGTTACCTTTTTTAGTGTTGGCTCTTTATTGTAAAGCTATAGTTCTTATATTTTATCTGTATGGTTTTTGAATTTTGATTCAGTTTGATTGCAATTTTCAAGCAGAAAGCATTAGATCTGAAATAGTATTCTGAAATATAAATAAAAATAACAATAGTAATTAAACCTGAAAAGGATATTTCCCTGATAAAACATTATTTTTTAATCTCTACTTTGAACTAATTATTTTTTTTTTGTATGATCAGAAGACCATTAGCTTCACACTGGAGCTCAGACAGTTTTAGATCTGCATTATAGCTTTGGTTTTGTGAGACTGTTCCATGAAGGTACTATCAGAGATCCTACTGCAAAACCAAAACTGTTTATTTTCGAATAATGCTTATTCCCCCCTCATAGTAAATGCTAGTAATTTGTACTCCCATTATTAAGTAAGGTGAGGTTATTTTATTTCTGTAAATTTATATATAGCTGAACTGAGACACATACAAAATTGACAAGAATGAAAGAAGGAGAAAGCAAATCTGATAAAAGCGAAGAAAAAGCCTAAGTGAGATAAACAAAGCTGGAAGAGGACAGGATGAAAATGTATTAAGAGAAGAACTGGCTGATTCTGATTTCTGTTTTTAAAGCAACACTCTTATTCCTGTGTTCCCAGTCTGCCTCTTCCAGGATATATGTTCAGAACATCAGCATCTTGACCTCATTTGTAGTTCAAATTTTCTGCACTTCTGACTTCAGGTTTCTGCTAAGTCAAGTGGAGAACCAGAGATTGATTAATGTCACCTGGTGAAATACTTGGTTTAAATGATGTGCCTGCCATAACTTGGAAGTTTGGGTAGCAGAGGACAAGAGGTTCCTGTTCTCCAGGGCAACATTTGTTCATTTTGTGTCTCTGAGATCAGGAACCACATCTCATTTATTGCAGACAAATACTCCTTATAAAGCCCTAATTAATTTCCAAAGGATATTATTCCTATGGGACAGACATTCTAGGCAAGAAAGTGACTAAAGCAGCAGTTTCTTGGAGCATTTGACCAGTCAATTAAATAGTTGAGTATTTAGTTCTGGACTCTGGAGTGCCTGACCTTGCAACCTTTAATATTTTCTGATTTTTCTCAGGAATAATATGGAAATAAATTCTGCCACAGTAACTGTACTCTTCTGTGGACAGACTCGAGAAAGAATTTCAACTTTTATAATTTGATTCAGAAAAACCAGGTGTAGCTGTTATTGGGGGCAGTGCTACATCCATTTTAATTGTCATCAGAAAGTCCTGAGACTTGAAAATTCTCTGTTTGACTTCTAATAATGTGGTGTGCCATCTAACATTTTTAGAAGCTCCTGTACTCACAGCTTTTTGTTTCATTTGTTTTATTCCCATCAAGTCCTCATCTCAACCTATCCATGTTTGTCCTCCTTTTCCAAGTTATCCAAGTGCTTACATGTGAGCATGTAAGCAAAAGCAGCTCTCTTGCTGTGCCCTGTCCCGCTATCACCTTCTGGCAGAAGTAATTGTTGCTCGATATTTGCAGGGTCAATGTGGCAAATGTTTTTATTCTGTGAAACACTGCATAGCCTGAACAGTTAGTCAGCAGAAGCTTAAAGATCATGGAAAATGCTTAGTGCAGGTACAGTCAGTGAAGAAGATAGCTGCTGAACTATTAACAAACCTCAAGTGACTTTTTATGGGTTGTATTTTTTTTCAGAGGTTTTCCAATTCAGCAGTTTTGGGGTAAGATTTAATATAGTTAGGAAAAAATTCAAAATACTATGGAGATGGGAGAGCCTGACAACAGAGTAATTGAAGGACCTGAACAACAGCTGAAGCTTATGTATGAAAAGTCCTTATGACTTTCCTTTTTTGTCCTCTTCTCTCCTTTTATTCCTAAAGGAATTGTCATAATTGTCTGTTTTGCAATTATTCAACACTGGTGAAGAAAAACTTTAAAAGAAAAGTTCTGAACTAAAAGGTCTAGTCTTGCATTGCAACATAAAATACAACTCCATAATAGGCCTAACTGGTAGGATCTCTTGCAGTTTTGAGGTATTTTACAGGTATGCTTTACAAATTAGGCTTTCAACACAATGTTAACAAAACTTTATCATTATTCAGACACTAGTGGATGATACCCTGTTTTGGGGGGAAAAAAGTCACATTGCAAGTATGGTCTTCAGTGAATTTTATAGTGTGGGTATAGCAAATAAAACACTCTGCATTCCTCGTTCATCTACGCTTATTAGTACACTTGGGGAAATTCAAAGTTGACTTAAGACGTGTTAAATCACAGCATGAAGCGTTTGAAATGTCTTTTAAAATCTAAGCAAGTAGGAAGGAATATTATGTTAATAAAGTGTTAAACAGTTAAAATTGGAGAAGGTCAAGGAATGTCAGTTCCGCTGTGGATGTGGCTAAGCAGTTAAAGATAGCGTTTCATTATTTTATGATTAAACAAATATTTATTACTGTGTCCTTTATAAAGATGACCCAGTACTGGTTCAGTATAAGAATTCTCGTTGAGAACTCTAGTGGGAAAAATCTGGACCTTGTACAGCTTGTCAGTAGCTGCAGGTGACAGGGTGTGGTTCTCCATATATAAAAGAGATGGAGTGTGCAATGCAAAGTGTAATCACACCAGTTTTGAACTGTCGTGGCCAATAAGTTTATAGTCTTTGCAAGTGTACCAGAAATAACATTAAGTTGTTGTATATGATCTGAATAGCTGAAATTCTAAATATTTATTTAATATATATACCTTTTGTCAAGGTAGCTCTGTAGAACATGAAGAGCAAGATGCATTGTGCCTCTGTGAACGGGTATCTTAAGCTTCTGCTTTCCTGAAACTCTCTGTATATGTGTTATAGTGAATCTCTTGGTGTCTCCAAATGATTATTACAGCTTTTAGCAGTGGGGGTTTTTTGCCTAGAAAGAGGTACACTGGCTGTGGAAATGAGACTGGAATCCTAGGGTATTCACAGGCCACGTGCTCCTGCTCCTTGTGTGCGGGTTGATGGATAACGGAGCAGCACAGTATCAGGTGGTGTTCGTAGGACACTGGTGCCAAACTCTTTTCACAGTAGCCTCTCTGAGTGTGTTGTGGTTGTTATAGGCAAACACATGTAGCCTCTGCTATTAAGGTTGGTCTGGACATTTTGAAGTAAAACTGGAAAGAGGGATAAAACTGTCTATTTGTGTGCAGTGGGAAGTTGGTTGGTTATAATCCTGTACTGCTTTAGCTAAAATAAGATTGAGCTGAAGCTTTTCTGAACATGAAACCGATGGTGATGCAAATGGTGTCTCTGTCCATAGAGAAACCATCAGAAGCCCACATAAATCATTTTCTAAACTTCTTAAAGAAGGCAGCAAGTAATTTAACATGGAGTAGTAATTACATAAATATGTAGACTCAATAATGTAGAGTGAAAATTAGGGAAACAATCATTGGGTGGAGGGGAAAGCTTAAAAATAACTAAATAAATTAAACCAGAAACTGGCCTTGAAATTTTAGGATTGAAGTTGACATTTCTGAGCCTTAAATTGATTTTCTAACTCCTTAACTTTCTATGATAGTATGATTCTGTGATCAGTTATAATTGAATGTAAATTACTTTGAAGTAATTCCTTTAAGTGGTAGCATTATAAACAAACAAGTTGGATGTACTTTATGTATGTGTTTAGGAGAATGCATGGGCTTAAGTTCTGGAGATCTGGAGGTCTTTTTACCTTCCCTGTACCTTGGAAAAGTGTAATAACTTATTGTAGTTCTGTGCTAAATCAACATCTCTGAGAGGAAAGGACAGTATAGTGAATCTTTTGAAGCAAAAAGTGTTACTTTGAATTTTTGCTTCTTGTAAGATCACATTTGCTATGGATACTGTGCTGCCTTTTGAGAACTGCAAATTAAGTAGGATAAAATCCAAGTATTTGGTTACCAAACTCTTGGGCTGGAAGCCCCCTGTGTTTTATTGCATATATCTATATATCTATATATCTATATATATATCTATATATATATATGTATATGAGGTGAGGATATGATTAAATGCAGTGGTCTTCCCTGAATCCTTTTGAAAATGTCACCCTTTGAGGTAGAACAACTGGTAAACAAAATGCCCGTGGGTGCTTTCACCTGGATAAGAATAGTACTAATAGGTTTGTGCTTGCTTCAGGGTGATAATATGATTTCAAATAGTCAGAGAATTCAGAGATGTTTAAAGTGCACAGGCAAGGAAGCTAAAGACCTGGGTTCTTCTGTCATGTGGGAAAAGCCTGAGGTTCAGATTTTAAGCCTACCTTTGGCAGTAATGAACTGAAATGCTTGGGGAAGTGTACAGTAGCATAACAATTAAGATATCTTAAAAGATTGTTGCTTAATATCCTAATATTCCTATTGCACAAAAAGGAAAAGTAATTTTATCCCTTTTTTTCCCAAAGAACTGTTATTGGGCAAACAGGGAAGATACTGTTTTTCTTCCATAGCTGCTCTTTGTCTTATTATGCAGTCCACCAACATGGTCTTAAATTCCAACTTTCTTCTGAGACTGCATAACATACCTCTTACAGGCTTCTGTCCTTGAGCCATTTCAGAATTCTGTACTTACTTTTGTAGATTAATTATGTGTAACAAGAATACTTTTGAGTTCCTAATAGTATTTCTTATTAGTCAATGTGTCTACAGCTCTCATGACAAAATGTTCAGACAAAGTTTATCTACATAAAAGCTTGTAAAATCAAAACAAAGGATTTCAAGCTTAATTCTGAACCACAGATCAATCTAGTGAAAAGGTGTCATTCTCTTTCTATCACCACCACCACTGTCCGTGTTCAGTACTCTTAGATGTCCTCCAAAGAGCCCACACTGGTAAAAAAATGAGGATAAAATTAATGGTGAACACCTTTGTGACTGTCATAACTATAAATGAGGATTAGAATGAATAGGGAGAGTAATCTGAAGTGCTCCAGGAATGCAAAGAAATTTAAACCTTATTTTGACCTATATATCTCTTCACCTCTGTTTCTTCCTTCCTCCATCTAAAAGGTCCTGTTGTTTAGCCTCTGCTAATTTTGCTTTTAGTAGTGATCATTAAAGACATAAAGATCCCATTTCACCTGCAAGTGACTAGTGAAGGGTCTTAATTATTTTATATTTTCTTGAAGTACTTGTCCTGATTGACTGTTCACAGAACTTTTCACTTGTGCTTGATCTCAAATATTCTTGATGTTGCAACAATTTAGTTGGAGAAATTGTTTTGAATTTTATTTTTCCCAAATTTTAGCTTGGGTTTTCATTATTTGTATTTTCCCATTGTGGGGTTGAGTGGCAATGAAATTTTACACCCAGATGCTTTCTTATTCTGGAAAATTGGCTCTTTATTCTTGCATTTGTATGTTGCTTAGTTTCTCCCCAAATAAAAATCTAAATGACAAACAGATAATTTATATGCAGAAATATTGAGGCATGGTTTGGATAGTTTGAAGTAGAATTAAAATATACATCACATACTTAAAATTTAATTTTTGGGCATAGGAAAGGAAATTTACCATGTCTTTTGAAGATATTTTCTGATCTTCTGAAACTACATGTTTTGTATGAAAGAACGTGTTTTAAAATAAATATAGCAATTTATTTTTAGTTCCCAGTGTGTTTATGAGCTAATTTTAAGATCAGATTTCAGTCTTGTCTTAATTTTTTTTTCTTTAAATCCAAGTATTTAAATACTACAGCTACAAATATTGTCAGTAAAAATGACCAGCTTTGTAGTATAATGCAGGATAATTCTCAATCATCTGATACTGTCAGTTTTCATTTAAAATCAACTTTTTCAAAACTTATTTCTAAATGAACTTAATCAGATTAACTTCATTTAGTCACATCTGTTCATGATTGTTTTCCCTTTATACTAGCCATACAAATCATGAAATTAAGCTAATTATATACCATTATCAGCTGCAAAGAACTAGTTTCAGTTTTATACCTTTTAATTCCCTGCAGGAGATTAGGGCTTGTTTTTTGTTAATATGTAAAGTGCAGTAACTTAAATGGATTTCCCCACAGTTATTGCCAAAGGGATTAACTAGTTTATTATTGTTTTCACTATTGTAAATTGGTTTTAAAACATTACATTTTATGATGTTTCATTGATGGCAATGCATGTCATGCTGTTGAGAAACATTTTCCAAATAGAACTGCTATATAGAAGTAATTGTCAGACAGCTATAAAGCAAAAGAAATAATAATCCTGTCAGAGTATTTTTGATGGTAACATCTAATTTTTATCTTCTCTACTCCTCCCTCTTTTTTGGGGGGAATTGGGGATACTGCCCTCACACAGGTGATGATGAGCAAAGTGATTGGTTTCATGAAAATGAATCTGGTGGAGCATGTGGAATTACAGGAGTGATTCCATGGTGGGAACAAGAAGACTCCACAGAACTGGAGAGAGAATTGCCTGATCCAGTCTTTGAAAGTATCTTAACTGGTACTTTCCCTCTTATGTCCCGTTCAGGGAGGAGAGGTAAGTAGCCAATCAAGCAAATGCAAGCTGTAGAATCACTTGGGTACAGTAGAAAGATATCCGTGGATTATATAAAATATATAAAACATGGACAAGATCTCGGAGTTACCAATTTGTTTCCTTGAACTATTTAATTTTTAAGGTATCATTAGGGAGAAATAATTCAAAAAACATCAAATATCAGAAAAGTCAGAAAATGTAAAGTAGCTCATTTTGATAGCCTGCTCTTTTATTTGTTGTCCTGATGTTTGCATTGAGAATTATTAAGTGTTATGTAAAGCGAATCTAGGTAATCAGTTTTGTTCCTGACTTCGGTGATAATGCATAGAATTCTATAGAAGTTCATTAGTTCAAAGGCTGGAAAGACTACTATGACCATCTGCTTTACCTTGCTTTATGGTCAGGCTTTATTGTGTGTAGAGGAGAGGAAAGGATTCCTTTAGAGCAAGAATTGAGATTTTAACTTAGAAAATACCCTTTTTCTTTATTTCTTTAAAACACTTCAGACAACTGTGGATCCAGTGTAACCAGTGGTAAGTCCTACCAGCATTAGATTGCATTTACAGCTAGAAAACCACTCTTGTCTAAAGAAGTTGTCAGATCTCAGGTTGCTGCCAAAGAATTTTGTTATACCTTCCCTCTGCCACAAGGATCTCCTTCCACATTCAAATTCTATGTGAGCAGTGGTCACATCACTTTTAAACTACTCTGCACACTGAATGTATTGAATTCTTTTGTAAGACTTCTTTTTTAGGTGATTGGAATTGTTTTTGAGTTCTTGGTCTCTGCAGATTTGCCAGATTTAATGTTTTGTAGTACTAATGAAGTTGTAAGTGATGCAAACATCACTTTCCTCCTGTAGTTCAGTATGTTCTGCTTATGCAGCCAACTGTGCATGGAACCCAGGATGGCAGTATGAATAGCTGCAGAAAGGTTTATTTTCACTACAACTTGTCCTTTCTCTCGCTTTTCCCATTCTGTGTTCCTTGTTTCCACCAGTAAAATGTTTGACAATAATAAGTGTGTTTTATTTAACTGAGTTCGTATTTATAGATTGCTATGTAATAGTGAATTTTATTGGTTCTGTGGTATAGGAAGTATTCTTAAATCAGTTCATACTTTTTTTCTGTAGGTTTCCAGAGCAGATGTAGTCATCTTCATGGAATGCCAGCAAGAAACATAAAAAAGGCTTCAGGAAACCAGAATGCACTGGTAGGTGTTTTCATTATTGTTAGCTAATGTGCACTGTTCTGAGAGGTTTTTTTAAAAAAAACATGTTCCTCTCATGTTTGTTCCCCAGTGCTGTAGATGGGTAGTGGAACAGTAAGACTACAGTGCCACTGCTGCCTGATAGTGTGTTTGCTCTTTTTAAAAAGACCCTGACTCTTTTCACTGCAATTCTCTGTAATAAAATATTTGTCTGTACTCAAATGGCAGAAAGAGTCGGATACTGTTTGTCAGTACTTCTTTTGAACTGAGTGAAGGAAAAGATTTTCAGGCAGGTGTTTGTGTTCAACAGTTTCATTATGCACTTTATGTCTATAGGAAAACATGTTTCTCTTCTCTTACGATGAAAATCAAACCAAAGATTTTCCGGTAATAAAAAATTTCTAGGATGATTTGTGGTACAAATCAGATTTGTTTTACATTTTTTCTCCCTAAAAACTGCTTTGAAAAATGTGTCCTTGTTCTCTTTTGTTTGGTTGACATCTGTGTGGTCAAGGGAAGGGGGTGTATTCAAAAAATTTAAAGCAAGTTTGTGATGTACCTGTCACAGACCTCACACATTTCTTTGGACTGAGCCTCTTCTAAGGCTGTAACTGCAAATGAGATGTTTGGGGTTTTAAGTGCCTTCAGCTCTAGGAGTAATGTTTATAAGTGAAGTAAAAAAATTACAGCTGTCCTTGCATTTTTGTACAATCCAGTAATTGTATTTTCCCATAGCTTTTTTTCTAAAATAAGTTTCTAGTGAATTTTTACAGTTTTTTCCTTTAGAGGAAGGCATGAAAAACGAGATTTGACTTTTTAAATTAAAATGTTAAAATGTATTAATTGTAGCACAGTTTATTCCTTTCTTATCAGGATAGTGTTTGGACAAGAAAGAATGTGGGAGTTTCTTTATCAGGTGTGATAAACATGGCCAGTACAATAAATACTACAACATGAATGTTCTTTATTATTTGAGAACGTTACGTGTTTTCAAATTTTAGTTTACCTAAACAGCATAAGGTACTTCTGAGAAATATAAGAGTTATTATATGTGGAGAGAATAGAAAGGAACTTATTGAAATTTAACTCGATTTGCAGAGGGAAGGTTTTTATAATTGAAGTCTCTGTCCAGTAATTGCCATTTGGAGCTGAATAAGATGCTTTAAAACCTTGGCCTGTGATCTCTGTGTTAGTGGTCGTGAATTAGATGAATGCTCTCTAGTTCTTGATTTCCTATCTACCTATTTTTATTTTTGGTTCAGTGCTTGCTTGAGCATATCTGGGATTTGTAGCCCATTTTCTAGGCTTATTGCAATTTCACTCTGGTATTTTATAGGAGCTATTATAACTGATAGGTTAGCTTCATGGTATTGATGATACATGGCTTAACTTTCCCAAAACCTGCCTTTTCCTCTAAATTGTAAAAAGGTGATTAAATTTCAATTGATGAAGATATACTGTGAATGCATATATATAATAAAAAATCCTAATGTTTATTTTCTGCTATGCTTTCTAGATTGTCCTTAGGAACCCATTTTGTCTTCCAGTCATGATCTCCCATATATAAACATGGTAGTTCCCTTTGTACCAAAAATCCAAGCTGATCTACTAAATTACTGATTATTAAATATATCATTTACATAATATTGTAGAAGAAGGTTGGCATGTGAATGTAGCTTCTAAGTCACTATGTTTAGGCAGGAGTGCATATAAAGAATGGATGTGTAGTTAGCTCTGCAGATGCAGTTTTCTGACCTCCTTAATGACTATTTATGTTTGTGGGCACATCTGCTGCATCCGTCTTTGCAAATGTAGCCATATAAACCAGAGCTCTTGTGCTTCCTTTTGTCAGTGATTGCTTCTTAAAGAAAATCTTCTTTAGATACTTCAATCCAATGATAAAAAAAAAAAGTCATTTAATACCTGTGACATCTGATAACACAGAACAAGAAGTAATTACTGCTATTAGAGGGTAACAGTGAGGAAGAGCAAGAATGCTTTTAGAAAGATTAATATCCTGCGGAAAGAACACTGCAGACTCGACTTATTGAACAGAATTGTGGTGTGAATTAATTCTAACAGCGAGGAGTCTGATGTCTGTATCGCTGCTTTTCACAGGCTTGAAAGGGAGACAAAGTAAAAAAAAAGGGAGTTTCCTACTAAGATACACTGCCTGGAAGACACACATTGTATCTTGTGTTAAGTCTAAGGATGCCTAGTTTGTGTCTGGGGAATGTGAGCTTATAGTTAGCTCTTTGCATACAGTCAATGTGTGCTTAAGTATTTTTGAAAAGTTTGGTTGAATGTTCACAATTACAGCAACTAGCGAAGCCTCAGAGAGATTGCAGGTTTAGGGAAGGGAGAATGAATAGCTGTGACAACACCTTGATATATCATCATCCTCTTTCAAAAAGTGTTTAATGCCTGACTCTGTGTGTTCTTGTAAGAGAAATGTCAGGCTAAGAGTGTAAATATTACTTGTTACAGACCAGGGAAACAACCAGCGTGTGTCATTTTCACACCACAGTGGGAGCTGAGGATCTGAGGAAGAAGGCTGCTCTTTATGGACCAGTTAGTGGACTTCAAGTAGCCACAACTGGTGCTTAGATTCTGTCCAGATGCTCTTCCTGTGTTTCATGGATGAGTTGCTTAATTTGAGTAAACTCATGGGTCTTTCTTTTATCAAGCGTACTGCCTTTGAGTCAAAACACTTTTTCAATGATCATACAACACTGGACAAGAAAGAGAGAAGTAAATACAACCTAGTATGCAAATGCTTTGGAAATACTTGCCTAATCCAATGTGCAGGTTGAGTGAGTTGTCATACAGCAGATGACAACTGAAAAAGCTGAGCAAGAAAATGAAAAAAAAGAAAACATTCATCCCAACTGGCTTATATCCTTTAGATTGTCCAGTGCATGTAAGATAGGCACGTTTGTTATGGAATCCATAATTAAATGGTTTGTCAGGTTTTGGGTTGCAATTATAATGCTGACTTTCCATGTCTTCATTGCTTTGTTTTGTGGCAGCATTTGTAACTAAATTTTATTTGAAAAGAAATGGAAAAACGAGGTTTTTCTGATACCATGCCACGTTGATAGTAGTAGCTTTGTAGTTAAAATGAGAAACATGATATATGTGCTTTCATACCATACCAGTATTTAACATACTCTTTTAATAGGGTATATTGCATGAAATCTTACTTTGCTTGGTTGAATTCTGTGGTTATATATGACCTGATCAAGTAGTCTCAACCCCCACATTGTTTTATGTTAGGCATAGGCAAAAGTTCTACAATTTAAAAGTAATGTTCTATGAGTAAAACACTGATTTCTTAGAAGGAATGCTTTTTTCAGTCTTTTTCTATGCATGTTTATATACTTCCATATCACTTATCTAGTACTGTATCTCTATTCTCTCCGGCCAATTGCATGTGAAACTTCAGTATTTCATAGAATAAAATCTGAAATATAACATTTTGGATGCATTGGAGCTGTGAAGGTTCATTTCTATGATGTAGAATACTAAGTGAACTCTTTACCTTAAACGATTAAGGTTTTCATGCTTTTCTCAGATGGATTCCTGGGGAGAGCACAAAGCCTTAATGAATGAAAATAAGAGTTAATAATTATAGTTAGTGAAAATAGAGCATGACTGTTTTTTCCTTTCCTTCAAAATGTTTGCCCAACTTAGTACTCAATGACTGAAAAATCTCGCTTTTGTTCACAACTCCTCCGTACAAATAAGTGAAAGTTTTAAAAATCAGTGCTGCTGTCTCAGCTGTTCCTTCTGTGGTTCTAGATACAGTTTTTTCCCTGAGACAGGGAGAGATATTGTAGCGTTTTGTTTGAGAACTCTTACGTGTCCTCTCTTGCTGCCTCGGTTCCCTGTCTGGGCTGGCAGCTGGTAAGAGATTTCATTGGACTAAAGTGCAAAAAGCATGACCAGTAAAAAAGATGCTTCTTTTTGACTGCCAATTTTTCCATCCATCACCTTTGTCATGGAGCTTGGTTTCATGATATTAAAGACAGCCTGTAGTAAGTCTTGCACTCCTAGATTGATTTATTTGTTTCACAGTTGTACTATTGAGCTTGACTCTAAATAGTCATAATTATTCAAAATGGGCTTAAAGAAAGAAAGCTGCATTTCCAAGACCCGTTTTCTGAAGGTATCTAGATGTTTCTGTCAAATCTTGTGACTCTTTTCAAAAGTTCAAAGATAAAAGAGCTTTTCTCAAAAAAAAAATTGTTGACAGATTACTACTCTATTGACATGAGGAGAAAAGATGCATTAAGCACTCTTGCTTTTTAAAACAGTTTTCAAAATGTAAAAGCAAATCAGACATTTCTGCTTCTAGGTTCTTTCCAAGAGCCAGGTATGTTCAGGAGCTTTTTTCTTGTCAAAATATTTTGGAGATTGAGTGAACTGTTAATATATAAGAAATATTGATCCAAGGAATGTTTCCTTAAAGAGTATTTTGGGCATTGTTTTTACAATTTTGGTCAGAAGCCTCTTCATAGATGCTCTACAACTTTTAGAAAAACACTGCTTCTTAAGTTAAAGTGTATTTGGTGTTGTGAAGAATTTTTCTACATTGGATGAGTGATATACAGTCAGATAAAACAATTCAGTATCACTAAAGTGCCTGAAAGAACTTATCTGTGGTGACATTTTGAAACCTTATGCTGCTAAACCTGCAAATGAATTTTCCTTTAAGCCAGTAGAAAAGTAGGGGACTTTTTTTTGTAATGAGGTTTTTCTTAAGATTTCCTGTCATCAGAAATATTTTCAACTATTAAAAGCATTTCTCAGTGTGCTTTTCCTTTTATTTTTTTTCTTGTTTGTAATTGTTTGAAATTGATATCTGCTTATACAAAATGTAGTGAATAAGTCGTACTCTTTTAATTGTCTTCTTAGTTAACTCAGTAACTTAGTTTTACATCATGAAGAGAGGAAACTTCCTTGAGAGTGGGTGTTTTTCTGCACTCATGTACTTCCTGCAGATATGTTTTTTCAGGCAGAAAAATTCAGGTTGTTAGCAGAGGAGATGCTGCTGCTATGGCAATTTAAGCCCCACCTTTGATTCTTCCAGTGTTCATTTACTATTGGCAGAAATGCTACAATTTTCCTGAGGAATGAGTCAAATGGCACACTTCTAGATTTCAAAACTTGGGTACATTGAAATAGTTATATTTTATGAGAAAACAGTGGTTCCACAACTAGTGGAAGGTATCCCTTCCTGTGGCAGGGGACTGGGAACTAATAAACTTTAAGGTTCCTTCAAACCCAAACCATTCTATGAACAAAAGGGGAAAAAGAAGCTTCAGTTGGATTTCAAAACCCCATTATAAACAATGTAGGTTTCAAAAATGAAGTATAAATATTGGGAATGATGTTGAAGTATCTGTGGTGTTCTTAACTTCGTGTATTTTTTGAGGAACTACTCATTGTTCTTACATCTTTTTAATCATCACTATGTATTCTGCATAGTGAGAGCTTCTTTTTTCCACAAAGTATTTTCAAGTGCATTTTTGGTAAGTCTTTCTCTTATAATGATACAAACCTAACATAACTTCCACCTGTGATGGCAAGCACCTGATGGAAGAGTAAAGCTGCTTAGTGACTTTTGTAATAGCTTAGCATACTTATAAAAAAATCATAATTTTACCTGTATCACATTTCATGGTAGGTCAGTATTTCTCAAAGGAGTTCCCATCACTAGTAGTACCAACAGTGGTACCTCTACATAGGGCACAGTTGGTTTGTATTGCGATTGTTCAAGGCAGGGCACTAGAATTAATAGATTAGATTTGTCAGTATAGGTGTCATTTTGTTATGAAGGGGTTTGATTTCTACCCGTCATTTATGAGATGTGAATGGTTTAATAAAGTCTGCCTTACCACCTGTGTTTGCTTTAACTGACAGTGATTTTTGTGTCACCTGAAATTGTCTAGTGAAAATCTTTGGTCATCAAACCAGTAAACGGGCACAAATAATACCACAACATTTCTGTCTCATTTGAAGCTGCAGTTCATTAGCCAAGTAGGAGTTACAAGTCACTTGAATAATAGATGTTTAGATTACGTGAAATCTAAGTTTACTCAGTTTTGTTATTGGTTCCATTACATAAGTGTAAAAACCCTCTGCCGTAATTAAAATAGAGAAATCTTCAACTGGTTTGTAATAGTTGTAAAGGCACTTACTGGTGAAGGTGAGCATGTGTGGGTTTTATTCTTTCTTCTATACCACCTGTCTTGTAAATTAGAGTGTAGAATCCTGGTTTCATTCTTACAAAATCTGTGACTATCAAGAAAAAAAATAGTTTGAATGTATCAGGAGGTTAACATCTCTTAGAGATAACAATTGTACTTTATCAGCAAAATGAAGATATCTTGTAGGTTTAATGACTAAGAGAGACCCTGTGCCACAAAGCTCGCAGTGTTTTTTCTTGAGATAGTTTGCCTGCTGTGATGATCAAAACATACCCTTAAAATATAACAGATTAGCTTCTGTCTAGCTAAAGTGAATGTGGTGACTTAGCCTCTTCTTGGGCTTTCAAGTATAGTGTCAAAACCAGCATCCCACTTCAGCGAAATAGTTTCCCTCCAGCACTAGTCTTAGAAATGCCAAATGTGCTGCTTAGTTTTTTAAATGCATTTTGTGGTTTATTCATGGTGACAAGTGCTGTGAACTGTTAGTCTAAGCAGTATTCCTTGTAATTCACCTCAACCCAACCGCTCAAGTGATAGTCATCTACAATTTCACTTAAGTTCATTTTAAATGAGGACAAATAATGTTATGATGTCTCTCATTTTTCAGTTAGTGTCTGCCTTGAAAACATATTTAATACAGTTTCATAGCAGTCTTTACAGATAATAATGATTTTTAAAACCTCTGACCTCAAAATATGAGGCAGCATAATTATTCCTCTTGTGTTCTGCTGCTTATCAAAAAAAATCCCACTTTCTAGTGCGTGGCTGAATGAAATGTTTCTTCTACTGACATTTTGGATTTGCTTTTTTTGACTTCCCAAGTCCCTATTGGTTCTTTGATGTTTTATGTTTCAGTGCAATTCTAACAGAATTTGTCTTTAAATGTACCTTTTCTTAGTACCTTTTCTGCAAAAATTTCACTCAGTTATGTCTCTTTTAGAATTTCCTTAATGCCTCAATAGCAGTGTTTCGAAGAATTGATGAAGACCAATACAAGAACAGCATCTTGTATCCCGAGTCAAGTTAGGGGTTGTATTTCCTTGTATTGAGCTTGATGGGGGAGTTGATTGTTTAATGCTGAGAACAGACAGAAAAACACGTGCAGTAGGGAAGGAACACTTGCCGAGATACTGTGGCTTACCTTATGAGCAACATCTCATTTATGCTGTAACAGCATCATAAATGTCAAGTAAATCATGACAGTGATTTCAGCTGGCACATTGTTTAGCATTTTTTAACTGAAAGCAAGTAGAAGATCAGATACAGCTCCTAAACAGTTGAAAGTTTCTTGCTAATTCAAAGTATAGTAACTCTTTCACATACGTGGGTTTTCCACTCCATAGAAAACTTCTGTCTTTCTGCCTTTAATAGGTGGTATGGGAGAATGAGGGCTACAGATAGACAGAACAACTTGAAAATAGTCTCTCTGTTTTTTTCAGCTGCATTTCGTATGGTGGCCATGTATAGGGAAAACTGGCACTTTAGATTCTAATAGGAGTACTCTTATCTCTAGACTGATCTATTAAGTGACCTTCTAGATTTGTTGGAAGATAGAATCACTGTTTATAGTCAGATGTGCTCATTTGTTTTGTTCACTAGTTCTGTTGTAATACATTTTGAAAAAATTCTTGTGTGATGTTGCCTTAAGAGAACGCGGAGAGAAAGACTCCAAGCCAATTTAGTGTATAAGATAAGATAAAGAGAGCAGGTCCTTTAATTAGGCCTGAGGCCAGAGGAATACACATGACAATGGTTTTATAATTTTATAATAAGGTCCATCCAATCCCAGATTTGTCCACCCCCAGTTCTGCCCCCTGACATGGCCTTTCGGGAACTGGGTTTGGAGGTCTTTGGGACCCGTTCTTCCTCATCTTCATCTTCTTCACAGCACACACAGTCCTTGGAGCTTCTCCAGCGTTCTGGGCTTGAAGGTCACTGTGTCTGTGTGATATCTTCTGGTCTGGGCTTTTCTACAATTCTGTCTTGAAAAGAAGACTAAACACACTAACAGAATTTAGAGGAATTGATATGGAATGGAATAATAAGGTTGGGTATGTGTAAACATTATGTTACAGGGTAAGGGATATAATACAGCTACATTAAAATCTACATTCACTACCCGACTACTTCTAAAAACTACAAAAGTTAAAAATCCAAAAAGCTCTGAGGCATCAGTGAAAAGTGATCAATGTAATTTAGCATCTTATTTTTCAAATCATTACTGTAAGGCAGTGATGGGGAATCAGCATATTTTAATCTTGTTTGATTTATAACAAAAGCAAAAATACAAACTCCTATTTAATATGTTGGAAGGTTTTTTTATATATACAATCTAAGTTCATATGGCTCATATCCAAGAGTTAGAGGTAGCTGTAAAAATAGTGAATTAAACTGGATCTTTATTGTTCTCTCCAGCAATTCATCATGGAAATACATATATCAAATTACTTCAAAACAGAGGACAGAAAATAAAGCAGGAAACATACGTGATGCATTGTGTTGAAGTTGAATTGGCAAAGAAAATTATTCTACTTCTTTTCTAATGTGAGAAAGAATATGGGAATGGAGAGGTCCTCCTTTACCATTCTCTCTGGTTGCTGTGACTTCAGTTAGTCAGATGTAAAGACAGTGTTCTTTAGGCTGTTAAATTTAGTCATAAAGGAGTGGAGCAGACCACATTTGTAGTCTAACCTACTTGTGACTTAGCAGGACAATGACTTGTTTGCTACTATTTTGCTTCTTGAAATAAGAAAATCAAACATGTATTGACAGTGTACTTTAAAGAAGAAAAAAAGGTACTCAAAACTTCTCAGGAACTGCCTCTTCTGATAGTTGTCTGATAGTTTTTATAGTGGTATTTAGAGCAAGGAAGCACGTAACTGAATGCAGAAGCTTTTCTTTACAGAAATAAAAGTTTTGTTTAATGTTTTTCTGCAAGTCATTCATTTTGAAGATCTCTTAGAAGTGAATGCCTTCTTAATTATGTTTATGCAGTATCAGAGGCAGCAATGCTTACTTTAAATAAATGGAAATAATCAATCCTAGAATGGAAAAGTCATTCCCTGAAGATAATCAGAGAAAATTAATAAGGCTGTGAGTTATAACGTGCGTCAGAGGAAAACTCAAAACTCCCCTCTTTAATGGTCTCCTGACGTTTTGGGAAAACCCTACATAAAATGTTGGTGTGATGTTTTCAAAAGCATAATAATCCTTCTTTTGCGTGTACTCTAAACCATTTGTGCAGTTACCAAATTACATATCATATATAGGAATAAGGAGGACTGCAAGAAAAGGTTTATTAAAATCAGCACTTCCAGATGGAGTGGTTCAGGAGTGTATTGGTCCTTGCCTATTGGTTACTGTCCCTTCAGCTGGGACATGGCAGCTGCTTTTTTAGCTTTTTTTCAAAGCAGAGTGTAACCACTGTAACTAGTCAAGTGAACCCTTCAATTCCAACAGTTTTGATAGCTGCTCAAAATCTGTTCCGCTCTGCCCCTTGCAATTGGACTCACCAAACTCTTACTTGCTTCTGAGCAGATTTTTGCTGTGGATAGTTTTTCCTTTTCTTACTACTAACTTTAGATAGTCCCTTGTTTGATAGCTGATTTTAAAACCTGCGTTCACACGTATGAGACTATGATTTTAAAGATCCAGGAAGAAGCTTGTCCTCAGTTTAGAGAAGTGAAAATTGTTTATTTAGGCAGTAATTTTTCCTTACTGCCACCTGATGGGAATACTCTGTTGCAACTCTCCAGCTACAGACACTTGTGAAATTCACTTTAAAGAGCATTAGATAAAATGCATCCTGTTTCCCTTTCTTCCTGACCCCTTTCCACTGGATTGCTCAGGTTTAAAGCCTAATTTTACAGAGACCTAAGCAGATACAGTAGATTTACAATAGGTTACATTTATATTTTCTGTAAAGTAGGGTCAAACTAGGAAAAAAACCTTTTTCCAGTTTTCTGTCACGCTGTTATGCAATGAAAAAGAAAGCATGTGTATAGCAGTTGAGATTTTGCCATACTACTTTTCTCTTTTGTTTGTGTTTCATAAAAATTGGGACTCTAATTGTTGGTGTAGGTCTAAGGCAATTTAAGACTATTTGCAGTATCTAAAAGAACTTTAAGAAAATTGATTGTTAGAAGATACCTTAAGCTCACTTTCCCCATGCAGTAAAATACAGCATTTAAGCAAAAGATAGGAAATTACTGCATAAAAGTGAGGAGGGAGGCATAAATATTATAAAATACATTGTTTTGCCTTGTTCAGGAGCACAGACAGAACATTTAACTATATTTTGTCAGGTTATTAATAATAAATATGATATGTGATTTGACTATTACAAAGTTTAAAAACTCTGAAGCATTTATTCAAGTTTTCTTTGAACACAAACCGATATCTTTATAAAATTATTTTCCCTATATCAGTGATGCATATGCATGTTTTCTTTCAGGTTTAACTTGGGGGTTTTTTGTTTCACAAAAACAACTTCATTTACATAGAATGTTTTAGTGAATCTTATATTAAATATTACTAGAATGTGGAAAATGTTTTTAAAATATTTGGGGGTTGATGGATTGGTACTCTTCAAAGGGAAACAAAACACTAAATATTTCTAATCCTGCATTATTTACCGCATGGGTGGTTAAATGCTACTTTAGGCCCCATAAAATTAAAAGGGAGAAATCTGCCAACTGTAGCAGGAATTGGATTTAGGAAGAGTGGTACAGAGCCAAAATATTGCTACAGAATTAAATGTCAAAAATCTTCTTTAATAGTAGATATATAGTTCACAGTGTCTGGTTATGATTAATACATTTAATCTAAATCACTGAAAGTTGCTCTCTCCTTTTCCATAAAATACAATAGGACACAAATCAGTTTTACTGTAGGTGGATAACAATTGGAAAATAATGCATCTTCCCGCCCAATAAATTGTCAGTTATACCTTTTAACTAAAATCGATTCATCTTTCCAAAATTTATTACAATTTCTAATAATAAATCTTTTCAAATGTTTATTCATTTGCTTTTTGATACATTTGTGCCACTTTTGCTATGGTCTAATGTTTTTTCTTTTGATTCATTGTAAATTAGAAAATCTATTTTGAGTCAATTTTCTAGTTAAGAAGTTAAAATCTATAACCTAGCCATTTTTTCATAGTCTCCTTTACACATTTTAATACCCTTGAACTTAGATACAATCCAGTAAATTCCGATCAGAAGGTGATTAAAAGACTTTTCACTGCAACTTCTTGACTGAGGGCCAGATTCATAAAACAAGTACTTATGAGATTGTTAGCTGGTTTTCTCCTGCACATCTCCCTGAGTCAAAGAGGAAGATTGAAACAATTATAGCAGATGAACAGATACATAGGTTTTGGTCAAAGATTTTTAATATGGGTAGTCAGGATTGCCCTTGTGAATTAAAACCCCACGGTGACCAAAGGGAGTATGACAGAAGCCTCCTTTTGTTGTCCCTTTATAGCAGCAAGACAATGATAGTACTGATGATCACCAAAGCATACTATGTCACATTATTTGTGGCATCTCTAATTATCCAATGCTAACCTCTTCAAGTGGGCTCATCTGCCATGTAACATTCTTAGAAGTAGCACTTTTTTAAGAGGAAAATATTTTAGAAGAAATTTTTCATCACTTTCTCTAATGATTGATCTTCTAATCTGCGTTGTGAAATTGTGTTCACTGTTCAGCAGTTTCCTACTCTGTATATAATAAAAAGGTGTCAGAGAGGGATAGTCTTATTTTTTTAAAAATCTCCCACTGAGGGTATTTCCTGTTCTGATCCAGTTAAAAAATGTGATCTTAGTCAGTTTCCCAACAAGAATTATGTATGAGAAGGTTAATATGGTCTGTAGCCGTTTCAAACTTCTTAAGGCAGAAATGTGTTTTGTTTATAATATAAATGTCAACATTGGCAGAATAGAGGAAGAGGGCTAGAAAATGTTTCAAACATAACCATGAAGAAAATTGCATTCTTAATTTGAACTTGATCTACAGTATCACATATTGGCAAATTTGTGTAGCTGAAAGCATCTTGGGCTTTCAAGTGATTGATTTCAGAGTTAAAAAAATCATTTGTGTGGATGGATTGGAATTCATTAATTTTACTAATTACACAGTGAAGAAAACAGATGTTTTCTTAGTCAAAGATCAGGCTTTAATTACAGGTCTTACCTGCTCATCTAAAAATAGTGTCAATATGTTCATGTCTCAAAGTTAATTTCTAATTTTTGTATGGAAGTATGATTATGTTACACATTTTAAGCCTTACTCTAATTATGTACAAATACAAATCTGATACTCAGAGCACTTAATGAGTGCTGTTGAATCGTAATGCATGTATTTAGAAAATTTTTCAAGAGTAAGTTGGATAAAAATCACCTCTTTAAAATGTCAAAATCAGTACTACGCAGTGCTACTCTATTTCTAATTGTAATAATGTATAACAAAAATAGTCAAAACCATTTGCAACGAAGCTGAGTTTCCAGCAATGATATAAATCTGGGTAGCCTCCCCTTAGGACTCTTATTCTGAGATATGTAGTCAGTGGGACTGCAGCCTTCATGAGAAAGGCAGAGTAAGCTGCCACAGTATTAGAGGACCAACCTAACAGGTATTGTGTGTGCTTGTTTTGTGTTTTTTTAGCAAATCACTGTAAATGTTGTCTGTTTTAATTGCTTTAAATATGTATTTGTCACTGTCACGGGGCAGTGGAGATGACCTAACTAGTACTAATAATGGACAATATCCAGAAAGACATTACCTTTGGAAGGAGCATTTGCAACCAACAGCCTGAAGATGCATGATCCATAGAAAGACTAACTGTTTTTCCCACATTCTTCTGTGCTTGGAAGACGGGCATGAGAAAAGAAGCTAGCAAAGCATCAGTAAGTGTAGCTGGTGTGTAATGAATATTTAATGGAGTAAACTGATGCAAGGCTGTAAATTAACTCAGAAATGTAGCGATTGTCATATTAGATAAATATAGTAATTTTAACTTTGTGTAAATAAACTCTTTGTAACTTCAAAACATAATTTTCTCAGTACTTCACTGTACTGTGCTTTCTCAGGCTTTACTGTTGCCAGGATGCTTTATTTCTTTCAGGAAGTGCATTTGTTGCATGAACAAATGTCCATTCAGTGGAAATGTGTTTTCTTCAAAATTAGAACAGTGAGGACAACTTCTAAAAAAAAAAAAGTGTGTACTGTAAAGCAAGACAAAATGACAAAACAAGCAGAATCAATATACTCCATTAGTAACAAATTTCAGTGTTGTTCAGATGTTCCATTACAGTCTTTTCTTTCTTTTAGATATTATAGGCTGGGGAAGGGAACTTTCTAAAGAGCAATCTACTTGGGTGTTTTTTCAGGTGTTTTTGGTCAGGGGAATTATTTTGGGATTTTTTCTGTGGAGGGAGGTTTGTACCTCATATGCTTATTCCAAGAGAGTTACTTCTTCAGGCAGTATGATCAGAGTTCTTGAACAATCTTAGAGTGCAACAGACCCAAAATCCCTCAGGAACATGGAAAACTTCAGTATGACTACCTGCTTTTTAGTTATGATGATGTATTGAGAGCTTGTGGGACCTTGGAGAAATAGGTCCTTAATTACTTGGTGATCTTTTAATGTTAGGTTAATAGATATGGAACGGCTATATTGTGTTATATTGCATCCATTATATCTGTAGTCTGCTAGTTTACCATGTAGTGATGATTACAGTAGAAACTATTTTCAAAGATAGCCTTCAGTAAAATGCTGAATTATCCAGGATTGCAAAATTATCCAGGATTATTGAAAACTCTGTTGCTGGTTCTTTGAGAGAAATTGTTGACCTTTCAGCTAATGTTATTGTGTGGGTTTTTTCTGTTCAGAAACTTTGGATTTCTTTTGGGTGTGTTTCTTCTACAGTTTTTCCATTAAATTAGTAAAGCAAAGAAACTTAATCTAGAAATAATTGAAATGGGAACATTGCAATGTGAAGAATGTGTTTAAATGAATAGCTCTTAGTACTCATGGCAAACCATTTTGAAGGTATACTAAATGCTGTTATAACATTTGCTTTTCTGTTTTGCCTTTGTCGCCATGAAGATCAACTGTAGGAGTATTATTCTTGAAAGGAGATTAATTCTTGCCTCCTGTACATAACAGTGTTTAGGGAACAGGTGAATGTTTAGACACTCTTGCTTTGGAAGGTAGATAGTATCCTTGAGGTATTGTCCGCTGTCTACGGCTTTCAAAGTGTGTTACCAAGCACAACTATTTCTTATACCTTTAGAGGAAAATAAACAGGCTCTCGTGTTTAACTTAACCTAAAGGGAGACAGAAAACTGCCTGGAGATTCAGGTACATCTGGTGTCCCCTTTATTTTTGCTGTCTTGCTGGAGGAGCTGAAAGTGGCCAGCCGTGCTGTCAGCCCACACGTAGCCCAGAGGTCTCAAATGGCCTTGACTTGCGCAAAATAGATTATTCCAGTAGGGTGACAGAGCTGGTTGGCCGTTAAGAGAGCTAATCAAAGCAGACACAAACCCAAGTATAATACTGGTTATTAGAAACTCTGCTGGCATCAGACTAATTAAATGTAAACACCTAAAGCATTCATTTATTTCTTTATCAAAATTATCAAACTGGTGAAGTGCCCACAGCTGGGGAGAGGTGGGACTTTTTGACCTCACTTAGCCTTTCTAGTATAACTAAGAGGATTTGTCTTGGCAGCCCCCTCTCCAAGGGGAGATCATCAAAACCATTAATGATCTATCCTTTGGCAAAATGCCTGGCACAAATTCTCTCAGAGCAGACTTTTTAATGCTTTGTGCGCTTTCCTTAGTGCACACATCTTCTGACTGAGCATTCGGAAGAAGCTGGTGGTGCTTGTCTAGTTTTGTGCATCATTCTTCCTGAAGTTTTCATGGCTGTGTGCTTTGTAAAGACAAGTCTTCTTGGTCCTCCTGTCCAACATTGTTTAGGATCGTCTAGATGTCATGTGACCTGACAAAAAAGTATTGTTTGTTGTTTGAACAGTAGCACCTATACACTTCAGAACTTGTCTACGAAGAACAACTGGAGAAAGCTGGCAAATCCCTGATCCCCTGTAGGAATTTAAGGAGGAGTGAAGTCTCTCTAACTATAAGCAGTGACTATAAGGTTCAGGATCACTTGATGAACCTGAATAGCCACAAGTCTATGTGACCTGATGACATATATCCCAGGGTCCAGAGAGAACTCACTGATGTTGTTGCCAAACCACTCTCCATCATATTTGAAAAGTCAGGGCTATAATGCCAAGTCCCCTGTGACTGGAAAAAGGGAAATATCACTGCTGTTATTAAAAAGGGGAGAAAGGAAGATCTGGGGAATTACAGGCTGGTGCGTTCACCTCTGTGCCTGGGAGGATCATGGAGAAGATGCTCCTAGAAGATACGCTAAGGCACATAAAAGAAAAGGAGGTGATCTGAGGTAGCCAGCATGGCTTTACTAGGGGCAAATTGTGCCTGACCAGTCTGGTGACCTTCTATGATGGAGTAACAGCAACACTCAACAAGGGAAGACCTACAGATGTCATCTATCTAGACTTCTTTAAGGCCTTCAATACAGTCCGACATGACATCCTAATCTCCAAATTGGAGACACAGGGATTTGATGGGTAGACTATTCAGTGGATAAGGAATTGGATGGATGTCTGTGTGGAGGCCAGTGACAAGTGGTGTCCCTCAGGGCTCTGTCTTGGCACTAGCACTCTTCAGTATCTTCATCAGTGACATAGAGAGTGTGGGATCGAGTGCGTTCTCAGCAAGTTTGCGGATGACAAGAAGCAGAGTGGTGCAGTTGACACAACAGAAAGAAGGGAAGAACTTACTGAGAACAGCCTTGTGGAGAAGGACTTGGGGGGTTTTGGGGGATAAAAAGTTGGACATAAAGCAACTGTGTGCTTGCAGCTCAGAAGGCCAACTACATCCTGGACTGCATCAAAGGAGTTGTGGCCAGCCAGTCAAGGAAGGTGATTATCCCTTTCTACTCTGCCCTCATGAGAACCCACCTGGAGTATTGCATCCAGCTTGGGGGTCCTCAGCACAAGAAAGATGTGAACCTGTTGGAGCAGGTCCAGAGGGGGCCACAAAGGTGCTCAGAAGGCTGGAGCACCTCTTCTATGAAGACAGGCTGAGAGAACTGGTGTTGTTCAGCCTGGAGAAGAGAAGGCTTTGGAATTACCTAACTTCTACCTTCCAGTACCTTAAGGAGACTTATGAAAAGGAGGGAAAGGGACTTTTTTATATAGTGAGCAGAAGCTCTTTACTCAGTGTGGTGAGGCACTGGCACAGGTTGCCCAAAGATGTTGTGGATGCCCCATCCCTGGAATTGTTCAAGGCCAGGTTCAGTGATGCCCTGAGCAACCTGATCAAGTGAATGGAATCCCTCCTCATGGCGTGGAAGTTGGAACTAGTTGATCTTTAATGTCCCTTCGAACCCCAATCTTCTATGGTTCTATGAATGCCAATCATTTTAATTTATTGCCATTGAACAACCTTTTAATTACTGATCCTGGTGTTGAACAATACAAACACTTAAAAAATCCCACCTCACCTTCTCTTCAGACATGTCTCCTCCCCAGTTTTTGCTCTCCAATCCATTTGCTGCACTTAACACTCAGTCTGTTCAGTGGAATGATGGGTGGAGCAAGTGATGGGAGTCAATGCATTGCAGTTCCTTTTCTCTTGCTGCTGCTTGTTTCTTACCAGATTACTCTACCATAGATTACCCCACCAGCTGTAGTGCCTTTTGGGTTGTGCCTACTCCTCAGTCTTGTCTCCAGCCATAGCTCAAGTGGCTTGTTTGATTCAGCAGTTGTGCTGCTGTACTGTCTGCCCTGCCTGTCTTGTTTCTCACTTGTACCCCTTCATGCATCTCTCCTGTCCCAGTATTGGCTCTTGCGTCTCCTCTGTTTAGCATTTGTCCTCTTCTGGCATCTCCTTTCAGCATCCTCCTGTGTGTGTCTCCCTTTGGCTTTTGTCTCCCATTTCTAAACACTCTTTCACAGAAGCACCAGGGACTCCTCTAGTTCCATTTTGGTGTACGCTGAGTTTATTTTGTCCATCACAGAGCCAACTGGTACCAAACGTGACTGGCACAGAGCAGTCCCTGACCACCTCCTGCACAGGTCACCCCTGCAGCTTCCCACCTCCAACTGTAAAAACCCTGCCATTTGTGCTCAAGACAGGGTAGATAGACTTGGTCTGGTTTTTGTTTATGTAGATGCTTACAAGCAGTACAAAGAGGAACTTGAGAAAATGGGGGGCAAGAGTTAGGTTCAAAAGTGGTTCTGTTGGGGTTTTTTTTCAGTTGTCTATTGCTAACGTTATTTACAGAAATTATTTTCTTCAATAAATTGCCTTGGAGAAGTTGAAATTAGAAGTGAAAACTGAGTACATAAACAGTACAAAAACTCTTGTTTACCTGGATAGCACCTATATGTAATGTACGTAGCTTACTAATACTGGTCATACTTTTATAAAGCAGTGCAAATTACTTCTGTCGTACCAATTTGCTTCCTAACAAGGACAAAGTAAATAAATTTCCAATTACAATGTTTAGCTATTCAAAAAGATATGGTTTCTTTTCACCGTACCTCATGTGATTATATGTTATGTAATTTTCCAGCAGTGACGGTATTGTTACAATCTTATGCTTTACAGAGGAAAAAGTCTCTATTGAGGCTGTTATCCAGATTCATAGAAGCTAAATTTCATGTATTTTATCCAGTCCATGCCTAATATTGTCTATTAGTTAGGCATCTGTGAGTGATTAAAGCTAATAAAGTCTAAGGAACAGAGACTTGGGTGAGTTTACACTCTGTAAATCTGGATTTATATCTATGTGGAGTTTCATATCTCTACCTAGTAGCTAATAATACCCTCCATTCCTTTTGATAGAAATGTAAGAAGAAAATACATAGCAAGTTGAAAAGAATGTGTATTATGGTATGGATTATAAACGTGGAATAATGTAATTTTTTTGTTAATTTTAACTATTTCTGTTGATTTCTATTATTACACTAAAGGACCAACTTCTTAGTTATTTGCATGGGTAACAACAAGCACTAGTGAAGTTCTTGATGCAATATATCTGCTTTTTAAGCTATTGATTTGTGGTAGTTTTTGAATTTACTGAAAAGGATTCAAATAGCATCTTGGAAAAAAAAGTGTGATACTGGAATACTGTCAGAAGAACCTTGAAATTGAATTACAGCTTTAATATTCAAACTGGGGCATGTATTGTTATTTGTAGTATATGTAAAACGACTTTTATAGATGAAATTTAAAATCGGTGGCGCAGAATAGGGTTTATAGTGCATGGTCTTTAAGAAGAGCAAGGAAAGATCTTTGATATAAAGCATGTAGCAGAAAGATGCATATTTATTAAATAAAGGAATTTTTAAAAGGGGATATGGTAAAAGAAAAGGTTGTTCTTGCTGATGTGTTTAGATTATAGTCAATGTTGTCGAAAAGAAATGCAAAGTATTTCTCTGTGCTTAAGTATTGTTTTACAGGAATATTATTTAGATTTACTAAAAAATTAAAATAATAAAATATTTATCTTGTAAAACAATGAGGAGAGCAGCCTTGTCAAATCTTAGTGCTTGAGGCTTTCACTTCTAGGAGTCTGATTCCTTGTGCTGTGGTATCAGTATCACCTGTGTTTCTGGCAAGGTGCTGTGCTTTCTTCCCATCCCTGGCATTCTGTCTGAATTGTCAGACTTGGCCAGTTAGGCCTCTCTCTATCTGATTTAGATACATGAGTTCCAGATACCACAGAAAACCTGTGTAGTATTCCTGTGGACTCAGTGGACCCATGCATGTTAGTAGAAGTGAGTGTTCAGAGAGGCACTCCATGAACTACCAACTTGCTGGCAGCAGCCTCCTCCTGTCCTGTAACCCATTGCAAGTTGCACACATTATGTGACCCCAGACCTTATATTAAGCTTCATATGTTTAATAAGAATGTTAAGGGTTCTGTGTTGTCCAAGTAGGAGCTAAAGATTTCCTGCTTAATTGTCTTATTTAAGACAAAAAATGAACCAGAACGTCCCTCCTCTCTTGCATCAGTCCTGCTTTGGTCTGCCACTTAGTGTTACTGGAAAGGCAGGTCTGGAAGAGGACACAGAGGGAAGACCACCTGCTGTATTGTCATATATATATATATATATTGTTCCCTGGACTCTCATTTCCCAGGAACGTTTCATGGCATTTTTTCTGTGTTTTTTTCTTTGAGATTTTTCTTTGGGTCTTTTTGTCAGTATTCTTTACAGTCATAATTTCCTTCCTTACCAGCATTGTTTGTCCTAATTTCAATAAATTTATTTATCACAGTAAGCCTAATGCTTACTCACACATTTTCATTAAAGAGTGGTGACAGCAGAGACTGAAAAGCTACACCAGGCCTTGCTTAGCAATGCATCGATGCAGAAAACAACACCACAGCTGCTTAGGAACATTATGAGCTCTGGGCTTCAAGAGAGGGGTTCAAGACAGTCATCCCAGCAGAAGGGATTTAGCTGGATTGCAAGGGATGGAATATTGTAACCAGCAACCCTCTTTCATTCAAAGTGGAAAATTCTTAAGACTTTGATAAAAATCCTTGGCAGTTTACCAGGAAAGGTCAGATTTTTTTCTACTACTCAAATTACAGCAAAAACTTTTTTATGGGATGGGTGTGTAAACTTGAGAGACAGCGACCTGATTTTAAAGACAGAATCCCAATAATCAGGAAGACAGTGCAGTTGTTTTTAACATACTTTTGATATTTTGCCGTTCTCACTTTTAGTGGCAAGAATATGATAAATGTTTTTTCTTAATTACTTAATCCTCTGTTCAACCTAAAATGTCACAAGAAACCTTTCTAAAGAACAATCATTAAATACACTTCCCACTATCTTGTTAAGGGAAACCAGGTTGGCTTGCTGGGCAGTTACAGCAATCTGAAATGCTATGATTCGATGAGTATATTTTGGGGTTTGCATATTCCAGTGGATCTTAGAGGCATTCTTAATTTTTCATTTTATTATCCACAGCCATTTCCCTGGAGCCATTTATGAATTTAGACTTCAGTGTTGGACAGGGGTTAGCTATTAGACATGAACCTATTACTGGTCAATGTTTATAGGAAATGGGGGAGAAGCAAAATGAGAAATATTTTCTCAGTCTTTATAGGAACCCAATTGTTGAAATGCAGTTTGAATGATGAATTGATGAAATCCAGTTTTGTACTGGCTTTTGCTTCTTATGTTCTCTGTAAAATAATAATTCGTTTTTTACCATTCTTCACAAATCTAGCATAGCATCATGGTGAATGAACAGTTGGCCTTATTAGCACTAATTTGTTATGATCAAAGTTGTAGTCCAATTTCAAATTACTATGAACTTGATGAATTCATTTGCAGAAACAGCAGAAACTTTGATTATGTTCTAGGCTATAGCAAGTAGGGCAAACACAAAGTAGAGCAGTAGCGCTGCCAAGATAACATTTGGTCTATACAAGTGGTTTGCAAAGAAGGTGACATCATTGTTTCTAAAGTATGCAATTAGAACTTTATGAATTTAAGACTAATAATTTAATTTCTGAAATAATCTCTACAGGTTTTTTCTTTTGTTGAAAATGGTTTATCTGCCTTTATCACAATTACCCTTCTGTGGTGATGAACACAAAATGAGAGTTACAAATAACTATTATGGAATACATTTACATTTCTTTAACTTGAGATACTTGAGACGGTCCCAACTTGCCTTCTACTTCTCAAATAATTACTCTTTTGATACATATTTGATGGAATCCTCCCTCATCCCCTTTTAGCAATGATTTCCTACCAGGCTTTTCTTTTGGAATTTGCTAAGAGTATATTTTGCAGACTTAATAAGAGACTCCTATTTTACTCCTATTTTATTTAATTATAATAAAAAGTGTTGTGTTTTTCTCTGTATGGCATACCAAAGTCCATATGTGAAATTGAGGGAATGGATTTGAGATCTGTATATTTTTATTCAAACATTTTTAAACTTATTACATCCAAGAGACTATATAACGAAGGTGGCAACGTAATTTTGAAGTAGCATGGGGAGGATGTGTGGGGGCAGTATTATACCACAAGAAAGAAAGAAGGAGTCTACTTACACTTGAGACTTGTAGAGCTTTTTTTTCTTTTAGTCCTCCTTTTTCTTTTCTCCTCCTAACATTCATTTTCCTGAGAGCTGCCTGAATATGAACCTTATGACAGTAACAAGTAGTTAGAGCAGATTGCAAAACAGAAAACTGGGAGTTTTTCCATGGTGTCTTTTCCTTGTCTAGATCACGTAAATTCAAGCCATGTTCATTTCAGCATGTTCCTATTTTTAGCTAATATATTTTTTGAAAAGTTTATTTTTTGTGTGTTACTTCCATCTGAGCTTTGCATACTGACTTGTCTTATCTTGTCAAAAGTATCCAACAAGCAAACCTCTCTGATTTTTGTGTGCTAAGTGCATAGATTTACTGCTGCAGTTTGAACATTTTTAAATTAAAATATATTGCTTGTTCCAAATGTATTGATTTACACATCTCTTTGTCAATATTTAAGTAGAGCAACTTTTCCAATAAGTTAAAAAAGATCTGGCAAGGCAGGTTACATTTAGTGGATTGGTTGAAGTTTATATTTCTGCATGTTACTTGTTTGTGTGTTCTTGCTCTTTTGCCCTTTATTCTCAATCACTGTTACAGGTATTTGTAATGTCCCTTAACTGAGAAAAGATGCACTGTGAATTCTTACAAAGTTGCAGTCATTCAAATGTGACCCTTCTTAGGTTTTGGTTCTGAGTTTTCAACTCCTAACAAGTGCTTAAATACAAAGCCTAAGGCTAGAGGGTTGTTTTAATAACTAGATCTTAACATGGGCTTCAGAGCTCTTAAACTTAATGGTGGTGTAATAGTAGTGAATTGTCAAAATGACTGTTTTTACTGTAAGTGCTCTTGAATGAAATGTTACAGCTGTATCTTTTTTGAGATGGCAATATAATCATCTCTTTTGTCCACTTCTTGTCATCAGCCAGCTGCTAGTGCAATAGCTATTTGTTTTTAGAATATGTGTACAAGAGTTACCAGTGCAAACAATCTTACTGCTTCTCTCTCGTTTCAGTTCTCTTGCAACTACTTCATTTGTCCTGAGTAAGCAAATGAACCAAGTGTGTAATAGTTGACGGGTTGCAGGGGTATCCTCTAACTTTATTAAAACTACTTTGCCCACATCTCTGTCTGCTTAGCCTATTCTGCTGATTGCTGATTTGAAGAGCAGCTGAGAGTTAAAACTGGCATAACATTGAGTGGGCATAACATTGCTAGAAGATCATCAATCTGGTGCAGATCAAGAAAATATGGTGAATTTGAACCTTTTTATTGATCTGTAGACTGAGGTCACACTAAGTTCATAACAATCTTTCCAAATGTCAGGTAGATCCACCTGGGGACTGACCAGTTCCCTAAAAACTGTTGTGGTGTTTTTTGTTTTCAAACACTTTCATTCCAATTGCTTAAATTCTAGAAAGTCACTGAGAGATTCTTTTTTGCACTGATGGATGTTGAAAAAGAAATTGATCGTCATTTTCTTTTCACTTTTAAACATCAAAATTCTCTCCCTGTGTGGTCTGGCTAGTGTGTATCTATTGGTATTAAACATGTATGTTACTTAATTCTAAAAGCAAATATCTCTTTTAATATGTTACTAATTTGTAATCTGAATACTTACAGCAAATTGAAAGAATGGATGATGGTAGCAGGTGTTTTTTGTAAATGGAAATAGTAGATTAAGGAAAAAAAAAAATTGTAGAAACATTTTCATGAGCTGTTAAAAAAAAAAAATCTTCGTTTAAGGGATGTTTGACAGCCAAGTTATAGAGAAACTTCTAGAAATTGGGTATATAGTTTCTGTGCTTAGGGATAAGTTGATAGTGATTGCCAGAGCCTCATAACAGTGGAGTGTGTAAGCATGATGTGAAGTCTGTGGTGCTTGTTCTATACAAAGGCAAGAAAAAATGTTTATCCAGAGCTGCTTTGTATCTGTAGAGTTAATATAGCTTAGGAAAAAAAATAAATTTAAGAACTTTCTTTGTCTCTCCAAATCACATTAATTTGAACTTCTAGGCATCTTATCTTAGATTTTCTATAATTGAAATGCACAACTAGCTTTGTATAACCTCTTTTGTTGGCAATATATTCTATGGAGTTTGTACCTCTATTTTTTCCGGTGTAATAAATCTGTTTTGTCAAGAAGAGGGAGAAGGGTGTGTTATCCATTGTCACTCTCTAGTGGAAAGCCAATTTTTTATTGCCTTTTATACCTGGGTTTTCTATGGAAGTCAAGTAAGCTGTCACCACTTTTCGTTCTTCCTTCTTACCTTGTTCCAGTATCTTCAGGAAATTCCAAGTTAATTTGACAATCCACTTAAATTTGACAGTCATTCAGATGTAAATTATTATTAAATACCTTAAGTTTTGTGAAAAGAAGTAGCCAGCTGAAGTGACAAACTTTAATTTATTAACTCCCCTGAGGAGAGGCTTATGGCATAAACTTAGTTATTAGCATGAGAGAAACCCATGTGGGAGTAACCTTATAAATGCTTCAACATTTGATCAGTGTTTGTGCCTTTGTTAGACCTCAAAGTCAGTTAAATGTCAGGTGTAGAGCTATATGAAACCAGGTAGAATTGCTTGTTTTGTTTCCAGTTTTCTTTATCTCCCTTGAGAATGCATCATGAACAGGTAGATATAGTTAGAGTAGAAACTTCAGAAGCACTGATTGTATTGATTTGCTGGCCAGTTCACTTATGTTTAGTAATTAGTATCCTTTGTTATAGTTAATTATTTTAGCCCATGTTATTTATATTTCAGTTATTTATACCTGAAGCTTTTTTACCAACAGAAACCATACTGATTTTTTTTTTAATGTGTTTAGATCTGTACCTTTAGTGACCACTAAGTCTTTTGAGTTTTGTCTGAATATTCAAAAAATGTCATGTTTTCCTCTTTTAATAGTGTCTAAGGTTAAATTTCCCTAGGGTACTGATAAAAGATAATGTCAAGAAAATTCTTGGCAAATGTTCAAGAAGGGCAGGTCCCTTGAGTTCCAAGAATGATGGGTCAAGGAGGAAGCAGACATGTGCTTTCTGGTAGCCCAGAATAAGAATTGGATCTCTGCTAGGTTTGGTCAAGTGAAGCACGGAACAGAAAAGACAGCATACTAATTATTTGATTTTGAACTGTGTATGAAGCACATTTACATCTATCAGCACTAATAAGTATTAAATAAAATGTAATCATTTTTGTACGTACATCTTCCTGCTATCTTTTTTTATCCATCACTTGGAATTTTAATGTCTAGAAGTTCGATGATTTTCATTCTGTCCAATTTCCTCTTACATTGTGTTATGTCACCTGCTGTTCTTGATGTTTATTTGGACCACATAAGCAAACTGATCAATACAAGCTACTAAGTTGCTTGAATATGGTAAGTTTCTTCCTTGGATTTACACAGACAGAGTTCATGTCAGTATTTCTCATGCTGGAGGAAAACCCCATGCTATAGCTGTGTAATTTTGTAGGAATTTAATAATTTTGCTGGAAACAAATGGTTTTCATTATTCAAAAATAATAAGTGTTTGATTCAAAATAGAACTTGGCAAAATCTGTCCAGAGTTTTTTCCTATATTTTTCACTATTATTGGCATCCTCAGTGAGAATTACAAACAATTAAAATTGATATTACTTTAGCACAACTTCAGTATCATTCATTTACACTGATTGACTTGTGTCTCTTATATTACACTAAGGAAGCTGAATGTCTGGGAATCTAGATCATAGGAGAAAATTTTCTGCTAAGTTTTTGTGTATTGTTTTTCCAGGTAGAAATATTCTCTTTACATGTTGAGTCTGTGTTTAAAAAGAAATTAATGGTGATTGTAGCCAATGATAAAACCAGACTGCAGCCTAATAGGTTTATCGGCCAAAATAAATAATCAGTAAGAATTTCAGGTCTGCCCTTTTTCCCATTACCTGGGATATTTAAAAAGATTTACAAAAGAGCTATGAAGTTAACTTCTTAAATGTCAAAAGTCCACTGACTTTGTGAAGACTGCTTCATTTAACGGAGAAATTTTTATGGTTTCATTTATTACATTAAAACAGTTCTTAAGAACTAAGAAAAATACCTCTAACATAATTTAATTGCATTACTTCATGACAGTCAGATAATTGAGGTTGAAGTGAGTTGTCAAGTTAATTTCATGTCAAAGTCTTGCCTTAGTGGACTCCAAACTGTATTTAGTATTTGGCCTGGTTTTGTGATTGGCTGGAAGGCTAATGTATATAACTGCTACTTCAGGACATGATCAGAGTTATAACACTGTAGTCTGTATCATATATTCCTTTCCCATCTGAGTTTTTTTAAAGCTTTCTGTAGGGAAAAAAAAAAACAGAACAGCAATGCTAGCTGTATGCTCTGTCATCTGCTTAATCCTTATCCCCTTCGCATTGTCAATACTCATCTAATTCCACTTTAACAACAGTAATTGGCTGATGGAGTAGCAGATATAGATTTATTTTCCTGATGACTCCTTGACTTTTTTCCTCTGGTAATACTAATAGAATTCCAAATCCTTACTGGTGTGATCATGTCATGAGTAGGTCAACAGTCATGTCAAGGTCCTATTGGAAACTTCATAGCCAACATCTTAATTTAGACTTAGCTATCTTTTTCTCTTGTATGTGCAATTGCAAGCAATTCTTTCAAGTATCCCACTCATTCCATTATAACGCAATTTGTTTGATGCAAAGGGAGGCAGTTCTGCATGTGAATTGTTTACTGAATGGTAGTGGGTCACAGACAAGCTCAGTAAGCCTCTTTCCAGGTGTGATGCATTATCTGAATTATGTTGGAAGCTCGAAGCAAACAAAATATTGCTTGTTTGCTGAGGTTTTCAAAGTTATTTCAGTCTTTCGGTTAATGAGAATTGAAACGGATATTGTGGGTTTCTAATATTTGAGGAAAACATGTCTGAAACTTTTGAAATGTAAAGTCCTTGGGATAGCTGAGTTGATCCAGTGATTTCCTGCCAGTGGAAAGGAAAGACTTACCTCCTTGTTTCTTACTTTCCTTAATTCTATCCTAGTTCTTTACCTACCTCCTCAAGGCCATGTGGTTCCTCTCCTACAGTTTGACAGAGCTCTGAACTTTAAGACCGATTTCTGAGCTGTCTCAATCCACCAAAACAGGGGGAAAAAAACACAGATTTTTCTTTTGAGGTTAGCTTTCCAATCTTCTTAGTGAACTGGAGGTGATGTGGAGAAGGTGAGAAACATCACCTCTGACACATCAATGGGAAACTGGCAGCAAGATGCAAGGAGGGTGTGCAGGACAGATCCTTTTAGCAGTAATGAGTCATTTAGGACAAACTGTTTCCTGGTGGGATTTTACCTTTAGTTTTTGATTATGCACATTAAAATTGAGTAATAAGACTCTATCAGTTGTTTGAAAACCTGTCTAAGTTTCATGGACTAATGACAGTCTTTCACATCACCATGCAACTTGCTTTGCCTTTTCTATAATCTGAAGCTTCATATGTATTTTTGGTACCAGTGCATATCCAGTCTGAAAATGGGAAGTATGCTGTGTTGCCTTTCATGGGCTTGAAGTAACATTGCAGAAGTTTTGGGGATTTACTTGAGTAAGAATAGAGTACAGTGCATATGCTCAAGCTGTCAGAAAAACCTCTAACAACTGATTAAACACCTTTTGTCTCTTAAGGCATGTCAGACTTAATTGAGTGGTTAAGAACCAGTTTTGGCAGAGACTTAATCTCACTTAGTCTTTTGGCTAACTGAATAGTACTCAATATTGAAAGGGTGCATGCAGTCTCTTGATAGAGATTTATGCACTTGACCAAGTGCTTAAATTTTACAGGGAAACATTTAAATTCAAGTGCTTTGGTAGTCCTACATCAGAAGCAATGCCTATCTTGGGAATTACCACTGTTAAATCAGCAAGGAATATTAACCAGACAGAGTCTACAGCCTGGCTGACTGCCTTATCAAAGTGCTCTCTCTCTTTATCCTCTATCCAAAGCCTTCACTTTGTAAAGCTGTTGACCAATTTTAGTGAAGTCAGCCATTAACACTTCTCTGTATAATGTATTAGCTTGGTCTCTTAATGTTTCTGTATGAGTGACAGGTAGAAAGTAGAAAGGAGCAGAGAAGAAAAACCCCAAACCCGGAGCATTTCCTGTTTAGCAGGGAAGTTATCTTCAATAAGTTATCTTCTTGTTGCCAAGCCACACAGGTCTTTGACTTCCAGTTTAAAGTAGCAGTAGGTTCCAAAATTACTATGCTTTCTAAGAGTCTAATATATAAAATGTGCTTATGGAAATATTCTTTTAGTCTGAAAAACAACAGAAACTGCTTTACTGTGGGTAAAAATACATATTATTTGATTATATTGATTTGCTAGTTCTGGTAAAAGAAGCTCAGAAAGCACTGCACTTATCTACACATTTTAAGTTTTCCCCTGATCTGTAACTGAAGCAAAAACCAGTAGTTTAGGATGTTAATCTGTAGTTTTAGAAATGTGAACTGCCTAAATATCTAAACTCATAATTATATGGTACTGTGTTATGCTAAATTCTTATGTTGAAATATTTTCATTTGATAATGTTGTATGTGTTATAAACTTAATTCTTAATGTATAAACAAGTGGAACTTCAAAATTTTCTGGAACTATTGGGAAGTACCATATCACAGCTGTTTTCTTTTTAATACACATTTGGTTCCCTTGTTAAATTAATTTCATCCAGCCAGTTGTCAGATGGACAAGAGAATGTAGCTAGGGTTTCAATAAAGTGGCCACAAATATTTCTATTATATATTATATATATATAACATATATTTCTATTTCCTCATTACAAGCAAGTAAAGAAATTAATATTTTTAAGGTTAGGTTTTGTTTTCTTATAAAATTCACATCTTCCTCTCAGTATATTCTATGAATTATTTAGTAAGCAGAGGTTTTAAAAAAATTATTATGAAAGTTTCACATTAGTAATGTCAATAGTGTAAAAGAATCAAAACCTTTCACTATAATAATTCATCTGAACTTATTTAGTAATGTTATTCTTAAGGGAAAGGTTTTCTTGGTTTTTTTTCCCCTAATATGTATTAGGTTTTCTTGTGGTTAAGCTTGTTGGCTTTTAGATTTTATTTCCGTCTTGCTTGTTCAAGGTAGAATAGGTTAAGTCAGCAGTATAGTTTTTGTTTCAGTAAAGAACTTGAAACTATCTTCTGTTGTAATCTTCTCCTGCCAGCACCCTGAAGATTAACAATTTATTCAGTAACTTAAGGAGAAGTTAAATAGAACAGCTGAACTGGCTTAAAGCAGCTCGTGGTCCCTAAAGGAGGAGAGGGTAAGAGGATGCACATTCTTGGTTGATCCTGCTCTTTCCCACCTAGTGAAGTAGTTCAGTATTTCACTGAAATTTCTCAACTTGAATTTTTCCACTTGTTTGCACCATCCCACTTCTCAGCATTTTGGTGGGTTGAATCAGCTGACTAAAATAAAAAAAATTAAAATTTTCAGAGCAAAGCTAGACCTAGCATAATCTAGAAAAGATAACTATTGAAAGAAAGAAAGCAAAAACATTGGAGATTTAACTTTTACTATTTTAATTGCAGTCACTTGAACATGTTTACAACTTGAGATTTTTGTTCCTTGTGGACTTGAGTGTCATGTACTTTTTTCCTGTTATTCTCACAAAGTTGTAGGTAATTTTCAAAAGTAAAAAACACTGTTCCTGCCACAAGGAGATAAAAACATACATGCAGAGGAGATTGAGGGAAATAGTATAGCAGGGTATGTGTCTGTTGGCTGGTAAATAAGAATAAGCTGTTCTGTTGGGGGTTTTAATTAACTTGTCAGTATAAATCAGCTGGATTTCCCATGGGCAGCATGGCAGATGAGGGTCTTCCAAAGGGAATTAACTGGAGGAAGGGTGAAAGCTGTACAGATGAGTTCATGAAAAATGTTCCGTTCACAAGAGACAGGAATAAGTCAAAGAACTGCGAATGCTAGGAGCATTTAAAAAAAAAAAGATTAAAAAAATGCAGAATATGTTCTCTAATGAGGGAGAGATAAAACAGGAAAATATGTGTGGGGCATGAAAAATGATTGAAGGCTTGAATTAGATTTCTTGATATTGGTGGTGGAATTCAAATAATACTGCAGTGTTTGAATCTGAAACCTGAACTTTTGTCTAAGATGAGGGTAGCAAGCAAGCAGGAAGACTGGGTCACCAGAATCACTGCTGGTCTCAGTTTTGTAGGGTTATTAAGAGCTTTTGCAAATAGGAACAAGAAACAGGTGATTTGGGTTTTGTGCTGTACTTTTAGAAACGTATTAGTGTTAAACTGACCCTGAGATATCAGGGTGAGGTTTCAGGAAAGGAGTTGGGATCTGTGTTAAATAAAAGCTAATGCCTGGAAGATAGATTCATTTGAAAACCATCAAGATGGATGTTCTGTGCTGCAGAATCTCAGGTACCTCTGTTTTTCAGGTTGCAGAGCTACACATCCTCTAGAGTGCAAACCTAGCTTGGTGTAAACGCAACAGATGATTTGAGTACTTGCCGAAGGAGGATCCTCTCCATTTAATTATGCTGCAACAGAAAGTTGCACTGTTCAGAGAGAATTTTGACAATGTCATTGAAATTAATTCCCATTTCAACCAGGCAAAGCAGAGGGCCAGCCTGCTGAACACACAGGAAGACAGAGTTTCTCCAAGGATTTCTACATTCAGTAAAGTTCAAGGACAATGGGTGTTTAGAGCTCTCTGTCATAGTGAAGTCCAGGTTCTTGTATGATGTGCTCAGCAATGCTTTAACTGCATTGGAGATGGTGACTAACAGCAGTGAAGGAGCTGGTTCTGGGAAAGTTGTTTCATAGTCTAACTCTTAACAATTTAACTTTTGAACCTCAACTCTTAAGCCACTTGGTAGACAGTGGGACTCGAGTGACCCACAGCACTGAATGTTTTAGCAATTTTGTTTCTGCATCACCATTTTGCTCCAGACAAACTTACCTCAGTGGGTAGAGGTTCTACATTCTGTCTACAAGTAGTTAGTAATGATATAAAATACAACCTTTGTATATTTAAAGTAATTCTGCTTCGTTTGCATATTAGGATACCAGCATGACCGGTTTCCCTTTGAATGTACTTTTTTTTTCAGTTGTTGTATTAAAAGAAACTTAAGTTTCTGTGAAGCTGGGTCTTTTAATCAAGTGAGTTTAGGAGCTCACTTATTTGCTTGCTTGAACCTGAATTTAGTATTTCCTTCAGAAATTTTATATGTGTTTTCATACTGTCACAACATTATTCTGATTTCAAGCCTGATTTTTGTGGTGGTATAATTAACAGACAGAATACGTTGATACAAAAAAAGACATCTACTGGTTTTGACACTGAGAATTAATTATGAAATAAAAGACAGATTTGTGCTCAGGCTAGCATTAGCCTAGCAGTTCAAAATATAAGCAGTCACCTTGGAATCATGTAACAAAAAGTGACACCCTTTCTTTTACTATAGGCTAAATACATCTTATGAACTTCAGTTAGATAAATCATCTGTGTGTCAGTTCTATCTGTTATTCTATTTAATTAATTTGGAAAATAGTTGTTGCCTTCCTGTGACAAGCAGAGAGTTCATGTTTGTTAAATACTTAAAAAAGTGGTTATGCTTTTTGAAGTGGTTTAGATTATTATCAGAGAGGTTGTTCATTCTTACTAGAAAAAGGTGACATTCAGCATATCATTGGTTGCCAATTTTAAATGAAGTTTCAAAAGACTACCTATAATACCGTTTTTCAACCCCTTTAATTAGTTTTTACATGGAATACTTTGCACAAAGTGCTGGTATCGTATTTTGCTCTTGTTCCCTGCAAGTGAACATAATTTGGATGCCTTTAATGCAACTTTGCTTATTTTATGGCAACAAAGACTCCTCCAAATATCTCCTGCTGGTTAATACAGAAAAACATTGTGTTAGTGTGTTAATCTTGAGTGCACAAAGAACCACTGGAGGGTAAGAGGAGGGCATCTATTGGATAAGCTTTCAATATGATGGGAATGATAACAGACCTATGACTGGTGCAAAAAAACATCTAATCTTTTACAGTATGTGATTAAAACCAGTGCATATCTTCTTCTCAAAATTTGTTTATTGATGCAGAGGGGAATAGTAGACAAAGAAGGACCTTACTTTTGAGAAACCTGGCCATTCCAAGCTGCCACAATTTGTACTAGCTGCAGTGACCATTTCAAGTTTTTAGGCCTGTATGTTCTGGGTGGGTTATTTTTGTGATGGATTGTCATTGTGATGGACGATCCTCTACTACCTCCTCTATGTATTTGTCAGTACAATTGTAGTTGTAGGTTTTAGGCTTTTATAGTAAGAATTCTTGAGAAGATCAAGAAGTTATAAATCATCTTAGATTTTTGCATAACTAATGAAAAAACTTCTATTAGAGTGAAGGAATGGTTATGAGGAAGAAAATGAAAATGCTGAGAAATCGGCTTTGGAAATCAGTAATTAATTTCTTCATTTCCTTCTGAGTAACAGTACAGACAGTCCTTTGTGCAGATTCTAGTTCCAGTGTAATTGACATTCCGATGCAGATTGGACCTTTCTTTAGAAGATAGGGATTTTCAAAAATTTACAGAAGACTTTAAACTATTCATATTGCTTTCACAAAAGGGTTTAGCAATTGTCTCCATTATAGAGATGACTAGGAATTGAAGTATTTACACAACAGTATGTAATAGTATGTAACACTTTCCTAGGCCACAAAGTATGGCAATTTTCAGACATTTATGCTACCTTCTGCTTAGTTGGCAGTAAAGCCACCAGCAGGTGACTGTTGGTTGTTCTCCAGACTTACAAAAACCACATGTAGAGCTAAGTGATTGCTGCCAGGAAGGGTGTTTGTAGGTTTTGTGCATGAATGTTTAGTAGGTGCACTAAAGAGCTTTTCAGAGCTGTATTTAAACACTAATTATTCCTACAGGCTGTCAAGAATTAAGGTAAGACTAGAAGTTCTAAGTTAGCATACATCCATGCTTGTGAGAAGTTAGTTCTGGCCCATAGTCCAGTGTAAAATATCGTTTAAGAAGTTGCGTGTAAAAAAATCCTGTTTGTAAGTGTTTTCTGAACATTAACCAAAGACAGACATGACAATCTGGGTTGGAGTGTTTGGGTCACAGTTTATGTACAAACTGGTTATATTTAATAACACTTCCAATAAGCAGTGTGTAACATTTTAGTTACCGGCACTGTTGAAGTTTCACTTGGACTTAACAGAAATATGTGTATTCATATATTTTTCATAAAGTAAAGTAAATTGGGGCTCTTGGTGTCAGCTGCAGGAATGAAATGAACATGGAATGGAATCAGGTCCTTTCTCATTAAATTCAAAAACACCTGCTATATTATTATTTGGCTGTAAACCAAAAGAAAGAATGGTTTAGTTAAAACGGGGGGGGGGGGGCTAAATCACTTAATCAAATTTATACAGCTTTTTGAAAGTTACTGGAACTAAAGTAGTTGGTGATGTAATGTATGAAGTCAAAGAGTGTTTTGCTATGCTGGAGAAAACTAATGGAAACATTCACTTGGGGTAAGACAAATGGTATTAAATGAGAAAACACACCATGAATTGCAAATGGAGCTGAGTTAATTTGTTGCTACAGTAGTGTTGCCCTACTGTTAAATGAAGGCTGTGTAATTATCTTGCTGGCAGAGATAATGTCAAAACCTCATTTCTCCTTACATGCCTCATTTTTACATGAGGGCTAATTGAGCTGCAAGGTGACAACTGATTATATATAGCTATCATCAGGTCCTCTTGCTCAATTTGCAAATAATGTTATCTTTTTTAAGTGACGATTTTTATCACATGTCAAATTAAGGCATTAAAAAAACTTTTTAAAGCTATTTTAGTAATTTGTAGCATTGCATTGCTGTCACCATTTTATTTTTCAGTATTAATTAATTCTTCCTCAGAGATTCCTGACGTCCATTTACTTACCATCCCTATATTTAAAGCGCAGAGACCTATGTACTAGTAATTTTTTCATGCCTCTTGATCATTATGAATGAGAGGACATTTCATAATCCCAAATGTATTAAGTTTTCTTTAACTTTTCTGTTGGGTTTTTTGTTTATTGGAAATGCTGCTGAATAATTTCTGTTAATAAATTTCAGATTTAACAAATACCTGGATTTAAAACTTTTCCTTATGCCCAAAGAAGCCCAGTGATACTGTGTCAAATAATAACACCTTTACCTGCGATTTGCAAAATCAGGGTCAGGTTGGAAGGGACCACAGTGAGTCATCTGGTCCAAACTCCCTGCTCAAGCAGGGTCATTCTAGAGCACATGGCACAGAATTACATCTAGAGAGTTCTTTAATATCTCCAGTGGGGGAGACTCCACAACCTCTCTGGGCAACCTGTTCCAGTGTGTGGTCACTCCCACAGTAAAGAAGTTCTTCCTCAAATTCAGGTGCGACTTCCTGTGCATCAGTTTCTGCCCATTGCCTCTTGTCCTGTTGCTTGGCACAACCAAGAAGAGCCTGGATCCATCCTCTTGGCACCCTCCCTTCAGATACTTACAGACATTGATGAGGTCCCCTCTCAGTCATCTCTTCTCGAGGCTGAACAGGCCCAGCTCCCTCAACCTTTCCTCTTAAGAGAGATGTTCCAGTCCCTTAATCATCGTTGCACTCCACTGGACCCACTCCAGGAGCTCCATGTCTCTCTTGTCCTGAGGAGCCCAGAACTGGACACAGCACTCCAGATGTGCCTCACTAGGCTGAGTAGAGGGACAGGATCACCTCCCTCAACCTGCAGGCAATGCTTGTCCTAATGCACCCCAGGACACCATTGGCCTTCTTGTCCACAAGAGCACACTGCTGGTTCACAGACAGCTTGCTGTCCATCAAGATCCCCAGGTCCTTCCTTCTCCCGAAAGCTGCTTTCCAGCAGGTCGACCCCAGCCTATACTGGTGCCTGGGGTTTTTCTCCCCCAGGTGCAAGACCCTTCATTTGCCTTTATTGAATTTCAGAAGGCTCCTCTCTGCCCATCTCTCTAACCTGTCGAGGTCCCTCTGAAGGGCTGCACAGCCCTCTGGGGTATCAGCCACTCCTCCCAGCTTTGTGTCATCAACAAACCTGTGGGGAGGCATCTGTCCCTTCATCCAAGTCATTGGTGGATTAGTTAAACAATATTGGCCCAAGTATTGAACCTTGGGGAGCATCACTAGTGACAGGCCTCCCTGTGCCACTGATTGCGACCCTCTGGGATCTGCCATTCAGCCAGTTCTCAATCCACCTTACTGCTCATCCAGTCAACACTTTCTGTGTTTGCCAGTGAGGATGATGTGAGAGATAATCTCAAAAGCCTTGAAGTTGAGGTAGACAGTGCCCACTGTTCTCCTCTCATCCATCCAAGTAGTTGTGTTATCGTACAAGGCAATCAGGTGGTCAAGCTTCACCATGACCGAGGGGCCACTTCACTTTGTCAGTGCAAAACTAAAGGCTAATGTCATTTGCCCTCATACTTTTTCTTGGTCTGTTTAGTCTCTTTCCAAGATCTTAAAGCTTTTTGACTCTAGCTACATTCTCGAGAATTAAAATAGAAACAGTTTGTTTTGCATTCCACTCATCCAGAGGAGCCAACCTGGATTTCCATGTTCTTCCCCAACAGTGCTGAACTATGGAAGCAATGTGTGACACGAGCGTTAAGAGCATGCTTGGAAAAGGAGAACTATCAAAATCTGGCACTACTCCTGGGAAAAAAAAACCAATTTTCACAACTCTTCATAAATTTCTTGCATTATTTAGGAATACAGTTTATAAAGTATATATTTGACAAATAGTCTAGTCTGAAATCAATAGTATATTGGCTCCACTTCCCCCTTGGACATACAACTTTTACTGAAGTGGAACCTGGAAAGTTTGATACCCTTGTAATGACTATCTTGTGCTTCAGAGCAGTCAGACTCCCACCAGGTGGTGATTCTAGTCTAAATGGTATTTTATAACAAATTTAAATTAGAAAAATATCTTAATTTGTAAAAGTAAAAATAGGCTGTGACAGTTTGTGTTTCATTAAATACACCTCAAAAATAAAGCATCATAACTTCTAACTGATTGAAGTTTAATAATGTGAGACGGTCTTTGCTGAGCCCCTATACTTATTCAGGATTCAAAACAAATATACACTTTCATTCTCAGATCTTTTATTAAACTTAAATATGTGGGTTTATATTTTATATAAATAGACACACTTCTTCATTGGGCATAATGAAGTTCAGCCCTGACTTGGCTTTTAAACAAGTGACATAATTATGCAAAATTCTCTAAATATACAGTCTTCTATTTTACTTTATACTAGGCAGTAAGATAATAAAACTATGCTTTGAGATGAAAACCTGAAAGGTGCCTTAGTATTTTCTTATACTGATACTCTTTTCCAGACTATTTGTATCTTGTAGTGCAGGAAAAATACTCTTCTTTATTGGAAACCTTATGACTGAGACCTTAAATCATTTTACTTTATTAGATCGTTCTGCATTTGGAAATTAAATGATACTGCTTAAAAAAGGAAATTACTCCAAGACAATTCTGTCTCTTGCTTGTCTGACATCAGGGGAAGGGAGGAAAAAAAATCAGAGAGCTTCTCCTGGATGAAAGGAGTTACTTGAAAGTGAAATGTGCAAATCCATCAGTGATATTTTAATAATGCTGGGTCATGTTGAGTTCTGAATAATTTAATCATTTGATGTATGTTTGCACTTCTGTATGAGACTTTGTTGGAAAATACCTTTTTAATGACTGACTTGAATCCTGAACTATTTTTTTAATAACCTCAATGTTCATGTGATAGTTTTATAAATCTGAGAGTGTATAGTAAGTTTATACTTATTAAATTCTTCATAAATATAACACAGTTCTCTCTCATGTAGTACAGCTAACATAGAAACTGAAGGATACTGCTGATCTAACAATACCACAAAAGTTCGGTTTTTATTGGGTTTAAGCAGCATATGTAACCATTAACCAGGTCAGACCATTTTATTTTATTTTTTTGAAAGTTGTACCTTTTGAATGACTTCCAGGTAGAAACATTTCTGCTGTATTTATGTACTACTTACTGTGAGGTCCTAGTTAACTCTCTTTACTGATGACCTTCAGCCTACTTTAAGCCTGAAAAGAATTTATTTTTTTTTCTTCATTAAACGACTTGACTAAACCCTTGACTTTTTCCCTGCTGCCTTAAATGACTGCCTGTAATGAACAGCAGAAGCATTAGTCTTGGTTTCCATATATTGAATTCTAGGGGTTTTAAAATATTGTGGACATTAGAGAAATTGTCAGGTTTTCTTAATAATATATCTGTGACTGCTAGTAGAAAATAAATCCATGCTTCACAAGATTTTCACTTTAGATAAAGGTAATTGTTTTAATAATGGAAAAAGAAGTGAGTATTGAGAGTATTCTAATAAAACCAGGAAATATTTTAGACAGCATTTGTCTACTTGAATATTTACTGATACTGAGGAAAACATCAGCAGTGAGTAACCAGTTTCCACTTTTAAAATGTTTTGCAATAAGAAACCTGTGGTAAAAGTACATGATTCTTTGCATGGCATTATTTTCTTCAGCTTGCTTATTTCTTATTTGCTTAACATTAGCACATTGTTGATTGTATTCATTTGTAGCCTTTCAGAAAAGTACACTTCCATTGTACTTAAGATAAAATTATTTCTTTACAGATACATAAAGTAAATATTAGTTTACAAATACAGAAGTTACAACACTGACTCACTGGATCCTGAAACAGGCATAAAGTTTTAATATGCTGTTAAAGAGTTAGAACTTTAGGGATGCTCTGAAGCATGTGTATTCCGTAACTACAGACTAAGTCTGACATTCCAAAATATCCAAGATAATGGTTCCAAATATGCCATGAGTAACATTGGTGGTATTCACTGCAGGTGCTCGTGGGGACTTGCAGAGCTCTGAGGATGTTAGGCTGCCCTCGCCTGTGACCTCATCATTTCCAGAAGCAGGTGGAGGTGGCAATTATAGCTATGACCACTATCTTGAACCTTCTGTAGTAGGTGATGAATTGTAAATGGCTAGACCCAGTGCACAACAATAAACTCAAATAAATCTTCAATGTGTAATAATGACAAGACTGAAAGACTGGCAGTTATAACAAGGCTGCTGTTGTCACCCACTTTACTGTAGCCTTGATATCCATCATTATCAGCTGGAGCTAGCTATAGAGTCGGACAAGAAGGTCTGAAGAAGGATGAGTTGTTTGCGCTGAAGCGTCCAGTAGGTCCCATCTGGCAGAGAGTAAATGGGATTTTTTTGCCTGTTCACTGGGCCAGAGCTGTCCATCATTTTGGGCAGATATCTGATCACTTCATGCTGTGGGACAATATGGCTTTGTGCTGTTTGGTACAGTAATGGCAATTAAAATAACTAAATTTTTCTTTTATTTCAAGCTTCTGTTTTACCTTACCCAAAGGTGATCCTAAGAAGTGATCTTTGCATTAGCAAAGCTTTTTATTTCTTTGAGTCAGGAAGTCAAGTGAAACTAGTCAATACCAAGTTACTAAAAACTTTAAGGTGGTAAGTGAAAAGATTTAGAAATACATGCACAATGGACTTTTTTGTCTGTGTTTTCACAGTAGCCTGCTTTAGACCACCTGAAAATATCAAAATAGAACACAGAAACTGGTGGAAATGCAAAATCATCTTAAGTGCTTGTACTGAAGTAGCAGGGTTGCTTAGCCCCTGGCAAGTTTCTTGTAATTACTATAAATCCTAATTGTCTTAATGCATCTTAACTTGATACTTTTCTCTGCTGAGTACAACTCTGCTGGGTTTACATCTCATGGGTAGCTTTCAAATGTCTTTATCAGACAAGCATGAAGGATTATTCCCAAAAATACTGTACACAAGAAATAAAATGTGAAAACTGAATACTGCTTACTTTAACATGGCAGCTTATTTAATATTCGTTTGATCTTTAGACTTTTCAATCAGATCATAGGATTAATCAACATAAGGTGTTAATCAGTGAATCCCAGATTGATTCCTCCTGCCTTAGAGGTATAGCACATCTTCAACAGCAGACAATTCAGTTTATTGAATATTAATTTAGGAAGTTAATATAATTGCACTTTGTAAATTTATTTTGTACTTCTGTTTTAAGATACTTAGTTGCAAGAAAAAACATCCCATCAGATGTCATAATTTTAAAATGAAGGTGATTTTTACTAGAGGTTAGAATTTTATAGTATCTAGATTGCAAGCTGCTTAACAGCAGTTTGTTCTGTAAAGCTGTCTTATTTTGCATTCAGGGTAGTTCTTACAAAGCTTAATCCTGGCTTTAAAAGATTCAGAGTTGTGAAGTGATGCATTATAGATATGTGGAGTCAGGTGTTCTTTTAATTTTAAAAGTATTAAGTGCAATGGGAAAGTATTATTCGAGCTTGTATGTTTTTTGTTTATATTTCAGAAGTGTTACATTTTATACAGCCTCAGCTGTGTGATAATAGTTGTTTTGTAAACATTTTAATGTCTGTGATGATTAAAAGTCTATAATGCAGGTTCAGTAACTGATGTCCAGGCCAACTGACATACCATCATTCATTTTTTCTTTATTTCATAATAAATCTTGAAGCCTGAAGGCATTAGAACCATGCAGATTTCTCTGCATTTTAGTGTCTTCATGGAATAACAACTTCCAAATTTGTAGTTGCGGCATATTGTATTCCATCTCTGTAGACTTAGCTCGAAACAGCGGTAGCCACATGAAAATATATGTCAAGAACACTGTTTTCTCATATTGGAATTTAGGCAATTTGTTTTCAGTCAGAGAGCTGTTTCTAACCTATTTTTGGAGCCCCTCTGTGGCCTGACCATACGTTCTAACATAATTTATGGTGGCACTGTAACATATGGACTTTTCATCATTGTCCAGCTGAAATCCTCTGTTGGACGTAGATGCAACCTCATACGCAAGCTCCCAAGGCAGGTATTTTAGAGTACTACTTAGTTTTGTGTAAGCTGAATTCATCACTGTGTCTAGCATAGTGTCAGGGTTGTTCTGTGCTTTTTCTTTATAACAGTAGTAAGATATTTCTTATGTGTACTCTATCTGCAAATTTTCAATTAAATTTGAAAATTTTTAGCAAATAAACTAATTCCTGATGAACACGAGCATCGTGAGACCCCCAAAGTTTCAGGTTCTGATTGGACTGGGCAATACAGAAATAAAAAGCTAAAATAGTCCTAGACCCAGGGAGCTTTACAGTTTTAAATACCTAGAGCAGTAGAGGTAGGAAGCAAAAATATTATCTCATAAGTGCCAATACCTTGTGACTGAAACAATGTTGTGTTTGTAATGGGTGTGTTTTATTTCTATTGCCTTTTGGACGTGAGAGCATCAATTGAGGGAGGAGAAGACAGCAAGAGACTGGTATGGGAAAAATAAAAGGAAGAACTGTAAAATAGAATGGGAAGAATTTGGAGACAAGTCACATAATATAAATAAATGGAAAGACAGAAGAGAAGTTTTTAGTACTTTTGTTTTTCTTTCCTGTAAGAACTGATATAACAAAGGGTATGCAGCTGATATTAAGACTTTTGCAACAGTAACTGGGAACTGTGAAGTTACATTAGTACTAATAGTAAAGTAATATTATTGTTGTCTAATATTTACTTATTAAAAATTGTTAAAAAATCTTTCTCCATATACCTGTACTTCTTAAAGTCTGGGTCCAACCAGATGGAAGGACTGAGAGAGATTAAAAATAGCTTACTTTTGCAGAAGGGTAATCCTCTCAATTCCCTAATTTTTTTTATCAGTGTCTTCATTTTCTATACCTAATAAATATTAATTGGACTAATTGGAAGTTGAAGTATGGGGGGGTTTTTTATCAGCAGTGTGTCTCAAAAAGGTGGATTTATTTTCCTGTTGACTAATGACAGGCTCATTTACGAAGAGAATATCAAGGCAAAATGTAAACCCCTATGAACTACACTTTAGTGAATACTTTACTGGCTTCTGCTGGCCACAGAAAAATAGATATAGTACTTTTTAAAAAACAATTTGTATTGTTCCCTACTGTCATATTCAGTGCATGTGTAGAGCATTGGGCATTTCAACGTGAGGCCAAAAAGAAGTCACACGCAGGAATGTACAGAAATAGGAAATGTACAGGTATGGCTGATACCCAGTCTTTCCTACAGAACTTAGACATTTGAGGCAGGGTTATCGGCAAGTTCCTTTCTTGACAAAAAATTTAGATTTCAGAGCCTTCTCATGAGAAGTGTACTTAAGGCTGCGCAGTTGTCCTGGGCAGTGATGGTGGTGGTGGCAGCGGCAGAAGCATCATCCGTTCTTTATGTAACTCCTCACCATTGGTTGTAGTGAGCAGGTATGATGAAGTTTTTCTCTCTTCTATAGCTACAGTTTCCTGGCTTTTTTCACAGCAGATCTTTTTGTGTGTAAAGAAATAGTACAAGGAAACCTTATGAAGTCATAATTTTGTTCACAGAAACCTGTTGTGTAACAAAAACTACAATGGAAGCAGAAGCCTTTTTAGTCTGTTTTCAGCCGTACAAGATACACGCTTAAATACTGTCAAGCTTGTAGCAGTTACTTCCATTTTTTTCAACTGTTCTCTGCTTGATCTTCATACTGTAAGAAAAAAATAACTCAGGGGTTTGAAACATGATCATCATTAAACCAGTCTAAGAATCTTCAAACAGATGTAATCCTGCTTTGTTTGTTTGTTTTGTTATGGTAGAGTTCATCTTTAAAAAGCTAATGTTTCTAACCCAAGAATATATAGAAACAGTTATAGGAGTGCCTCATTTGGCCCATTCTTTACAGTTGTATTGTAGTTCAACTCAGTTTTTCTTTAATATGGTAGAACAAAAGGACCTTATATAATATGAGCATCTCTACACCAGGAACTGCCTTGAAAATCTAAATTAGTTTCATTATAAAGCTCAGGCTCCTTGCAAGGATATCATTGCTGATATTTTTAATTACATGACTGATCTGTCATTTCTACTGTTTGCATTTGCAGACAGTTTATTCTAGAGGAAAAATATTCCAACATTTAAATCTGTGATATGAGCTGATTATTTGGATATACTCCACAAGATAAATTCTGAAAGATTCTGGAATCTCTTAAAATGGTCGTTTATCATTTCAAGCTAAGTTTTTAGAAAGCCTGTGTAATTACGGGGTAATTGTATAATTGCACATCTTAATTATTTTATTTCTTGCTTAGCAAGTTATATATATTTGCTCTAATTATACTACCAAAATGTTTAATTACTAAATTATAGTTGCATATGGGGGGACTCCAATCTGCCAAATGAAAACAAGTTTGTAGCTAGTATTCTGCAAGCATAGTTTTCTTAAAAATAAATATATTTAACATTAAAATGATTGTGTATTATTGTGGTGTTCTCAGGTTACACAGAAATAACAAAATGGTTGTCTGAGAAAAATATGCATGATGATATGGCTGAAGACAGGATAGGGATATATACCAGCAGATGGAATAGTAGAAAGAATTCAGTATGCAGCTCTATTATTAGTGAAGAAAAAATAAAACCAGTTTTTACAAGAAACCATTGTCCATAACTACTGTTTGTACCCACTTCACACAGTTCTTCACTCTCACCTATCCCATTTGGCTTATCATTATTTTATTTAATTTTTTTTAATATATATGACACTCATTTTAATCTCTGTGGAGAATGTTCCCAGCCTTTGTCATATCAGTCAATAGTGTGTGTCAGCTTTGACTTAGCTTTCTTTCTAAATCGTGTTATTTGGCTTTCTTGCTAAGAAACAACCTTTCTTTTTCTGTCTTTCTACACAGTTTTAATCTTTTGCTCAGGCTCCCATCTTTCTGTATTTTCAGTTACAGTTTCTTGTCTAGCCTTGACAAAATCATTCTTACCTGTTTATACACATTTAGAATGTGGTAACAAAGATGGTTTTTTGAGCTGAATGTCTTAGCAGGATTATCCTTTCACTGCCTTGCCTTTCCCAACTTTTCTTCCAAATTTAAGGTGCTTTTCTTTCTCATAAGATCCTTCCAAGTTGTTTTTTTTGTAGGCAACAATCCATTACATCAAGGTATCTAAGTTTAAAACGTAGTTTAAGATTCACACCTTGCTTTTGAGGCATTAATATGTGGGTTTGGTTTTTTTGGTGGTGATGGTTTTAGTTGTGCTATGTAGCTCTGTGTATAAGGTACTAATATAATGTAATATAATGTATTATAATAATCTTGCTGCATTTTTGTTCTTCATGTAGCCCTAATATGAATGTAGTCAAACTGACACCTTAACATGAAAAGCAAAAACAGTTCCTCCAGTATGATGATATATCAGTCATACTTTCTTGTATTGTCACTTACCTTCTGTTTCAAAACAAAAAAGTCAGTTCTTGGGTGTTTTTCTATAAAGCTGAAAAATCTCCATCGTTGCAGTCTCTCTATGCATTTTGCCTCATGATCCATGATCTTATTCTAGGAAAGTTGTTTTTTGCTAATCTAAATCTACCTTCTTGCAATCTTGAATTTATTACATTAATAATCAGAGGTTAAAATTTGCATGCTTTTCTTTGTAACAACTTACTATCTTTGAAGCCCTGTACGTCATGCTTTCCCTCCATTCTCTTCACACTAAGACAGTAATATGGGGGGGGTGTGAGTTATGATACGAGGAACCAGAGTCCTGTCAGCACTGCTCAGTCAATGTGTTCCCACAAGATCACAGGATCACAGAATGGGTCAGGTTGGAAGGGACCACAGTGGGTCATCTGGTCCAACCTCCCTGCTCAAACAGGGTCATCCTGGAATGATGTCCACTTCAGGAGTTTGTTGGTTGTTTGGTAGCACGCAGCTTCTGCTGCATTTTATAAGAAAGTGAAAGGCTTGGAGAAAGTCCTCACTGGGATAGTTTTACAAATGTCAGTCCATCCCCTTGAACAGAGTTTCGATAAACCAATATTTTCCCAGGAGGGGAGATGGGAGTCTAACAAAATAATTCAGTCAGCGAAACCCAGCTACCTCTTTCAAAAGGACAGCTTTAGAGCTGTGAAAGCTTGATTTTTCTGTAATTGCCACAGTTAGGTTGCCTGCATGCAAGTCACTCTGACATATTGGGGTTTTTTCCCAGTTTTGTGTTCTTAGCTTTTTGCGGTTAAGTATCTTAATCATACTCTTTGGAGTGCTGCTAGGAATATGTCTATTGGAAGAAGATTCCCCATCTGTAATTATTTCTGAAGATGATCAGCTGTGATTTTAATCTATTATATATATACTAGGTGGTGTATTGATTTTTGACTAATGATAACTTTTAATAGACCTGTCATGCAGTATCAAGTCAGATTCTTTAGAGAATTCTTTAGGCTTAGATGTACTTCATAACCCCTATATGATGCAGCAAGTGTAGTCACCTTAAAACAGTTGCGTTATCTCTGTTGATGAGACTTAAGACATTCTTCCAAGCATGTCAAGTGGATCACTCTCACAGCTCTGTTACGAAAGAAATGATGTCTCGCACCAAAACCAAACAATAAGCCTCACGGTTTTTTCCCCCACAAGCACTGTTCATTATCAGTATGGTCTGTCTGATGGTGTATATACTTAATTTGTGTAACTACCACCTAAAAGAATTTGGAGTCGGATAAAGAAGAGTTTTATTTTTGCCAGAGAGATGTGGATGTGTTCTGTGAGAATAGGAGATTTCTGAGTAGGGGAAGTAAACAAATGATCAATTTTATTTATCTCTCAACTTGACTAAATAGATGTAGACAACTGATATGTCCTGATAGTGAGAATCTCAATCACAGTTCCCATGGATGAATTCTTGGTCCTTACAGTGCAGTCATCGCCAACAGCTGCTTAGTCTTCATTTTCCTGAAAAAATATTCTTTCTTTAGTTCCTAAACTATGGGCTGTTTTTGCTCTACTACATAATTGTGTGTTTATGGAAGGTGTTCTCTGACACCAGTTCTTAAATGTCGTGTTTTGTGAATATTGGAAAGGAAGATGTTTTTACAGGTTTTTAATGGTTAGACAGTTATCTGATTATTATCAAGAAACCTTTAAGGGACTATTAAAAAAACAAATTACCCTTTTGTTTTTAAGTATTTCCTCATTTGACTGCTGACATTTTAGTCTGTTTCTAGGATTTCATGTCCAGTTTTCAACTCAAATACCTTTTGTCTAATAATCATTTTTGGTTCATAAGAAAATTGACATACTATACATCTAAATACATACTTCCAAAAACATCAATCTTCCTTTTTAAAGAAAAGAGAGCAAGACATGTACACACTGTGCACAAACATTTTAATTTCTTATTTTCTTTGAGGTAACGTACTAGTATATGAAACAATAAAAATCTCTATATATGAGATTGTTGTTAAATTCACAAGTTTTTATCAAGGCCGTATTTTGTGGAGGAGGCAAATCAGAAATAGAATGTTAGAAAAACATTGGGAGACTCTTCAGATACATTGTGCTTTAATTTATAATGTATAATCTATACATACTGTATAAACTATATAAAGAATCAAGCAATCATGTCTTTCAGTGTTATCTATTGCCATCATTCCCCATGCATTGAGGCTCTCACTATAGCTATTACTATAAAACGTTCCCTAAGTACATAAAGGCTCTAATCGTTAAGATTTTTATTACCAGCCACACATACAGAGCTGCAAATTGCCTTGTTTCAGATTTATTATGTATTACTCTAGAAATTCTATAAAGATCAAAAGAACTGATTACAATGTTGACCTTTGCATTAACTCATCTGAATTTAAATTCAAGTGTTTGATTTGGGAAAATAAGTCCATTTATCATAGGTCTGCTACTGAGGGGATTGTGCAGCCCTGATTGGGAGTGCTGAGACCAAATTTATTTATTGAGCACGGGCTTGAAAATTGTTTGTAGGACAAGAGGAACAAAAGTTTGACCTGCCATTGTGTTGCACCCAGGGAACAATGTGGCAGCTGCCCTTTTCAAATATCTAGCAGTTTGTTTTTGCTGAAGAGCCAAAAGATATTTATAGTTTAAATACATTTAACTACTTCAAAAATGGAAGCCAGTGAGCGTTTTCTCATGGTGAAATAATGAACTGCTAAATACAAATATTGTAATCTAGCATTGTGGAAGAAGACATGGGGTATTCTGGATCTTAACATTCCCTTTTTCAAGTCTATTTGAAGTTTACTGTCCTGAAAATATAAATATTTATGAGTGTACATTTTAGAATTGATTCCTCAGCTAGTAGAAGGATGGTAGCTTTATCAATTAATTAATTGTAGCTCATTTAATGTACATATTTATACCAGCTGAAAGACTAGTCCCTTCAGGAAAGTAAATAAGAGTAAAAGAAATGGAAACTAACAGAACTGGAAGTAATGTATCCATACAGAATCTTTGTGGTAGTGTTCACTTTCTTGTGAAATATTAAAGGTGGGGATTTTGTCAAATAAGTGCAAATTACACTTTAAAATGTTGGAGTTGGCAGTTTTGTGGGCTTACTCTGAGGTGTCAACGTGTGAGGCACATAATTTACTACTTAAAGATATTTCCCCTCTGGTTTGGAATAAACGTGTTATATTTAATGTAAACTTAAAGTAAATAAATTCAGATAGAATGTAAGTCCTTATCTGTTTGTCAGGTAGTGACAGCAGGTCTACAAATAGGCTGCCATGATTCATAAGGCTGTATGAAAAACAAGATATTTGTTGTTTGCATGCTTGTATTTTTACTCTAGGGCTGGTAAATGCACAAACACTGCAGGGACGATGCACCCAGTACGTTTGTTGCTGTTTTACTTGATCTTTTTTAATTTCTTGTTAGGGAAAATACGTATTATGCCAAATTATTTCATCAGAAAATGCTTTGCTTAAAACTTCAGTATGTCAGGAATGTGTTGATGTTGCAACTATATCCCCAAGTGATTCAAATAAAGAAGAGACAAGTGGAGATGAAATACCATTTCTGGTACGATAAAAGGCTTGTCTTGACATGTGGGTTGCAACACTTTGACTAAAGTCACTCCAGAAAGCCAGCAGGAAGAGTGGGTTTTAGAAAATAAAGTTGATATTTGTTCCACCCCTAAAATGGTGCATACGGATCTATTTGAGGCACCTAACAAAGTCTGTTTTTGGAAATTACAGTTCAATCGAGACATTTTTATTTATGGATCTGAGTCATATGGCTGAGAAATACTCTTAGTTGAAATGTATTTTTTATGTGTTAGGAAAAATCCAGCTTTTAAGATATGTATATCATACATTAAGTAAAAGTGACACTGCTGCCTTTGGGGTTCCTAGGGCTTTCCGTTTTCAAGTATTTTAAAGATTACCCACACTATTATTCTATTGCTGCATGGCATCCTTAAAATTTCATGTTTTGAACTCTACGATTTTCACTTCCATGAGCTGAATTTCAGTGATGATTCAATAATAGATGAGGACTGTTTTAATGCATGCAAAGGGTTGTAAGTACATCCTGTCCTAATCAACCCAGAGTTTTATGAGTTCTGAAGTCAGCAAACTTTAAAAACAATTGTGAGGGATATTGTCTCATCTCCGGTGTTTATTCCCTTTTTAGACACCTAGTGAAAACCTAAGTACTCCATTAAAATGAGCGACTCAGCTTTGGGGGAATTAGTGGGGTTTTGTTTGGTTTTTACTAGGTCTTTTTAGTCTACCACACTGCTTGTTATCTGCACCATTGTCTGCGGGTTTATGGTTTTGCTATGTGAGGGAATGTAATCCAAAGATGGAAGGAAAGAGCTTGATTATACTGGGGGTAAAACTTTTTTTCCGTTCAAAAGTTGTTAGTCATTTACATAGTGAAGATTCCTGAGGAACTGTGCAGACTTAAACTTTTAGGAACTTCTTTTCCATAATCATATTAACTAGAGGGGCAATGGGAAGCTAACCCTCATCCTATGTCTCCAGTTTCCTTACTGAGGTCCCATATTTGTAATGTTTTACTTAATTTCATCAGTAGTGATTCTGTAACTCTGCTGTGGATCTATCACAGTATTTTACCTGGTTTAAAAACATAAGTACCTTTTAATAGAAACCAAAGCATAAATAGCCTTTTGTGAGGATGCAAAAATGGATGAACACTTCTGTGTAGATCAGAATCCTGAAGCCCTTTTGGGACAAAATTATTATTCCTACAAAGAAGAATAGTGTCTATTCTTTTGCACGAAGGCTGACTCTCATGTCAGGTGGAAAGAGAATAGACATTGAAATATTTGGATTTTAAAAGTAGCTCCCTTATTTAAACTGCAGTAATTTCTAAGCATAATATGTTTTGAAAAATTAATACAGATATATTTGCAGAGTCAAAACAGCATCCCTTGGTCGTCCTATCACTTTCTCCCGATCCTAAGTTTTGTAAATTTTAAAGTGTTAAGCCTATTGGCATGATGAAAAAAACATGCTCCAATTGCCTAAAGATATTCTGGAACTATGTCACATCTCTGTTTTCATGTATCAAGGTTTTTTTCCCCTGCTATTCTCTGTTCTTATGTTTATCATTTGACTTCAAAAATTAAATCTTGGAGATAGTATTCTTCTTAAATATTTTTAAATGGCAGAAATAGCACAAATAATTAGATTTAACAAACTACAATGTTACTTAATTCTTTAATCAATCCAGAGCACTGTGTTGTTTCCTTATTTTACCTTTCACTAGAAATGTTCTTGCACATAGTAAACAATGATATCTAAAGACGAATGAAGTCCATTCAGAGAATTCCAGGGATTTGGAAAAATCCCACAATAGGAAAGAGGAATTGTTTATCACAGTGAAATGGTGCTCTAATGGTGGATCATACAAAATTATAGGAAATAACTTCGGAGACTTTGAGCTAAAGTACAAATGGAAAATATACTCTTGTTAATTTTAGCGACAAAATCTCTCTTGAGTGTTTTGATATAAAAGCTTCTGTAGCTGATAGGCTTTCACTTTGAATCAATGAAAACAGTAGTACCTTCCCCATATCTTATGATAGAAATAAGTAGGAATTTGGTTAAAGCAGAAGCTTCCAAAGTTGATCTCACAGATCTCCAAGTATAAAGAGGAAGTAAATGTAAATTCCTGTAGTTGACTGAAGTCAAATATATTTCTGAAAGGGTTTCATGGGAACAGGAGTTTACCCACTGCTTTTACCCTGGCACCAGAGATAAACTGTTTAGCTGTGGAAGGAGATGAGGCACATACTTTTAACAGTGTCTTTGAAAAAAACAATAGAGCATTTCTTTGTGTATCAAGTTAGATGAATATGAAATTTTCATTGTGTTTGAACCTCGTTTGGTTGCTGTTATGGATGATGAGCTAGGCAGAGGGTGTATGTCTGCATCCCTTAGTTTTAGAGTTGGAAAGATTTATTTTTTTTTCCTAAAGATTATTATAGGTGTCTGTTACTTTTCCAAGAAGGTACCTTGAGCCACGTAACTAATGCCATATTTTCCCCCACTCCAAGGAATGGACATTCCCTCAGTAGGCACCGCCTTTGATGGGCAGATGACCTCTCATTTAAAAGTAGGATGAATCAGTCCTTATTAATAGGAACTGCTTTGAAAACTTTCCAGAATTTTCTGGAAGTTTTTTTTTTTCCATTCAATATTTTCCTCAATACATGGCTATATGCCGGAAGAACTTGAAAATGTTCCCAAATATTTCATGGCACTTACGGCACCTTTTCAGTGAACATTATTTCTTGCCAACAGCATTCCATCTAATTAATACATCGCTATATGTTCATTATTTTTAAAGTAGTTTATAAAAACTCAACATTTATTTTGGTTTTTCCCACTTAAATATTTGTGTGTCGTAATGCCAAATTAAAATGGCTGTTTCCCTCAATTTTTCTTCTTGGCCACCTTCACAATTTAACAGTATCGAGGGTATGATACATACAACACTGTTTTCTACCAACATATACAATTTCTTGCATACTGCCATCAAATGCAATTTTTTAAGAGATTCAGCCAAAGTTACCCATGTGACTGTTTATTTTTTTTCCCCTTTAATTGAACTGTTTATTTTCTACAGTTCTTCTTAAACTCATAGTTTCTGTAACTCTCTTTAACTGTAACAGTTTCCAGTTAACTTTGTGGAATGCTGTATTTATGCTATTGGTGTTCAGTTAACAGGTAAATAGATGAGCTTTATCTTGACCAGCAATTTTCTTTTTTCTTAGAGAAATCTGAGCATCTTATCAACAGTTTGGAGCCTACCATGTTTTCTAGTGTTAAACCTGCCTGCACACTAAATCAACCTTAATAATGTTCTGAGTTCCCTTAATTCAGTCTCCATTCTGGTACTGTGTAAACTTTTAGATATTTGGTAGGAAATGGAATAGTTTATCAGCATAGTATTGCTCGAGTAGCTAAATAGAAGGTACTGATCCTGAAGGCTACATTTAGTAAGCAAACATCACAGATATGCTTTGGCAGCAAATGAAATGAAAACTTAATAACTCACTTTAAAAACTTTGGCTAAGATTGTACCACAACCAAACTGAAAGGCAAGTAGTGGGTTCAGCAAGATTTTGTGTTGATGGTATTTACTCCACTGTCTTTGGGATAGTAGAGAACATAAATTTGGTTATATTGACCTGATGTCTTTGAGTCTTGAACAAAGCAGAGAGATTCAAAGAATTCCACAAGCACCATTTTTTTAAGGAGATAGTTATTATTATCTTTCAACAATCTCTTAGTTTTTATCTTACTGTAGATTTCTGTGAAGGTGTGCTTTTCCAAATACTTTCATTTTTTTGTGGTAATATTTGCACGCAGTACCTTCTACTTTCATTCTGGTTCATTTTCCTATTCCTTCCTTCCCAAACTAAAATCAAATACGTATTCCAACATCCCACAGAAGAAAGCTTATTTTTCGTACTGGTAGTAAAAATACTTCCCTTGACTGAAAGTGAAGTTTGCATCATGGAGGTTGTCAGAATGTACCCAAATAGTCTATGAAAGCTTCTGGGCATGTATAAATTTTTAGCACCAAGGCTGTCACTCATAAATAGCTGAACACAATGTATTTCCATGTCAGAATTCTCCTCCTTCCATCTCCCTGTCTTGGACATTGTTTTGGTGAGTCATGTCATACTGTTATGCAAGGTGTAAGTTTTAAGGGCAATTTGTCTTTATTAGGGTCTAAGTTGGCTATAAGTATTTTCAGAATAGCATACTCATATAAATGTAGAGTGTTGGTAATTGATTCAAGATCTTCTCTGTGTCAAAGACCCTCTCTTTGACTTCTTTTCTTTTTCATCCTGTACTAACAGGTAAAATAATGTTTTAACTCCCCAAGGGCAGCTTAGGTTTCCCTTGGCATTTTGGAAGGCGTGCTGATAGCCACGGGCCAGAATTCTATGAAGTATGATGTCTACCTTGAGGTGGGTGGAAAGTCAGTCTTCTCCAGGACCTGGCAAATGTGCTTTACTGCTTTGTGTCTGTTCTCTGTGCCCTGTGACATGTTAAACTCTTGCAGCAGAGAGAAAAAATGTTCTTTACTTGACCCTCTATATAGTCACGACCCAAAAAACTAGTTACTCCTCTTGTCCTTGTTTCTACAGTGATGCTTTTTAAGTAGAGGGTATGCTTTTGGTAGCCAAAAGTTTCTTGTGCATAGTTTTATCAGGAATTTTAGAAGCCTAAGGCAACTAATGTGTTCCATAGTGACCAAAACCTATTCTCACAGATCTTGCCAGCAAAGTAAAATTGGTGCTACCAGAGACATCAGGGCAAAGTGAATTGTCCTTCCCCCATGTAATTTCCAGGAACAGGAGAGCCTGTAAATGAGTACAGTGCATCTTGCAGTAGAGAAAGCCACCGAGTCGGACACATTTTCCTGCCCTCAGTCACACACACAGACACACACCTTAAACTCTGGTTTCTGTGCATTGTTTTAAGTTTTCTAAGAGCAAATTTTTTTCTCATACTGAACACAACTTTCTGACAGAAGCATTGTTTGTAAAATTAAGTTTACTTGACAGTACAAAACAACAATGCTATTTTGTCCTGCTGGAGGAGAGGGTAGCAGATAGAAGCAGCATTCTGCTCCTGGAACACAGGTGTCCCTTTCTTTATGAATTAATGTTTTGGAATAGATATCATTATAATGCATTACAAGTTTAAATTACCTTAAGGAACTCTAGGCTCTCTTAGGAGTATACTGTGGTGTTTTCCATCATATAGGTCTTGATATCATACAAAGAGAACTTGGGAGCACATTTACTGATAAGTAGGGATTTGAGAGTTAGATAATACAGTTTAGTCTTCAAATCAAAGTTGCTGATGACTTTGCACAATCCATTCATGAGCTTAACATTCAGTAGGATACATCTTTGGTATCTGCATTATGTTAGAAATTACAAAATGCAGTGCAGCCGTATCCGGGTGATATCCCAGTGTGGCACTGCTATTAAGCCTAACAAGCTTGACAGTTTCTTTTAAAATGTATGAGTGGAATTCCCACTTTTGATTAGAAGCTACTTGTTTCCATTTCTTCTATAGTAGAAGTCATGAATTATTTATATTTGAAGGTGATGGAAAAGCTTGAGAATGTCTCACTAAGAAAAATTATATTTATTGTAACGTGTTTCAAAATGCATTTTATTTCTACGTCATTTTGCTTAGGGAGAAAAGTAGAAAATATATCTTGAACCTGAATTTAGCTTGACCTTAAAAATGCCCAGTGAAAAGTTGATTTCTGAGCTTCGGCTTGCTTCTCCTTTTCATCTCTACTGGCATTTACAATTTGAAACAATGCTTACGGTTGTATAGTAAGTTCAGATGGTAGAGAAAGTGGCAAATACAGGATTTCTAAAATCTACTAGTCATGTAAACTTGCTGTGTAAAATATTTATGTACAGGCAAGTTCAAAATAATGGAAAGTGTCATCCACATGTAATACTGTTAGTAGTGAAACTGGCCAAGTTTGTGCATGAAACTCCCCTATAGCCTCCTTCCCACTGTTTCACCACTGTTGTGAGCCCTTCTGGTGCGAATTTCAGTTGAAATGAAGAAAAATTGTTTTGTGGGTACTAGTTATTTAACCTAAAGGGCAAAAGGTCATGTTTTTATTTTAGCAGAAATGTGTAAATTTCATTGTGTCTGCTATTGATCAAACTGTATGGATTTTGAAAGGCATTTTATTCCAAATTTTACCAAAGTGTAACCTTTTAAACCACAATGTTCTGATACCTGAACTATTTTCTTCACATGGAAAATTTTTCGGTACAGCAGTATCAGCATTCTCTTGTGCTTAGTCTTCCTACCATCTCCTTCTCCTGAAAATAGTTTAGGTACTGTGTGGTTTTTCTGGTCCAGGCTGTGATATCACTCACTGGGTGCCTCTTTGAAAAAACAAAAGGTAATGAGGTTCTCATGCGAATGAAACTTAACTGGCTCAAGACTGTAAAATCACACAGAACTATAGGTGCTACGATAGGAAACCATTCAGTGGCTTAGATGAGAATTATTCTAGCAGATCTGTGTGGCGTTGCTAATCCTAACCATTTTCACAGTCACTGAAAGTTGGTAGTATGGAAAAGATGGGAGAGAAAGAATGAGATGTCACTGTTCTTCTGTTTGCTACGAGCCTTTTTTCGATGAAACTAAAAGACTGTGGGCTTCAGTGCAATGCAGACAATTGGGATTCTATTTAATTACAGTGGATGGTCATTTGTTTTTCACTTAATTATAATTTATTAAACTAAAATCTCTGGTCTTTTTTTGTAAAGAAAAAGACATTACTTGCGGTCTGTATTTTAGTCAGTATTTTTCATCTGTTTTCTGATAATAGTCAGATTCTAACATTAACATGTCTAAATATGTTCATGACTGTATAGATTAATGGAACTCATGTCAGCATGTTTAAAATGAGTTTTAATGTATAAGTAAAATGAAAATACTTTAAAACAAATTATTTGGCTCAAAGCTCCATTTATATGGTGTATGTTTCAAGCTAATAATCAGGGCTTACTGTGGGTCAGCATGTCATATCCCAGTGGTGTCTAGTGAGATGGAGGGTTATCTTCTATGTCAGCTAGATAACCCTGTGAACAATTTTGAGCAGTGGAGATAATGGGACTGAATTCTGAAATGAGGTAGAACTCTGAAATGGGGCAGAATTCAGAACGAGAGCTGGAAATACCACAGAGTACAGTGTTGTACGTGAGCACTGTACAGCAGCTTATGAAGGCAATCGACTTTTGGCATCAGTAGTCACTTATGTTTGACAATAATCCTTCTTGATAAGGTGCAATTAAAATGTAAGAGAATGGCAAGTCGGGTACATATTCCTAGAAAAGAAATTTTCTTTTCCTATAGAAAAGAAAATTGAAGTAAAAAAATCACTTCCTTGCTACTGGCCCTATTGGTTTTAATCTATTTTTTTTTTTAATTTTAATACAGACATTGCACAATAATAAGTAATTTTTTCATGGTTTGGACAGCTTTTCTCCATACTGTCCTGTCTACAATTATTGTGGGGGTTTTTTTAATATTTATTGTTTATTCTCCTTTTTTTCTTAATAAAATGTTATTTTTATGTACTTGGAGGAAATTGTAGATCATCTTTGTGGCAGTAGATGCACTTTCATATTTCAGGTTGTTTGGGTTTTTTTTTTATTACTCTGTATTTTACTGATTTTAATTTTGTAGATAAGGAAAAGGCTAAATTTGTTGCACATCTATGAAAAGAATAGTTATGTAGTCTCTGGTTTCATACCTTCTCAGATGGTGTAACAAGCTTCCTAATTGTGCATGTAAATCAAACTATTGATAGCACAATTGAAGTAATTCACTCTTCATACAAAATACATAACTTATATAAACAGATTATGCACTACTTGAATTTCAGGTTTGTTTTCACCTTCAGAGCTGGCACAGTATAGTCCTGCTGAATTCTAATGTCATTTTGGAAAATGGACTTATGCATGTATACTTTCGCAGTATGTATTTGGCCAAGTCTAAAAGCACTGGTATTAAAGGTATCTGTTGTATCACTCATCTTGTGTTTGCCTTTTATTTTTAGCCACAGCACAAGTGAATTATTCAGCACTGGCTAGCATATTCTTTCTGTTCCATTTCTTCCCACACTTAATAACCTCGGTTGTAACTCATAGCAAAAGCTTAGTGACTTCTGTAGCCTTTGGTCAGCCAGTAGAGGCCACTCACAGCTTGCGACTGAAGCTGGGCAGCGATTTGGAACTGGGGGTTTTGTTGTGTGCTTGGGTTTTCAATCCACTCCGAGCTGCGCTGCCGTGAGCTGTCATTGTGCGACACGGACCTGCAAAGAGTTCTGAGTAATTCTGCTTCTATATGTAAATGCATTTAATACTGGTGGTTTTCTGTTTCCTGTGATAAGTCCCATGGCAGCAGGAATAAAAATCACCTTCAGTACTTCAAGCAGAGTTTAAGCAAATGCTTGGATGACATCCTTTGTTGCTGGTACACTCTTTGCTGTCACTGTATTACATTACTTTAACGAACTGAAGAAATACAGATTGCTTTGAGGAGGGGAAAGGAGGGTCCTGTTTATATGTTTTCCCCAAATGGAACTAAGCTGCAGAAAACAACTTACCAGAGGTCAAAACAGCAAGCCTGTGACAGAGCAAGGAATTGAACCTGCATCTCTCAGGTCAAGGCTAGTAGCCTAATCACTGCTCTGCTCCTTCCTTCTACCTGTATTACTGTGTGGGTTGCTTTACTTATTGATGATAGTTTTACAAGTTAAAACATTATTTCAGAATTTTAGATTATTCTTAACTAATAAGGGTACAGTCTCAGCACTAATGAAATCAAAATCCGGGATTTAGTGAAGATTTCACCATAGGATAAGTTTTATATCTAAACAGACAGCTAAAATATGCTAAAAAAGATTTTATTTATACATGCAACATATTATTGCAGCATTTATTTAGTAACTCTATTTCCCAAATAAGGGAAATTTGATTTTATATAAATAAAATTTGTTAAATAATATTTATATTATTTAGAGAATATTTATAATATTTAGAGAATAATGATGTAGCAAACTTTTTGCCATTGTTCTGTTACCATATCTAATATATTTCAGACAACTGCCCTGAAGATTTCCTCTTTCCTAGTATAAAAAACTGAAATAGTAGTGCTGTCTGGTGTGTTTTTGCAGTGCAGAAAATCTTATGTTTACCTTTTAATAACAAGTGAGTTTAATTTAAAAATAAAAAGTAAAAGTTTCTGGTTTATATTTTCTTCTTAAGACTTACAAATCAGTACATTTTTTTGCAGTGCTGTGAGTTGCTGTTGGAGCAATAGTTACCACATAGTACTATCTCATATTAAATGTTAGGAATCTCAGAAGAATCCCTGACTTCCTTCCAGATGGGACACTTACAATTTTTAGTTTACCTAATGCTTCCTCCATAGGCCAATTATTTTTTTATTACATCATACACTAGTACTTATTTTCTCTAACAGCTCCTCCAGTGTTATTGTATTACAGAGCTAAAGGCAGCAGAAATGCACTAATATATATCATTACAATGCATCATAGATTTACTGTGCCTGTTCTATAATCTGCAAAAACTTGTCCCCTTGACAGAAACTTAGGACAAAACATGGTCCGTTATATTTTCTATTAATGTTACCATTTAAAGCAAACAAACAAAAAACCTTACACCCAAGCCAGTTTATTTTCAAAAAGTCCTTTTTAGTTTTAAATTTATGTTTATTTAATTTCAAATTCAGGTTTTATCTTAAAAGTAGCTGAGAAAAACTGTGAAATGGCAAAAGTTTACTAAGAAATTCCTTACTTTGCTTTTATACGTGGGATTTAAATTTTCCATCTTTCCCCGAAGTACCTATGTTCAGTTGTGAACTTTTCTTCTTTTAGTCTCTGATATCTTGATTTTCTTTTTCATCTGTTAATCATTCAATTGAAAACTGTATATAAAGAGATAGAGGTAGTTTGATCAGTTGTGTGAAAAGAAATGTAGAGAAAACTCTTAACAGTGTTTGAGATCACTAGAGAGATTGGGGAGCTAAAACATATTCTTTCATGCCAAGAAACTTACTGATTCTTATTTTCTCTCTTTTGGTTTTTACTATATTAAGAAAAAATAATAAAACATATACAGGGAGATGTGTATTTGCTTTAGGAATTAAAGTCCATGTCTTTTGACCTATTTTTCTCAAAGTTTTTCTCTTTCCATATCACTTACATACACTTTGCAAGCAGAACGGCAATGATCATTGATTTTTTGCAACACTGTGTTAGTAAGGAGGTTAATTTTAAAGAAATGTAACTAGAGTAGCAAGAAACTGGCGTAGAACTATTCTGCCAGTGAACCATGTCTTCATGAAGACTTTGTAGAGTTTGGCTGAGCATCACTTAAAGGTAATCTGTACATTAAAGAGATGCTTCTCTGGAACGGTCAGTTTGGGCCCTTCAGCAAGAGTGTGCTTTCAGAGGGAATAAAAATGTAATGGTAATGTCAAGCTAGGGCTATGGCAATGTTTCAGTAATGTATACTGTGAAAGCTATTTTTGTTTTCATAGTTTTCTATATTGCTTCAAGTCAAATGTGTATCTATATTTTTTAAAAGATGTATTTTAAATCCAGAACTTTGCTTAGTGTATGCGCTTTCCAGTGCTTCTAGTGGAGAAGAAGGGTTATAAAATGTGTAATAATAAATTGATGCTGAAAATAATAAGAAATTGCACTTAATCAGTGCAATAAAATATAGAGAATCGATTTTTTTCTATTTCTTCCCTTGTCATAGTTTGATTTAATTTCCTATAAATTGACAATTACAGATCTGTAAATTATGGAAGTGACAATGTCATGCTGTAATTTCCAGTGCAAAATCCTTTCTCCAGGATTTGATTTTAGTTGCTTTTCATTTTGGAAAATGACTTCTTTTGTAGTAAATCCTGCCTGAGAAAATGGAATTTGCTACAGAACTTTTCAAATTTTGTGAATAGAGTGTTTTTAGGGAAAGATACTATAAATATGTAATACGGATACAAGTGACTTTTCTTCTCCTGGAATTCAAAAGATTTGGTTAATCTACTTGGTTTTTAGATATGTTAGTCTGTAGTTGATCATAGCAGTTAATTTATATGAGGGGCAAAAGGAACGTGTTCTTTCATTTAGGAAAGCAGTTAGGTCATTTCTGTACCTTTACTTTGTGTCCAGCAAAATTTTGCTGGGCTTCCATACAGTGGATGTGACACGCTGTGATGGCTAAGCTAAGCTTAGCCCTAAACTTTATTCATATTAAATAGTTATATTAACTGTAAGTATCTCTTGTGAAATATGTTCCTGGAGAGACTTTACCTAGGAGGAAGATGATGAGCAAGGAGACTCAAAGGTTTCCCTAGTTTCCATTTATAGTCCTACTTACTTTACTGCTTTATGCAACTAGGCCACAGTAGAGATACAACACAGTTGGTCTGTGTGAAGACCTACGGTACTACTTTTGTACTTTTTGGAGGTCAGTATTGCTCCTCATCTCCTAGGACATCATTCCTAGTGGTTTACTACATTTAGTAAGCTTTTTAAAAGCTGCTAATCTTAATTAGAAAAAATAGTTAGAAATACTTTCAGTTTTTATATTAGTTATGGTTATCTGAGTTCCAGTATGGGTGTGATTGTGTTTGGTTGTGGGGTACTGCAACTTCTAGAAACAGTGTTAAATCTACTAAAAAGCTTGAAAGCTATTATTGGGCATTTTGTAGGGATTTTAATGTCTTATAGGAAGGAACTTTTGAAGTCAGAATTCTGTTGTGTGTGCACACTTTTAAGTGTGCAATGGCTTTTTTCTGAAAAGTTGATCCGTCAAAAGATTTAAAAAAAAAATTACTGTACTTATATTATTAGAGAAATTAAAATCTGCTGCATTTTTTCCTATGAAATATGTGGCAAAAGGAGCCTGTAACATTTGTTGGAAATTATCAAACTGTGGTTTTTCAGTTTGCCCTTAACTTGCCCCTTCTCAAAAAAATGAGAAGGTATCCACTCCCTCAGAACATAAAGACATCAGACACAGGCTAGAAGAAAACAATGAGAAGGAAAAACCCACTTAAATTCCAATGTCTTTTCTCAGATGACTCAGTACTGGTCACCTTGACCCCTGTGGCAAAACTATCAGGGACCATCCCTGCCTGTGCTGACTCTGCAGTATCAGTTCTAGGATATTGTGTACTTATGGCTAATTTAGCATGCAAGTGTTAAAAAGTAAAACACTTGTGTATCAGAGGATGTTTACTACTGTGTAAGAAGTGACCATTGCCAAGAAGTAATGTTAATTAATGAACTGAGTTTAAAATTTAAAGCAGGCCCAGTCTGTCAGTGTTCTTAACACTCCCATCACAGCAACTCTGGTTCCCTCATACACATATGTGCACACTAGCATACATTCAATTGAAAAAAAAAATCTTAGTTTTGCAAACTTTCAGTGCTGTTTGCAAGTACCCAAGGAAAAGACAGTACCTGCTTCACCCCCGGTTTCTTCTTGTACACTGGGATTTTGTTGCTTAACAAACGAACAGATAGATAACAACTGGGGTTTTGCATAGATAAAGAATCTCAACAGTTGAGAGGGTATTGGTTTTGATTTTAGTGTCCTACAACTTGCTGTCGTTTTCTGGAGCGCTTGACCCTTACTTCTGTGGAGATTCAGCAGATCTTTGGAGATTTTTGTAAGAGTGAGTTAGCAGATGAAGGTGGGCTCAATGGGCTTTGGTTTAGCTTTTTACACCCTAGGTAAGTTTTGCAAATAGGAATTAATTTGCACTAACATATTGTGAATCGTACAATAATCAGCAATCAGTTTTATGCAAAGGCCTGTATATGTATGCATTATGAGTTTAGTTTTATAAATATTCTGTGTCTGCTTGGTAACTGAAGCTATCTGGGGTGTGCAGGAGAAACCTGAGCAGTGCACTTTGTGGTCGGTTGTAACTGTATTCCAAGCAAGTTCATATTCTCATATAAATTAGTGGAAAAACATACTTCTGTGGTTTCTATATTATTTTAAAACTGGCAATTTATCAGGTGAATTTTCTTGAAATTTCCATGCTTATTAAATTTCAGATTATGTATTTTGAGTAAGCTGGAAACTTAAACTTGTTTCCATAAGTATGGCTGTAGGTAAACAACCAATTTTAGTCCAGAAAATAGCTTTTGCTTCTGTCAACATGTTGTTTATTTTCTCCCTGAGATAAAAAGTTCGGTTTTCTGATATTTGTACCAAGATAAAGTCTGTAAACAAGATTAATATAGTGTGGAAAAGGTTGTCAGCAGCCCTGGCAAAGGAAATAAGTTGCCTGTACACAGAACATACTGTAAACTGAATAAAAGTGTCAGGTCCACCATGAGATAATGTGATCATGAACCTCTAACAAAGCATGACATAGGCACAGTCGGCTTTTCTTATAGCCACAGTGTAGAAAATGGATTACTATATTCCAGGGATACACACTGGAATAGCATGAAAACCTCATTTTGAGATTAATGCAGGATATAACTCTCAAGAGCTGAGCTGCATGTTTACCTATAGTGTTAAGGTAACAATTTAGTTATTAATCTTAAAATTTAGAAATTTCATATTAAAATACTTGCTCATATTTACAGACCTGTCTTTGTGAATGACAGTATCTCACTTTTATTATTAGATGAACTATGACATTTAAAAAGTAACATTTGGTCAGTGTTTTGTTATTATCACATGGCTGTGTAAGGCCCCAATCAATCTAGTAAAACAACAAAATGAGGGTAAATCAGTAGGTGCTGTTCTCCCATGTAGCTGCCATGATTTCCTCTACTAGAGATTTGTATGTTTGCATAGATATTTCAGATTTAAGATATTACCAATTCCTTTTAATCCACATCAGAAAAGTGACAGCACTTCATTTTTTCTCAATTCAGCCCCAAATGACATCATTCTTCAGGTCAAAGAAGTACATTTTGCTTAAATACTTTAATTGTGTGGAGCTTTCAAATTATCCAGTGAGCATTCTTCGAAAGTTTTCCAGACTTGGAGCTTCAACTGTCCTGACTTTTCTCCATTACAACACCAGATTAATAGGGATATTTTTCTTTAAAAGTTGAGCTCATTGTTCTTGTAGTAACAAGTAGACCGCTTTTATCTGTGAATCTCCTCCTTATGTACTATTGGCAAACCTGAGCCATATAAATGTATTATCATTGAGTTTTTGTGGTCTCCTTTCGAGCCTGGCAGAACATCTGACAACAGTAAAGTGTGGTAAAAATTATTTTACCTTTGCTTTCTATCCCACATCAACTTGAATTTCAAAAGGTTTGTGTTGGGATACAAAGGTTGGGAGGTGTTTTTTTTACTAAATTTATTTCTGTGTTAGCCATAAATAAGGACAGTATATTGACTATGATTTTCAAAACATCTTTCATTTTTAGGAGATAAAGCATTCATGAACTTTTAAAAAAAGTAAGTTAGGGCCTTGACATCTGTAAATGTCTTTTATGCCTTACATCCAATCAGAATTGCGCGTAAAGGATTTTGCCAAATCTTGTATAACACTTTCTGCACTCAGAATTTACTTAAAAATTGCAGATGTTGCTAATTGCATTTACTGCATCTATATCCTGTCTCTATTTTGTATTTAATATTTGTGATATATTCCTAATAAACAATCATTTTGTGTATATGCTGCCCCATTATTTCAAAGACTTCTTTTTTCTTATGTTTTTTCCACTAGATAACACCAGGACCAGGCGGTAGCAGGAAAACGGTTCACTTGGCCCAGGATTCTCTTCACCATGAGTGAGTATCAGTGATGGGAGTTACAATAATTTCCAAAAAAAGATACTGAATTAATTGTTTAAATATAAGTAAATAGGGAATGTAATTCAGTTTGTTTAGTTATTCTAGTATGTAATTACTGTATGATCTTGATCTCTTCAGGTGGCAACATTTAAGAGCATTATTTATTTGTTATCTCTTTCAAATACTAGAATAAGAACATTAAATTTTCTTTTATTTTTCAAATCAGAAATTTAAAATACAGACATACATGATGAGGAAATAGTATATTTGGGGATGCGTTTGTATGTTCTAACCGCTACTAGACCAAGCATCCACAGTTTAAAACAGAACTTACCAAGGCAAGGATACTGCAAACATCAGATCCTTAGTACCAACTGTTCTAGGATACTAATCCACTTCTGTTTCACCCCATAACTTGGTAATGTTTGTGTGAATTCAAGACATTTTGATTTCATAAGTTATTTCTACCCTTAAGTAATTCAACTGGTATTTTATGGGGTTTACTTTTGTTTATTCTAATAAAACAAACAAGCAAATAAATAATACTGTGATTAAGTGAATGGACAAAATTGTAAAAGTCAGTGTGATGTGAATATTACTTTCCCATTACAAGAGGTCTTATTCTTTATGAAAGATTTTTAATATCTAAATATGAGATGCATTCAAATTACTTTGATGTACTTTTTCAGTAGAGATATGTTTTACTAATTGTTTAGTTTGTAATGAACTGATTTACCACAATCCACAAGAGTTTATGTGGAGGAGGATACTCCTCCTTGAGTGTTTGCTGTTGACACTGATCAGAGACTAGACACTCATCTATGTGGAATTTAGATCTAAGACATTATATTTCTTATCTTCATCAGCTCCTGGAGGTTTGTGACCTTGTGTGTTGAATCATCTGCAAATGCGATGTTTTGTACTTTTCATTCCCCTGCCAACATCAAAGTTGTGTGTATATGAAATCTCCCTGTTTTCACCAGATTTTGAATATTCAGTGCAGTTAATGAATGTTTCGTGTCCAAAATATATAGATGTCTACCTTATCTCAGGTAACTTTTAACTTCATTGCTGCCAGTCCTTTTTCATTTCCAACTCCCTTTCCTTAATCACCTTAAAAGTAGAAAAAGGAGTAAGCAGTATGAAGGTTTTGGTGACAGCTGGTCTTTTATACAAAAATGCGAAGGTTGACTGCTCATCAGCAAACTCACAAAAATTGAGTGACAAAAAGCCACAAGACTTTCAGATTTGTGACTTAAAAATAAAAGTGATTTAGACAAGACAGTTCCATGGAATCTGCATCTTCTCAGTATGCTAATTAAAGTTTAAACATCATTATGTGGCTGCTGGTGGGGGGAATAGGACGAAACTGTATTGAATGTCACTACTTCAAAAAAAGCATGACCAGGTTAAGTTTATAATCTTTGGTTGTACTTCTAGAGGAAATTACAAGTATAATAGCAGATATTCTTTTTTGTGCATATTGTAATGGATGAAATTATTTTATCCTTTAACCAAAACCTATTTCTTGCTTACATGAATAATATGTAGATACTATATGTGACTTGAGATTCCCCTTGGGTTTTTTTCCCTTCTTATTTTCATTTTGCAAGTGTAGAGGTTTGTATAATTCTTGCTACAGCTCCATTCAGATGGTTATTCGGTTCTGTGTGATCACAGTGTGTATGTGAACCAGTATTATTGTGCTTTTACTGCTGTTGAGGGAAGAGGTACGTTCTTATCCCTGCATGTCAGCATCTCAGTCCGAATTTTTATATCTCTGAAATAAGGCTGCTGATAGTCAAAATTCTGTAGTTGTATGGAGATATGAAGCCACTGAATTTACAAACTTGGAATTTCTCTTTAGATTCTAACTCAGACCTCAGTTTGTGAAATACTACATTAACAACTATCAGGTAGTCCAAAGTATGTTAAAGTCTTTTCAGCTATAATCATTAATAACTACCACTTCAGTACTAAATAATAAATTACTTTTATTTATAGCACGTGCATAGTAGTATTAAAATACCATCATTTATGTATTATTTTAGCTTGTTTGACAAAATATAATTACCTATAAAGCCAGTAACTTCTCAGAAGTGAAATCTGTGATGCATTCTTTCAGAACTGTAACAGACTTAGAGAGTTCAATAAAAATATCCCATTAAAATAAAGCATAGCCAAAGGCTATATTTTCCTGGCAGGCAATAAAATACCCAAAAGCACGCACAGACTGGTCATATGACAGCATGTGCTTTGTTAGTTATATTGTTAAACTGTCTTTTCTTTTTCTCCCACAGTCACTGGTTTAGCCCTGGGGCTAGGAAGGAACATAGCCAGGTAAGAACTGCTTTGATCAAGAACAGTTTACTAGGGATGTATAAAGAACTTTAACTACCTCTACTCCAGAGGTAGTGGGCTAATATTTTAAGAAATTATAAACAAAGCAGATATAATTTCATATTTTCTTGTAAGCAAATGTATTAACAGCGGTGCATTTCCAAAATTCTCTTAATTAAAAATCTTTAATTAGTCACTTAATTTCAGTGAAGTATCTTCGAAGTTTTAAAATTTAAATGAAAATCCTGAATTTTTTTTAATTATTTTGTCAAATCGTAGTATCTTCAAATATTGCATTTCTCAAAATGCTGGAAAGCAAAGCATTTCACTCCCAAAATCAAGAAATACTTTGACAAGAGTAGGCAGGCTTCTACAGGAAGATCTTCAGTTCCATTTTTCTGCATTCCATTGATTACAATGACCAGAGCAGTAAAAAAGGAGCTGTTAAATCTCCATCATGGTGCAGATATTGGTGAAAATTACTTCATCTGCTGAGGCCCTAGAATGTAGGACTTAGGAGATCCAAGCCTAGAGATGTGGTTGAGGGAATGTGAAGATATGTTTAATATTTGATTAGCAACATGACACTTCAGCTTGTTTTCAGACATGGAGGAATACCTGTCTTTATGGATGGTAGTAAGGTCTAAACAGAACATACTGTCCACGACTATAAAATATGAAAATAAATCTGATTTCATTTCATAAATGTGTAGTTAACTTCAACCATTCAGTAAAAGTGGTTGAATATGTCATTAATGCATTGAAATTTAAGACAAAAGTTCTATTTTTTTAACTTGGAAAAAATTGATATCACGCAGTTGATTTCATAGAATCAACTAAGTTGGAAAAGATCTGTGCCAGTTTGCTAGTGTATTTACAAATGTGAATAGATTTGAAATTTTAAAAGGAAATAAAATCTAAACAGTCTTTGGAAGGTTCATCTTAGGATGATCCATCATGAACACTTGTAGTTCCAATAAGTCGTAGTTTAAATCTTTCCTGTTCCCCCCTCTTCTTCTGAACTCCAGAGCAAGCCATATTACTTACCCAAAAGTACCAGAGTCAATAAAATATGTTAGTTTTAGCTGTAGGTTGTGAACTTCTAGCATGTTGCAATATGTCAGCTGACTGACAGGTTTACATAATTCACATTTAACTCTCATTATTTTGAAATACATTTCCTAGTGAAACAAACATATAAAAAAGAACTAGGTTACTGTGAGTTTGAGTAATTTTTTTTCAGTTGGGTTTCTAAAATATTGATTGTCTCAACAGATTAGTTAACAGAAGTTGTACTGTTTACTTCTTTAAAAGATTCTAAGCTGAAAAATATGGAAATTTCCATGATGAGGAATACATTAACGCACACCATACATACCAGCACTATCCAGTCAGCACAGAGGGTGAGAAATGTCTGCTTAGCTGGTATATAATGACAAATTAATCCATTTTTCTCAGATAATAGTAGGTTTGAATTAATTTTATATTTTACATGTTTTTTTCATCTTTCCTAAGAGCTGTGTTTCCAGAGCTTGTCTGAAGTCAACTGAATTTTTAATTTACAGATTACTAAGGAATTGTGAAGTAAAGCTAATGTAATCAATTATAGATGTATGATTGATGCTCTTTTTTTTAAGACAGGAGAATAAAAGAAATGGGAATGACATTGCAATGTAATTATGACAGTTTTGACAGCCACTAAAATTCTCACTAGATTCTGAAGATCCATAACTGTTCTTTGCATGTGTTTACTGCTTTCTGTTTTAATTAATTTTTGGAGTTGAAATTATTATGTTAGAACATGAGTAATCAACAAACCACATTTGAAGTTTGGCAGGTGATCTTCATTTGTATATGCTATAACTACAATTTATTTATCAACCAGAGAATGTTGATAACAATAAAACTATTCTCCTTGTCTTGACCATGAAATAGATACACACTGTCTTATTGTTATACTTGTAAACACTGTGGCTACATTTGAATATGAATTGTAAGTGCTCTAATTCTTTGATGTTAAGAAAATGAAAAAATTGATTTGCAAAAATGTATCAGAATATATACCTTATGTATCCTTTCAGATACCCCTATCTTTTAAAAGCACACTGCATTTGAGAACTAAATAGCTGATATGAAGAAGAATATTCGTTCCTTATACAAGAGGGAAGCGTTAGAGAGTTGGGGAAAAACTGATCAATCAATTTTATAGACTGGTGGCATTTCTCATGTACAATATTAAAGTGTGGTTGGCCAAGTCGTAAAATTGATCGTTTCCTAATTTCCATAGGATTTTTAAGTGTATTTGCTGTGAATATTAGGTCCATTTGCCCCTACTTTGTTTGTAAACAGTCTTTCATTCTATTCTTTCCTCAATATATGATAAGTTTCAAGAAACATTTATGGGGGTTTTATACTGTCCAGTTTTAATTTCTTTAGTGTAACGTTTTGACAGTTGTTTTTTACTGTTATTGCCACTTGACTCATCTGACAAACATAATGCTGGAAATAGACTCTTTGGGCGCTGGAGAGAGTCTGACTGAAAAGTCTCCCTTTATTTGTATAAAAATAAATAAAGTAAATCACAGCTTGTTTCAGAAGCTGAGTCACCATTTCAGTTAAACAAATCCTTCATTATTCCTGCTTCCTCACTATTACGGGAAGCTTTAATACTGTCTTTTTGTTGATTGTGCAACTTTCAAATTACTACAGCTCCTGGGGCTTAGTAGAAGAGTTTATAACTGTTTCATAACTGCTTAGATGCAAGTTCCAACCTGAATAGTTTTTTGTAAATTAAATGTCCTCCAACACTTTTAGTTATACAGCTTTGAAAATTTAAATTGAAATTGTGAAATTTTATGGATAAATTAATTGTTAAATTTTGAATTGCATGGCTTTCTAATATGCTTTGAAAATGCTTTAATTTTACTTTTTCAATTATTTAGGCATTTTAAGTTGGTAGATATATATTTACATACTAGCTATCATTGTAAAATTCTATTAATTTCAAAGTCATGGGTGAAAGCTATTGAGAGGTTGCTCAAGAGAGGAATGAGTTGCGTTGTCAGGATAACTATTCTAAAAAGCAAATAAAAGCATTGCTTGTGAGATTGTTCTGAACATGTTTGGGGTTTTTTTGATAGCTTCAACTCTTGCGAGACAACCGATCAGAGAGAGGACACAAGAAGAACAGCTCTGTAAAAACAGCTAGCAGGTAAGTTAATGTGGCAGCTGTCATTAATACAGTTCAGGAAGTTGTTGATTTCTCAACTCTCAAATCTTTATATAAGAAGTGGCACCAATCCATTGGCGTATTGTCCTAGGTCTTCTGGGGTTCTTTCCTGCTTTATTTTCAAGAATTTCTTTTGTTTGGCATAATCTTTGCCTTAACTATGAGTATTAGAGTTTTGTGGTGACTGTATCCAACTACACTTACTAAACTTAATCTCTTTAGAACATCGGAATTAAATGGATGCCAAAGTATGGTTTGTGCTTTTGGCATGTAAGTTAAATGCTGGAAATGTATAAAATTACTAATATGCATATGTGAAATCAAGAAAATAAATACTGTAACACTTAAATTGTTCCTATATTTTGACTATAAAAATTTCATTGTGAAGACTTAATAAAAGCAAATCTCATTCTATCCTCCAGCATCTTTCCTCTCTCTCAAAAGACAAAACTTCAACACTGAACTTACAGACTTGGAGTCTATTCCTAGAGGGATTTTTTTTTGTGTACAGGCTACCTGCTAAATCTATTCCAGCAAATAATTATTTTAATTCTATCATTTTTTCAAATGAGAAACTACAGCAATGCTTCCCTTGCTATGCACAACACCTTACACTATTTTTATGTTGTTCTGTAAAGATGACAATGTGCTATCAAGTTTCTTTTTTGAAAAAGTTGTAATGAATTTATATCATCATGTAATTCTGTGGTACCGCTTGAGACAGTTTTCTTTCAGGCAGTTGACTTTTAGTATATATGTGGTCACCCTAAGTTTTTAATATTGCTAAATACTTCCCTTGCTGAATACCTGGAAAGGGAGACCAATACTTCTTTCAAAAATGTGCACATTAAATATGAATCTGTTTCATCATATACAAGTTCTGGTCACATACTCTAAGACACTGGTTATGCTGTGTTGGTAATTCATTTTTAGAAATTGTGGTTATCTTTGTCTATTAAACCTTTTATATTAAACAAAATTTTTAAAACTTCTGCATAACTTTTCTGGCAAGTGCACTTGTTAAATGATATTTTGGCTCATAATTTTAGAATTAGTTGAAGTTAGATATGAATTTTCATCATAAATGGGCTATCAGACTACTTACATGAGAGTATAAAGTGGGTATAAAGTGAGAACTAAGAAACAGATAATATTCAAAGTCATTTTAGGATCTTTTTTTATACTGTAGCAATATAAAACAGTTTGAGGAATTCAGAATCATAACTTAGGTGTTTATTGTCCTGACAAGTGAAGCTCTTGGGAGGTGATTGCTACCTGCACAAGCAGTTAGAACAGAGATTTTTAAAATGACCTTAAGTACCTGAAGTGGTCTTCAACCTCTGTTCATGTCCAGTCAACAGTACCTTAATAGACTGTTATCCCAATAAACATCTGGCAGGATTGTGTAGAAGTAATAGGTGGCAAACTCAAGACTGAAGATTTGCATTTTCTGAAAAATATTTGTAATATTAAAGTAAGGCTTCCATAAACTATTATTACAACATAGGTAAAGCCACAGTTCAGATGCATACTTTATTACCCTTAAAACCAGCAGGGTCTCCTGTTCACTTCTCTTGGTAACATCATCTCTGTTTTCAAAAGCGTTTTTCCTCCAGGTGAATCAGGTTTTTTCAAAATAATTATTTTTGCTTTTTCAGAAAATCCTACCACAGAAACTTGAAGTGACTTGAAGAAAAATTCAAACTACTATGAAAATCATGTTTTTAGTAGGCCATCTCCTGTCTTAGAATATCAAGGCATAAGTCGTATTTACAAGATCTATATTAAACAAATTTTAACATTCTTGCTATGATTTAGCTGCTGAAAATAATAATTTAATTTGCACAATGTGCAAACATCTTTTGTCTCAGGCCAATAGCATACCTTGTTGACTACGTTATTTCTGTAGTTCAAATGTTCTGTAATGTAATATTTTGCTTTTTACCAGAAGTTGTTCCAACCAAAATAGAGATTGAATTTCAGTTATATAGAAACAACACAACATACATAGTTCATCTCCTCACATGTTAAGTACTGATCCTCGTTTGATTTGAGACAATTCCTCTGGTATTCTGTTCCTTACTAATGATCTTCCTGTTGCCTGGTGACTTATGTCAGATTTATCAGTCATTAATATTGAAGACTGATTTTGTTATGACCTAGTTTTAAACTGTCAGTTCTATCAAAAGGGTTAATCTTAGTTTCACCAGCCAATGTAGAGAAGGAAAATGTTTCTGCTTAACAAGGTACCTGTAGAAATTACTGGTTTAGTAACAAATAATGTTCACAGAGTTAATAAAATGGTGAACATCACCTCAGCTGGAAATGTGCATCTTCAATACTGCATGTAAAAGCTTTGTGGAAATCTGTCATTTAGCTTTTTTACATGTGTCCAAGTACTTTGAAAAACCACTGAAGTACAATGATACCAATCAAATATCACAAGGTTGAGTTACAGAATTAAGTAAATCTTTGATTATTTCAGTGTACTACATGCATATGCAGTTAAATCTTCTGTTGAATAGAGGTGTTTACTCACAAACCAAAATCTGAAGTTTTCCTAAATGGACGCTAAAGTAGTTCTTGCACGTGTTAAACTATTACAGAGGAGACTTCAAGGTGATTCAGATGAGTAACCCACTTAGAAAGTAGTGGCTGTGACCTTATACTGTCTTACTCTTTGTTGCTAAATGTGGTGAGAGAACAGCAGCAGTGGATGAGTCTTTGACATTCTATAAAATTATTGTACTTGTCCAGCTTACAATCTAAACTGCTTCTATTGCAAGACTGAATTTCTGTAGGTATAGTGTGTAGTTTTCACGTAACTGTGTTTCTTGTTTGTTTGCTGTCCTGGAAGACATTTTTTCTGTTTTTCATATGTGTATGAGATGCGTACACACACACATTTTTCTATGCTAGCCTTGACTTTTCTTACCCCTCTTGGATGACTGAACACAGTTCTTGTGTCAGCATGTAGACAATATGTAAATACCCATGTTACATTAGATCAGTGACTTGTGGAATAATTTACTCTATAAATACATCAGAAAGGTGTGGAGCTCTAAGCATGGCAGTCGTCTGCAGCTGTCTCTTTGTGGTGGAATAATACTGTCTGGGATGAGCTGTGTAGTGGGTTGCTTGTATTAGGTTTCTTCTGTCAAAATTAATAATAATGATCTAATCCTATATAACTAGCATGAACTTTTAATAGTGACAAAATAATCAGATTGTAGGGAACCATTGATATGGCTACTGGTGGACGAGATGTTAAGGAAGGGGACAGTCCTGAGCCACAACATTTAGAACCTGAATAGATTATATTAACAGTGATACAGTTCAGCATGTGATCTTCTGCATTCAAGACATTTAAATATACCTATCTATTTATGCTACCTTCACAGATAAGATTTAATCTACAAATATATAGTTTTCTCATTCATTATTTAAATTTTTAATGGTACTAAAAAATACTCTTTTAGAAGCTGTATTTATTCCTCCTCTAGAGCCTTGAAAAAGTTCTCTGTTCACATTATCTCTCTGCATTAGGATGAGAACAGTCTCCTCCCCAGTCTACTTAAAGGTGATAGATAATTCTTCCAGCAGCTTGTTTTCATCCTCTATTCTTTTGCCAGTAAAGAAGGGTTTTTGTCTGAATTTTTAATGTGCTTCAGGCAAAGTCAGCCTGGTTAGCTCAACTCACCTATTTAAATTAAATTGGCTGGTTTTGTACAAACCGTATTAGGGTGTGCTCACATGATTTCTTCCTCCAGCAGAGCTGTGGAGATGATAATCTCCAGCAGATGTGTGATAACAAATAGCTTGGGATAGTAATGTCTTCATCTGGCACAGTTGTTAGCAGACCAAATGTCTGTCTGTAGCCCAAGGCAGTGGGCAAACAATTGAACATGATTGAGTTACGGGGAGTTAACAAGTTGCTGCTTGGCAGCCGAACTGCCTCGGCTGATCGTGTGCCCATTTTCTGGCTCACATCATGAGGTAAAATACGTTTTCTTAAGTCACTTTTGTAAAATTTTACAAAGGAGTTGTACCTAAAGGAGATTTCCTATGGCTAAGACATTTCCTTTGATGAGCACTGGGGACAGCATTGAAGAGTATTTTGCTGACCTGCTGTAACATGATTTTGAACATGTAATTGCATTGTTAAATATATGGGGGACCTCCATCACACAACTATCTGCCTGCCTCTTAATACATAATGAACTTATCCTCACAATACCCTTATGAAGGCAGTACTTTTATCCTCATTTGACAGAATAACCAGAATACTTAAACAACTTAATATTTTGCCTTTGGTGATAACAGTTGATGCCATAACTAGGTAATTTATGCTGTAATCTGGAAGCAACAGAATTGCAGGTTGGAAAACAGTAGACTGAATAAGTTGAACTTGTGTAATTATTTTCTTTACATAGTGGTCTCGTGTCATATTTCTTTTTTAGTGTGTTCCTGTTAAGTATCATGAGTTATTTCATCTACATATTTATTTTTTCTTACTGTATGGTAAGTAATTTGACCCAAACATGAATTAAGAAACTGAAAAGAAAATAGTGCCCAAATTTCTACTACTTACTGATTTTTTTTTGTCGAATCTTGCTAATTCTGTGTTGGCTTTCCACTTGCAAATGTTCCCTGAGAGACCTCTAAAAGAATTTAAAAAATAAAGCTATTATTCCTATTCAATTCATTCTTGGCTTGAAAGAAGGCTAAGTCATATTCATGGAAGTGATTTCAAGGTGGAGTGGAAATTTCGAGTCAGATTTCAAACAGGTAACTGATGTTTTAACTTTAATCAGTGTACCAGCAGCTTAGCATGAACTAGTTAGCCAGTTCTTGTGGCTGCAAAGTATACCATAGCTTGATATTTCTTTAAAAATCAGGAGGAGCTACCTGCTTGGCCATTACTACCATGTGACAGGAGGACTGTGTGCCTGTCGTCCAATGATCACCTGTTGCTGCTCTATTCTGAGCTGGCAAGAAGCCTTTGAAGTCTCTTCCTGCTGTGGTGAACAGCACAGGCTGAAATACAGGTCTTTGCATGTGTGGAGGAGGCACTGAGGAAAGCAGACTCTGGAAGTAGTACAAGAAGGGTTACATAAAGGAAGTACGTAAATGCTGCTAAATGATGATGTGTCAGTAAAACCCCAGAACATTGGTTATAACTTCCCCATGTTTTCTGCAACTGTCTCTTTCCCTCCTTTCCCTAGTTGTTCTCAATCCAGTTTAAATAGATGCTGATACAAGAGGATGACTCTCAAATATTTTCACTTCTTATAACTAAGTGTTCTATGTGAATTAGTATTTAAAGAAAGCTTGTAAGAGAAAAATGATGCCCAACCTGATGAGAGCTTTTCAGAAATGTAGTATTGCTTTGATTAAAATTAAAATTTTCTGTCTTTCCCAGTTTCAAAGGAAAATCCCTATTTGTACATTTGTGCTGCGCTTGTTCATTTTCATCTGATGATACGGAACATGGTACTTTTTTACACAGATGTAACAAATAACATTACAGCTGCTCTTTATTTGATCTTCTAAACAGACAAAGATGTGCAAGGATTCTGCCTGCTCCCTCTTTCCCACCGTGTCATCTGTTGTTTGGGAAAGAGTCCTAATTTGCAGCAGATACAAAACTATTTGTCGAGTTGCAGGTTTGCCAAAAATAAATGAAACCATTAATTACTACATTTTTTGAGCAGCTGTTAATGGATTGGGATAAGAAAACTGTACATTAGACTACTGGTTAATTACAAGAACTGTAATTGTTTAATGTGGCTTTTGCGGAATGAAATTACAGTACCAGAGGAGGTAAATTCAGACAGTTTTTGAAAATTATACATGAAGACGTGCGCTCACACTGCAGTAAAGCAGAGGAATGCATGGCTGTTTTACCAGGTGATTCACTTCTGCCATCACATGAACACATGTTCTCGACAAAAAATACTTTAAAAGAAAGTAATAATTAAACATGCTTTTTAATTCAAGTGTAAAATTACTAAAGGTAGTAAGTTAATGTCTTGTAACCCCAGAGCTAATAATGCAGGAGATTCAGATATAACATTAAAATCCAAATGTGTTTACATCATTAGAAATTAACAACTAAGCAGTTTTATCTCCTCTTTGGAGTGCCGTGAAGCAGTAACTGTACTGTTATGATTGGTGCTTAATAATATTTGCAGTTCCAGATTAAATTATGTGGATGTTTGAGGACACATTGCTTTTCTCCCTTGCTGTCACCCTCAGGGACAACATTATTCCATCAGTTTGGTATTATTCTTCACTGGGAAGGATAAAAGATGGTGCCATTTTGGGAGAGAGCAATTCCTGATTGAGTTTTCTATACTGTAGCCTTATTTTTAGGGTTCTGAAAAGATTTGCATTTGGGCGAGAACACAGCAATGATAGTTTGATTGTTTTTTCAAAATGTAGCCAGTATGTGATGCTTTGATTTTTTGGAAATCTTAAAGCCTCAGTAGTGGTTCATGGGTAGATTTAAAGTATCTATTGACTAAGTGACCTAGTTTAGTCTAGTTACTAGATGTTTTTAAAGTATCACTTTTTAACTCAACTTCCATAATGAGACCTTTGCAAAAGTAGTAGAAGTTTGGAACTGTACTCTGTTTTGAAAATACATTTTTCCATGTGATCTGAGCATTTTCTTTGCATCCTTAATGCAAAACTCATTAAGTACAAAACCACAAGCTGAATTTTGTTGTTCTTGCACTAAAATCTAATATACTTTATAATAATGTACATAAATAAGCTGCTAAATAATAATGAAAATTTGTAATTCAAAATTCAATTCCAGGTACACATGAATATGTTAACTCAGAGGAAGTTAATTTTTCCTGATTTTAAAAAATATCTAAAATAAAAAATCAGATAACTACTAGAAATTATATACCTCTGGATCATCCCAGTGTACTACCTGAATTGATTTTTTTCCCCTGAATGAACTGATAGCAAATTTCTCACTTTCAAGTACCAAAATTTTAGCACATGGTATGCTTGTTTCTCACACTTATCTGCATTAGATCCTCTCTCTTGCTTTGTTTTTGCTTCACAGCTCAAACTTTGTTTATCTCAGCTTACCTGTTAAAATACTAACAGCACAAGGATAAAGTTAAGTTGAAGACCCTTCCTGCTGTGTAAGGTGTGAGCAGGAGCTGTGCACAGTGACTAGCATTGTAGTTCCACAGACTGTTTGTTTAACCTGTGGTTAAGCAACACTGCAATCCAAGGAGGTTGTTATGGAATCTGGTTTTCCACCACTCATTTATCCCATCATCTCCCCACCATGAGAAATTTGGTTTTGTCTCTGTGTTTCACCACACGGGCATGTGAAAGCTGGATATCATAAGGATAAGGATGAATAGCCATGCATGAAGGAAGGGTGGGTTTACCTCTTTCTGGTTTTGTTGTGCATTAAACTGTTCGTGCAGTTTTTACATCGAGTTCCTACCAATCTCAAAAGGATCCCTGAATCTCATATATGCAAACGAGTATCCCCTGGTGCACTAAAATTCTGAGGCATAGGCACACTGAATTCTATTCAGACTGGTTTTCTGTAAGTAAACAAAGAGTTTAGAAGAAAATTTGGATAGAAAGAGAAGAAAATTTGTTTCAAATTAGGTAAAATTTTAATGTTTTTCTTCGTTGATATTTTGAAATTGTGATCATTTGTTATAACAATACGTTTTAGCCTGTCTAGAAACTAACATTCACTAACTGTCATAGACAGAAGGAAGCGAAGGACACTGATTTTTGAATTTCGGATTTATTTTTGCCTTTCTGCAGCTCCTTTATATACGTATTTTTATAAGTGTTGATATTACTAATTACTAAGACAAAGCAGACGGACAGAAGTGAAGCTTTTACTGTTAAAGAATTTAGAAACTAAAGAGCACCAAAAAAAAAAAAGTCAGTGTTTTTTTAACTTTCTATTAGCTGCTCTCCTTTGCTGTTAGAAAGTCAAATTTTTCATTCGCTCCTGCACATTTAGACCTCTTGTACTCAATGGAGTTGCTTGACAGTAACTGAAGCAAATGGGTGCAGAGTGTTAGGAAGCATAATTTGCTTAACTTTCTGTCTTAGCTTTAGGGTCTCATCCCGACTTGCATACAATTACATATTTGTTTATCAGATTATTGACTGAATTATAAGTGTACTGTCTTGGCCAGGCAATGAGATTGTTGGAAGAATTGTTTTTCTTAAGCCCAGTATTAAAAATAGGGAAGTGAAAGGGACTAAGGAGGAGAATGATACTGGGGTCCAGCTGCAGAGCTGTTATTTTCTTGGAACCAACTGGAAGGCAGTAGGTTAAGGACTGACCAATGGTTGTAATATGACAAAAAGCTTCTGAATCACTAGTCTAGATCAAGGTCTGAATGGCTTATTAAAAATCATTACATTGTGCTGACTGTTTACCTATGTTAGTTGAAGTATTGGTTTCTTATAGAGGACCAAATTAATCCCAGTTGGCCATGCTTGCTCACCTTCCCAGCACAGAGCTGAATAAAGAAATCGGCTTCCAGGTTGTGTTGAGTGCTTCCAAACTGATAAAGCATTTTCTTTCTTCCATTTTTGAGCTACTGTATTGCATATTTGGAGTTTTAGTGTTGCTTCTTGTCCCGTACCTGTTTTAAAAGTAAAGGAATTTGAACACAACACTAATGTTTGCAATAATTTAACCTAACTCTACATGACTGTAATCCAGAATTTTAAGATGTGGTTTTTAAAGTCCTTTCAACAAAATACATTTATCCCATACTGAGTTTATTTAGTGAGTATCACACTCGGTAAACAAATATGTATCCAGAAATATCTGGAAGAAATAGTGTAGCTGAATAAACTATTGAGTCCTTCCATTAAAGTATCTGCTCAAGTCCCATGTTTACTGCTTAAGTCATAGATATTTTCCACGTCACTTCAGAGCTGTATCGGAGCCCGTATCTCTGCAATATCAACAATGTTGTTGCAAGATGAAGAAGAAACCAAAGAATATTTGCTTTAGAATTTGTGAAACAATATTGTCCTCTAACAGGATGGTATTTTATTAGTGCAACCTATTTTCAAACTACATTTCACCATTGCATGAACACGAGCATTATTTTTATCAGGTGTTGCTTGACACTAAACAGTCGTGGAACTTGCTGCCAAAAATATTTAGAAATATTCTAAATGAAAATGAAATTTATATTCTTAATGAGTATAAATATTAATTTCCTTTATTGAAAATGTGAAATCATGTCATTCATTGAAGAAAACTGAAGGTTTTAGCTATTTAATTTTTGACAGAATTGGATTTTTGGGGTATATTTCCTCAGTGTTCCTTGGTGACTTGTTTGTGCACCAAGATATTGGTTTGGATTTGCCTTTGTGTAATTCATATACTTTTGATCAATTCCAACTCATGCCCAATTATATTACACTAAATTAACATAATTCAACAGATGTTGATATTTAAATGTTTTCTGGCATTCACATCTTGGACAGCTGTCTTAGAGCTTGGGGAAAAGGCAAACATTTAGAGTTAAATGCTGAACATATGCTTAAATTACTAATTAGAACCAAGAAAAAACAATGCATTATCCTTTCTGAGGGCAGTAGGCCTCTACTACTGAACTGGTTTTTTTAGGAACTCATTTTGCAAGTAAAGTGCATAAGTGACTTGAGATTGGGTGTCAAAACATAGGTAGTGATACAAGTTTTTATTTTCCATCATGTGTGCTAAAATTATGCCAGTGTGGAGTTGAATGTGTCGATTTGTACAGTTCAGATAAATTTTGGAACAACTACTGTGTCTGAATGACAAAAGTGCTGAGAAACATAACGGAAAGGAATGTGTTAGGATATAGTATTAAGTGATGAGGTAATCTGGTGGGGCCAGGGGAAGATTGTATTCTAGTCATAATAGAATTGCACTGGGACTTTCAGTACTACAGGTATGTCACCCTTATGCTTGAAGTTATGTTATGAACAGATTGGCATTGTATGAAAGGAGTTTGATAGAGTTGCATGGGTTTATCACATCTGTTTAAGATGTAATAAAAGGAAAATAAAGTGCATAGCTCTTCTGGTTAATGTAATGGTTTTTGGACTTGCAGAGGTAGATGAAGCAATTTGTTATATAGATGATGTCATTCTTTAGACAAGTTTGAAGAAAAGCTTTACTGTTTGTAAAGGATGAGGAGGAATCAAGCGTGGAACTGATTTCACCTGAATGGTGTCTGAGAAAAGTGACACAAAGAGGAAAGCAAGGGAGTGAAAGAATGCCTTCTGAATTTGAATGGACAAGGAGCCATCCCTCTCTGATTGTCCATGGGGCACATGCATTACTGCATGTTGCCCTACTCAGGGCATTCAAATAGAGACCAGGGGCTGCATTCGTATTTTGGCCAAGCTCTGTACCGCAAAGGAAAGAGAATATCTTTCCTTATAAAATTCCTTAACTGTTATTTTTCATATATTTTTCCTCAAAAAGAAACATGCCTTGCATATTTCTGTGTAATATTATGAAACTACCATCCATCTTTTCTCTGGTTATATTGATATACATGCTAGAGACAAAGATTTAGTATTTGTTATACCTAGATAATACAGAATAGTCTTCCCAAATTTACAGCACCATTTGCCTAGTAGTTGTATTTGGCATGATACCTTTTGATTAAGTCCATACTTCTGGAGACTCAGTCAAGTGGAAGTGCAGAATTTTATGTTCATCTTATTTAATTAGCTAAAAGTGTTATAGGATGTTTAGAAAGACATATATAATAGGGCTTTAATGATGTTTACCTCTAAACTTATCATAAACTTTTCCATGTATTCCAGTGCTCTTGAAGCCATTGTCTGCTACTTGTGGTAATTTAGATATATACAGTGAGAGTTAAAGTTCATCTAAAGTTCACATAAACTCCCTTATTTAAGCAGTGCTCATGGATGCAGTTCCATTGGCCACCAGATAACAGCAGAGTCTGCATTTTAAGCCACGTAGAAAATGAGATAGACTGTGCTACAAGTCCATTCTGTGTATGGACACAAGAATCATTTATGTGATATTTTTGTGTAAAAGGTACTTAAATAGTGGGAGATTTGCTCAGATTTTTCTTTGATTTTTATAGAGTTAAGCTGTTCCACACATGCTGATTTTTGTAATCATTTTATTGGCTTTCTTCTGTGCTCCACAACTGAATTCTGTTTTTTCATTTTTAACTGCTCCTGTGAACATTACTTCCATTTCAGTTTATAAGAAATTGTCCAGTAATTTCAAGCTTAAGGGGAGTCGTGGTCCTCACTGCATTCTGTCTTCAGTCATATCCATATGAATATCTATTTTCTATCCATATTTTAAGACTGAGAACTGACAGTTTCAGTTAGATTTCCCCTTCAAAATAATTCTCTCAAGTCCCTTCTAAAATGCAAACTAGTCAACTTTTGCATTATTGTGATGTCTTGTGAAAGAAGTTCACATATAAACTTTTATCAAGCCTCTCTATTAGCTGAAGCATTCAGCAGTGATAAACTTGCAGAGTTCTACAGCCATCTGCAGGAATGCATTGATACTGTGGCAGAACGGGGTGTAACTGTTTGCTGAATGTTTGTTTCTCAGGTGAGAGAGATGCTAAGTGGAATATAATGGATAGGCAAGTACTGATCATTACCAATTCATCAAATTATGGAATAGAAATCAGTGTTCTTGAAAACATTGCATCATAATAATATGGTACATAGGATTTTTGAAGTTGGAGTACAGAAACTTGATAAATACTATTAAACAAAAAACACACTCTTCCACACCAGTCTTTGTTATTAATCAATACTTGTGTGCATCTTAGACACAAACAGAGTGTAAAACCATCACCTCCATCACTTACAGCTAATCTTAGCAATGTTGTAATGTCATCTGGTAAGCAGTTTCACAGTAAATATACTAAGGGACAAAATCAAAATTAAGTTACCTTCAGTGTTGTAACCATCGGCATAATTATAGTGCACCAATGATAGCAACTGCATTGGTATCAAATAAAGAAATGCAGTTTGCAGGGCAAGTGACAGCTGCTAGCAGCAGACAGAAAAAGTAAAGTGGTAGACAGACTTGTTTTTACAATGAGACAGAAAATAAGCACGCAAATGTTTTGTATTTAATACACAAGCACACAGAATTCACCCTAGGAGATGACAGTCTCGCTAGTTTTGGCCACTGTGTTAGTGCCTATGAAGCCTATACTCACTGTATAAAACTGTCTTCATTGCACCTTTCTGAAGAGACTGTAGAACAGTTACTGCATTTAAGTAGAGTCTTTTAATCTTGGTGGAGAGGGATTGGGGTTTTTTGGTTTTGGTGGTGGGTTGGGGTTTTGTTTTGGTTTTTTACACCCGGATGATAGTGATTGCAGAAGCAGGTAATAAACCAGAGAGCTAGAACACATGTTCAGGACTTTCTACTGTCCTACAGCCATTTTATTGTATTGTTCTTCTCAATGACTTGACTGGTGAACTTTGAACTGGCAAAGGTGATAACTACTCGTGAAAGGGTGAAGAACAATTTTGGGTTCTCAGCTCAGAAGGTGGATTGCATTTAAATCAGCACAGCTGTAGGTTCCCCCTCAGAACAAGATGTTTATTTGGAGAATTTAACCAAATGGTCCATGGACTGCAAAGGTCAGAGTAGATAAAAATCTGACGTGACCTCTTACAAATGTCTTGGAGAGGTGAATATGTGTAACTGCTGAAAAGGTACTCATCAAAAATATTTGCTTAATGAGCTATGAAAATTACAGAAAAAGAGATTGTGTTGTGTAGACGAAGATATAAACGTTTGAGGACCTTAAAGAGACAATTCTTGGCACATTACCATAATAAGGGCAATTACCTTGAAAAAAACTGATAAACTGCAACTATTTAAGAAGGGAATAACAAAATTTCTGTCAGAGTGAATGTTTCACAAAAATGCATAGTGAAAATGCTTGTGAATTGCTTTACATGTCGTTGCTTCTATAAAAGTGTTTGCGGTCTCAAATCTGATTTTGTGGGGTTTATTTATTGTTTCAATAGCTTTGTTGTTATTGCTGCCTTCCCAGTCTGTCTTCATTTTTGACTCTCTTATTTACCACGTAGAAAGGAGACTCTAAACACTGTGTGCAAGATGAAAAATGAATAAAAATTGACAGCGGCTTTTCCAGTGTTTTGTTTAATACGTTGAGGCATGACACAACAACAACAACAACAACAACAACAAAAATTCTTGGCATGCTAGTGTAAGTTCACACCAACCTGGCTTTTGCAGCCCTCTTGTTTCCCTCTGCCACAACTTTGCCGCTGCTATGACACTTGCAGGCCTGCTCGGCCGTGGTGCAGCTGATGCCCTGTCCATGCTCATATTTTTCTTATTGACAGTGAGTGTTCTTGCCAAACGCCAGGGACCATAGTCACATCTGTTTGTCTCCCAAGCTTGTCTGAGGCTGCTTGGGAACACTTTTTATCCAGAGGGCAGCTTTAACTAGGCCTAATACTCTGAAAAGCCTCTATTTGTAAATGCATACAATGAGGCGACAAGTTCCTGTTGTCTTTCCTTAAAAATTATTCCATTTGACACTGCTTGCTCCAGTCCCTGTCACCAGCACGTCAAAAGCCAGGTTTTCAGGCAAGGTGGTCTTAACAAGTTTTATTTTTTCCCTAATAAAATGCCTAGCTTCCCTCCAGAGCACTATTTATAAATGATAGCTGGAAGCAAGCTAGGGGTAAGTAGAGAGAAGTCAGGCAAATAGCTTCCTTCCTTTCTGTAATCCATGCTCTTCTGATTTAATGCTAAGAAACATAATGCTGAACTTAGCCTGATTGAGGGTCAGAGTTCTCCCTACTTTATAATACCCCCATTACAGGCATTTCAAAATGTACTGTGCAGCTTCAGAATACTGCTTCTTTTTGTCTAACCTGCCAGTTCCAGAGCAGTAATAGTTCTTGTCTGATCCTCTTAAATAAATAAATGAATAAGAGCTTTCTGTTTTGCTGTGATCTACATTGGCAGAGCATATCAGATGTTAAGCCCTGGCAAAGGCAAATGGCACTTTGGAGTCGCAAGTTAGCTGAACGTTTGGTGGTAGTGGCCATAAAACTGGGTCTGACAAAGCTTAATTGATACTCTAGCATTTTGTTATTTATTTTTAGTGTACAGAATTTTCAACGACAACAAAGAAATACCCATTCTCACCTTGGCTGGTGATTGGGTTGTTGTGCTCAGCAAAGGCGAATGATTCATTTATGCTGAAGGAACAAGGCTGCCTTTCAGACATTCATTGATTTTAAATTAAAAAGTAACTGCTATGTTCTACATGAAGGGTGACAACAATAACAAAGTAGTCCTTACTTAGTGTTATTTGTTGCAACTCCATTCCCTGTGCCTGGAGGAAAAGTGGGGAGACCCCAGTACCATAATCTTACAGATCAATAATCTAGATATCTCAATGTAGTGTAACAGATAATCAATTCTGGTAAAATAACTCAAACGCTGCTCACTGTTACTGCTGTGGCTCAGGTCTTCAGGTTCAATTGCCTGACTTTATTAATTTTTATCTTTCATCCTACTTGTATTTCTGAAGACTTTCCCCCTTTTTCATTCAGAAAACAAGAATTGCGCACTGTAGAACATATAATTTATCACACAACTTATCCTGCATGTTTGATTCCAATGTTAAATACTGATCTATTGATAATCAAACATCTGAAATGTTTTTTGTCTAATAATTTTTCCCCCTTTTGAATTTAGGTATTAATTTACCATACAATCAGTTATGAAAGGGTTACACTTATTGATTTCTTATTTCAACTGTGTTCAGTTTCCAAATGTTAAAATAGGATACAATTTCAGCTTAGAATTACAAGGAAAACATCTATCTTAAAAACAGTGAGAAATAAGTGTTGAAATAGGGGTTCACTCTAAGTGAAGCTAGTGAACTTCTCTGTGAAACTTGAGTTTCTTGGAATATTTTATTACTTGAATACAAGCACTGTGGTACTTGTTAATTTACTGTAACTTTTTAGAAAAAATATGCAGAGGGTTGTACATTGTCATCTTATTCATCAAGGCATTGTTGTCAATCTTTTACATTATTGAGCAGATCTGAGGTCTCTCAACATTATATGACCATTTGTTATTCATTTAGAAGCAGCACAGCTTTAAAAAGTTTATAAATGCAGTAAAGGGTAAGTCATATATCCACGCTGAAACCAGATCCCATGAGTGACAGATTGTTACTATGCTACAGTAGATTGTCAGATGCAATTTTCACCTTGTAATTTTATCAAAATTCACTACACTTCTGTTGGTAGAAACACTGTTCTCAGTAACATTTATGGAAACATATTAAAGTTGTGCAGTTCAGAAATCACTGCATTTTCCCCCCTTCTGTTCTAGTTCTTACAAAAAAAAATGTCAGGTACATATATTCAATTCTGCAGGCACTGTACGTTATTTAAGAAAAATACTAACTATAATTGTCCTTCAAGATTCTGTTCCAAAATTCATCATCCGAAAATTCCACATTTGCCTTTTTCTGTGGTACCTGACTTCTAACAGCTGTCTTTAATGTGTGGGATTTGCTTGTTTGCCATCCTCTGCAGCTCCACCAATTTCCAGTCTCCAAATGTAAGCTTGTAATTGTTTAAGGAGTCTACCAGATAGTGCTTCCACAGTATTCTCACAATTTGGCAGTGGATTAGAATAGGATAAATTGCTGTGCTACAAGTTTATTTCATGCACATTTGAAGACTTTACTGTTTCATGTTTTCTCATTCATTCTTCATCTTACCTTTAAAAAAAATTGATAATATTTTCCATGTAATAAATGCTGCTCTGACAGTCAAGCATTACTAGCCAATTGATAACCTACAAACAGTATTGTGATCTCTTTAGATAATTAATCTTAGCTATTTTCCTGTCAGGAGCAACAGTGTTTTTGTTTTATGTTGAGCTAGAAAGATTGCCAGTTTTGAAAATTAAAAAGCATTCCCTTTATATTTATATTTATTCATTCTGGTAACAATTTATGATGTTGCATTTAGATACTGAGTGCTTGTCAACAAACATAATTATATTTCTATATAAACAAGATTGGTGGCTTGACTGTGCAGCTACATCTTGGTTGAGAATGCTTTGATATAGGTTCAGATTATACAAGCTGTGTATTTATGTGGCAGTTTTCTTCCTTTGTTAATAGTTTTCTCCTATAATTACTTGCAGGCAAACCAGTGTACATTTGGGATCATTGTGCATGGGAGACATCAAGCGGAGAAGGAAAGCTGCTCCCCTGCCAGGACCCACAGGTAACCAATTTCCCTGGGACAGAGCACAAACCACAAGATGTTAAATCTCTAAATACAAAGCAGCAGGTCAGTGACCTGAGGAAATGCTTGATAAATTCAGTAACTTCCCGTATAACTTCAGAAATGTTCTGTCTTTATTTATTAATAGAGATTAAGAAATAAATAGGGTCTCTTCATTCTCCGTCAAACATTTCCAATTTCCAGTCCTTTGTAGCACAGCACTTCTTTAAAGAGAATAAGTCTTTCTTCATGTACTGAGACAGCAAAGATTACTGCTTATGTCTCTTCAAGCATTACAAGGAAGGAGACATAAGGTATCTTTTTTCTGTGTGGAATGCATATGAGTGCTCTAAATACCCTGCACAATAAAGATAGGATGTGAATTCCTGGGCAAACAATTGAAAATGTGGTGATAAGTCTGTGAAACACAGCTTTCAAATGAGTGCTGTAGATTAAACAGGAAGCACTTGCAAGCACATTTGTGAAAGATTTTTACAGATGCAAGGTCACAACCATTGGATGCATTTTGCTGATGTCACAGCTGCGAAATGACTTTTTCAATACTTAGCAGTGATTTATAGGACTCTCGTCAGTTTGTTATGTTAATTATATATGTGCATACTGGAAAGATTAGCTTGTGTGTCTGCCCATGTGAGATCTTTTATATATTGCTAGTATGGAAATCTGGTTTGCATGTCCTAGTCATGTATAAATTACTATAGCAACATTTGCAACACATAGAATTCTTCAAATATATTTTAAGTAGATGTCTTTAGAGAAACCTAATATTTGTATTCCAACTGAATTCTCTCTCCTGAAACTTCTTCGCTTCAAACCTCAGTGGCAGAAACAGACCAGGAATAATATTAAAAATGTTATAAAGGCACCTTAGTGGCAGCAGTATGAAAAAAAGAGAATCTGTGGGTCAGCTTCTAAGACTCTGAACATATGTGAAGTGAGAAAGAAAAATACTTAATGGCTGAAGAGAGAATAATATAATTATTTCTACAAGGTGATTTTCACTTCACAACTTTCAAGTACTAGAGGATGTCATTTTGTGCTGAGAGGGTATCAAGTATCATGAAATTAATTTTATTATTCATTTTACCTTGGGCTTTCAGCATTCAGAATTTTATTTTACAAGTTGGCTCCTCTGCGTAACTTTGCAAAGCCAATATTTTGATACTAAGGCAAATATGTGGTCATTCAATGTTATGAATCCATATATTCACAATTTTAGAGATTGTTTTACCCCAAAGTTTACCTTTATGTGAAGAGCCACTGAGAATAATGGTGGATAAAGGTATCATATGAGGTAACTTTTAACTAATGTGCTTTTTTTTTTTCAAGTTCAAGGTAATATTTTCAATTTTGTTCTGGGCAGAAGGATTGAGATTGTTCTTCTTTCAGTAGTTTTAGTTAGCTAAGATATAGGAATGGGAGGACTAGATTTTATGTAGAAAAATTTGTGAACTAATTTTTTTAAAGAAAGAACAAAAGTTGTTTACATGAACAGAAGTTGGAAATGAAAAAAAGCATTCTCCTAATAATTGTCCATATTTAACATCATAGTGAAACCTGAAAGGCTATCTGTAAATTAATCATTAACTGCAAGTGTTTTCTTCAGCTATATGAGTGGCAAATCAGCAAAGTTTCCCCTAATACAAGCCAATGTGTTGATAACAGTATTTTTGAAATTGTCATCTGCATTTGAAAAAAATTACTTTGGTAAATTAATTCTTGTAGCAATATGCACAGTGTTGAAAATGGTCATTTATATATTTAACTTCAGTAGTACTGATGGGAATGACTGGCGATCCTAACGAGGTATCGAAACGTTCCCTGGTTTTGAGAATCACAAGGGTAGCACCTGCTACTTTCAGACACCTTACAAAGCCATAGACTTTTGTAGCAAGCAGTGTGATTGGTTAAACATTTATTAATTGTGACAAGAACACCCAATTTATTTCAGTACTCCAACTTATTTACTGCTCTTTCACCTTTGTATTTTGTATTGAAAAAATAAAATGAATATTGATAGAGTTAGATATTGATTTCTAAATTTATAGCCTGTTCTCAGCCTGCAGTCAAAGTCACATACCAATAGGTTTTTGTATATTAGTAACAAAGGATGTAGCTTTACTTGTACAGCATTGAGAAACTATTGAAGCAAGAAAGTTTGAGCAGCACAGAGCATTTTATAGTTTCAAAAATGTCATTTGTAAAGGTGAAAAAAATATATGTTAAAAGCAATGAATAAAATGGGAGACAACCATGGATGGTTAGGAGCTGACAGTAGTGTCATATTCTGTCTTTTTTAACTAAGATAAATTTTCTGGTTTGTGGATGTTTGATATATCCCATCTGTGTATTATTGAACCTGCATAGTTAATTAACTGAAACCCAATACTAGTAAAAATTGTTTACTTCCTACAATTCAAGAATTAGGTGTTGGACATCTTAAATACTTTTTTGCACAACTTCTTCCATGAAACAGATATTATTTCAGTGATTCTGTTCACATCTAGGACCAGGTCATTCCCAATGACCTTATGCACCCTCCAACTACCCCAGAGGTAGAGCTGTTTCGTGTGACACCCTGATATATTCCACTGCAGCAATACAGTGCTCTCAAGTTTTTATAAAAACCTCTTAGACAAACTAATCCATTGTCATAGAAATAGCCCTACCAGAACTGGGTCCAGTTTAATGTCAGTAATAACAAAACAGCAACAACAACAACAACAACATTTTTATGCAAGAGAAAGGACATTCTTTGCAAAGTATTGTTACTACTTGAAACACATTTATTGGGAACATTTACAGTAATTTCAGTCTTAGATTATTTAGTTTAAGTCTCATATCAAACCAGTAGGTGCTACAGAATTTTAGATGCCATACACCGAATATGCATTTACCCCAGTTCCTTTCCAATTGACTATCTTCTTCTGTACAAGCTTTTCTTTTTATCATCTCATGTTAAATCCTTGATATCTTTTAGATATTTATTTTTTTTAGTAACTAACCTCTAAGTCTTAAATTTTGGAAAAAATCATCAAATTCTGCTTTATATCTGTGGGATGCTAGTAACTTCATTTAGAGTTTGAAGAAAGGGTGATTCAGAACAAAAAAAGTCAAGTTTCACTTGTATGCCTTGTCAATAACCATTTATTTTTATTTCAAAACATTCTTTTTACTCTGATGTCACATTGTGTGCTTTACAGTTTGGAGCAGTGTTGAAAACCTGCAAAAACCAATTATAAAAAGAGAAAGCTATTTTGTACTTTAAATATAGAAAATGTGTATATAAAATAGATAAATTACTGTGAATGTTATGGGCACTTTAATATTTACATTTTGCAAAAGCAAATTTCAGATGTCATTTTCTTTATCTAGTTGGCATGTTGCATGCACGTGCTACACTTCAGGCTGGTACTGATTGAAATGACCAAGTTAAAAGTCTCATTTTAAAGAATGTGTTTTAATGAAAAATATGACAGATTCTTAATTACAGCAGAAATACTGAGCACTGCTGTAATGCCATCATGACTCACTTTAACAAGGTAATCAAAAGGGTACATGTTTTCATTCCTTTTTAAAAATTGCCAGCGGAACAGCTAAGCAAACTATTTTGCTGATGCTTAATATGTCAGTGATTAAAAATCAGACCTGAATATCTGCAGCACCAAAATGATGATTTGAAAAAGATTGTGATTACGGTGTGATAACAGAGGTGGCTGAGGCTAAGTTTGTGGTGAAGGTCAATTTAGTGAAATAGTTGGAGAGGAAAGGTAGATTTTTGGGTACTTGGATGAACTGACTGTAAATTTCCGAAACTCTAGATAAACTATTATGTGCCCACTTTCTTTTTGGCTTGATTCACTGCTTTGCTGTCTGCTAAATGTACAGCTCCATATGCAGAAATCCCTTGTCACAGGTTCAATACAACATTGACACGTGTTGTGAACACTTTCCCAATTTATTGCATTTTGACATTTCTTATCCTTACTGCCGAAGTCCTTTCTGGTATACACATCATGCCTGCTTGGTTATCCAGCCTATGGACACTCATTTTTCTTTGGTTGGTTTCTGCAACAGATTAAACTTTAGGGACTTCTCTCTGTTTGTTTCTTCTATCATATTGTCTGACTAAAGTAGTTACAAAATTAAAAGACTGCAGAATGCCATGCAGTATTGGAAACTGCCGTCCCTTCAAAGCAAAAGGCTTTTCATGTTGAGCTTGAGGTGACTGGTTCAGGCAGGGACTCTTACATACCAGCACCAGAATAACAAAGAAAGTTCAGTAACAAGCCCTTAGAAGACCCACAGTGCAACAAGAACCAAGCTTATACTGGAAAATTCCTGATGTTTTTCTCGTGATCTAGAGATAAGACAATATTCTGCAGGCTGTATGCGCAGCCATATAAAGTCAAGAAGAAATGTTCAGGTTGATAGAAGATGACTGTACCTGCCTTTTCTAAGTGCTGTTGTCTTCTGAAAAGTAAAAGCTTAAAAAATAATTCCCCAAATTACTCTGGGAGTCTTTCCTAAGATAGCTGTTTGTGGTTGTGGAAAGCATTCAAATTGCCTCCACTGGGAGCTAAACTTGATGATCCTCTTGGGTCCTTTCCAACTTGAGATATTCTATGATTTTATGGATTTTTTTTTTTTTACTTCACTTTCAAGAATCATAAACTAGCTTAACAGAGAATATCACCAATGAGAGCATCCTTAATGCAGAGGAAATTTCTGCAAAAAAAAGGCTAAACCAGGCATTTTTTTGCACTTTCCAAAGGTGTGTTTCATTAAACAGTTGTACCCTTGAGAATAGCTTTGAATGAAACTCAGAGGTGCCAGTAGGGAGACTCATTCTCAAGGGCACTTATGTGCTCTGCAAGTTCTGCACATTCTCTGCCAGGTGTCATCATAAAGTGGTTCCCCACAGAGACAAACCACCTCCATTTCATTTGCAGTTTCTTAGAACCATCACCTCTTTTAGATGGGCTGATGCAGTTTTCCTAGAACTCAACCAATGGAAGAAGTACCTGATATTTCTGTCAGTCTGTTTCAGGTTGGTAATACCAAAGGACTTTTGCTAACCACAGGTGGTTTGGGAGTTAAAATGTGCAAGGGGGAAATACGTGTAGTTTTTCCTCAGTCAACATAATTACCTGTCCCAGCTCTCCACAACAACCTCTCAGTCGATGGTGAGTAGTTTTTCTTCCTCCTGAGGGAATAGGGAGCACTCCTGCAAATAGTCCCTGGTATAGCTTGTGCAAAAATCACTTTTCTTGAAGGTTTTTTAGCATATAATTTACTTTTTGAATAACGAAGCTTTATGCAGAAGGTTTTTGGCACTTCAGAGAAATAAAAATACCTGTTTAGGATGTCAGAAAATGAAATTCATTGATCAGGTCTCCAGTGCAGGTAAGTTTGGATTTCTGTTTTCCGTCTATACTGTAAAAGCTTTGCAATTGGTGTAAAAGTTTTAGATAAAACCTGTTGTACATACTTGTCATACTTTGGATTTCACAAAGAAAATTTTTGCTTTGGATTTCCACTACAACGAGAGGAAATATGGATTTATTGATTATAAGAGTTTACCTTTCAGCCTATATATTGACACTGCCAATGCTGATGTAATAACTAAGATTCATGTTCTGATGCCTTCATTACTGACAGAGCGATCTCAGTGAGCATTGTTTGCATAAATAAATAGGCAAATGGTTACCTAGCCCATAGTAAAAAATATGCAGATATATTTGTCTAGGATTAATTAATTAATATTTGTTTTTAAATTAAGATAATTTGACTGAAGGTAATGCTCCAACCACATAGACACAGAACAGGAAATAGAAGTGGAACTTCACCTCCAGTATCCTGTCAATCCATCCCAACTTGAGTTAGGGTCAGATAGAGCTACAGTGATGTGCATAGTCCTAATAATCAGCTTAATCCTCCATCATTCTACTGAAATTAACAATAACTGTGCTCTCCAGCTTACTCCACAATATTAATGTGATTTAAATCCTTTCCCTGTGGGTTTCAGTGTAAGGCTGCAAGTCTTTCGCTAAAAGTCAGGGAATGCACATGAGACGGGATCAATTTTGCTGAATTTTGAGGGGTTTGAACAGAACTTTGAAATGTTCCTCAGTGAGAATGCTTCTTCCAAAGTGCCATCCAGTGACAGTGTTTTTGTCATCATAGATAACTGACCTCCTTTGGACCCAAGTGAAAAGTCAGTATTGGGTATTCAAGAGACTCCCCTTACAGAGGGGTAAATGGGAATCTAATGATACCAACTCTTCCAACCAATTTTAGTAGTTGTAAAGACCGAATGGGCATGATGTTTTAACTCCACACAGTGTAGTCCAATAAAGAATGGAAAGAGAAGAGCACCTGCAACTCCAATTCCAAGTGATCTGTGTTACTGGACAACCAGTTGTACCTAAAATTCACTGTCTCAGTTTTCATGGGTGTGTGAATTCATGTTTATATATTCAGGAGAGTTGAAAATGGGTTTAAATCTAGAGTCTATGCTGCAAGAAAGAGTACATTCACCCAGGCCACAATTATGTGACTGTTCCTTTAATACCTCTTGTATCAGGGCAGTAGGAATGAAACTGTGGCAGTGCAGATATTAACAAATGGATGCAGGGTAAATGTGGAGGTTTCCAGCACCTGCTGAAATCGTAGCTATGTCCTCTCTGCTATTCTTATCTCTCTGTTAGCTAGAATAAAATTCAATGCAAGCAGATTCACCTGAACTATAATCTTTCTAGTCTTATTCTTCAGACAGTCTTAGATAGCTGAGTGTGAGTGATGTGTAAAAGTCTGGTATAATAATGCAGTCTCAAATATTTGCTAAAAATTTTCATAGCATTTTCACAGCTGAGTTGTTTTAGTTTGGGGGGGTGTTTTCTTTTTTACGTATACAGCCATAGTATACTGAATTTTGAAAACCACTGCAGGTACTGATTTTTAAAATTACCGTATGGGTGTTGGCTGTGCTTCTGATGCTGTCTGCACAATTATCCAAAACTATTTTAAAAACATAAACATCTAGGCAGTCTGATTCCCATTTTGCTAGTTAGAGCTGGCATAAAAAGATAGACTACAGCAATATATTATTCTGATTGCATTCCTTGTAAAATTGTCTTGTGTATCAGGATCAATCCCTACTGTTCTGAGCTCATCTGTCTGATAGGAGTCAGAAAAGAAAAAGAATAGATGAAATATTAAATGCTTTCAGAAAATGAGGGAGAAAGTGCACTGGCTTTTAAAGAGAAGCAGCATGTATCGTTTCTTCTTCCATTGGCTGTTTATCCAACATCAATACAACACTTTAGGAGCCAAATTACTAAACAAGCTGCCAATTAGGCTTGCAGTCAGCTGGATAGATTAGTGGCTAAGAGAGGCAGATACAAGATTTTCATCTCTTGAGCCAATTACGCAAGTGAATTACCATCCACAATGCTCCTTGGAAGATTTGAGGTAGAAAGACTGACTCTGCTGTGATAGACATAAGTGAGATCCAGGGTAGGGGGTAAGGGTTAGCAGGCCATGTATTGCAAAAATTACCCAAGCAAAAAAGAGATCCTTCTAGGAAAGGATTTAAAGGATTTAAGGCTGCTGGGAGCGATAGAAGAGGAAATAATAGTTGTGGTATGCTCTGCGAAGGCATTGCTGTTCTGCTCACAAGTCTTAATCATATAAAAGAAAGATGAAAGGGCAAGACTATATTTATGTACAGTGTCATTTTCTCAGAGCTGTTTAAAAACCCGTTTTCTTAACATCAAAAATAGTTCAGTGCCAGAGACGAAATTCCTTCACTATGCCTTCATTTGTTTCTTCCTGCTGGGGAGGGGGGAACCAAACCACATTTTCTTAAAATGGGTTATCTGAAGATTGAACCTATCTGTATTCTGATTTTATTCAGACCAATATAAACCAAACATGCTTGGTGTTTGTCTTATCCAGCAATTGGACCATACAAATAAATATTGTCACAATAGTGGTTTATGGGGTCACAGTTCCTTTATTATTCTATAATGCATGATAACTTAAATGTTGAGCTTTTAATTTTTAGAAGCATTTTGCAAATAAAATGGATCTGTCAGATGAAAACTGTTCATACGCTCATTTGTTTCCTGATGAGAATGTTGTACACTGGTGTAACATTGTTTCTTAAACATGAAGCAAATTTAAAAGCTGAACTTTTGCAAGCTGCTGTATCCAAAAATGATTAAACAGATGTGAAGCCTGCAGCAGCATTAGACCTCTGATCTGATTTTAGCTTACAGATGGAATTAAATTAATTCATGGCAATCACTGTAAAATCAAGGGTATGGCACTGAATGCTAGTGTACTGTTTAACCAGGACATACCTGTCTCAACAGCTGTTAAGAAAAAATTACATACCTTTATTTTTCATTGAAACCTACCTGTAATGCCATCATAAATATCATACCAAAATTAAACAAATGTGATGAGTTTTTTGTTTTCCCCTTCCCAGTTTTGTCACTTACTCCTCACAGGTTTCATATCCCATGTATGTAAGGTCATATGCATCAGACATGTAGACCTTGAAGTGTATCTATTCATATACACAAAGGTTTGAGGATGGCCTTTTTTATTTTCGATTGGCAGTATTACAAAAAGAAGGAGCGTTAAGTGAGGGTATTTCACAGTGCTGTCTTTTCAAAGAAGTTACTGTTCCTCCTTGCTTGTGTAATGGCAGCCACTTCTACATGCAGAACATTCATCTAATAGATCAGGAACCAGTTGTTACGGTTGCTAAAAACATTTTCAGTCTACAGAAAGAAAAGGCTCTGCACAGCAGATTTCTGCAAATTACTAGTGCAGAGACTTCTTTGTAACTCCTGGAACCCCAGAAAACCTCATACAGCAATAACCTTAGAAAAATGTCCCTCCTAGTTTTTTTTTTTTTATCTGATTTTGCATAGTTATTTTTTGTGGGACGACGCAGTGGGTTGATTTTGCTCTTGCTCCTGGGTGGGTCAAGACTGAACACGTCCCAGAGGTAACACAACCATTTTCAAGGCCACTGTGCTTGCACCGTTCTCTCTAACAGGCCCTACTGGCTGGTCCAAGAAGTGCCATAGGCATGAATTAAAAACTGAACTTGAAGATGAATATTGCAAGGACAATTACTGCTTTTAATTAGAAAATAAAAGCCCAAAGCACAGGAATGGGGGTCAGGGGAATAGCACAGAGTGTAGCATGATTTTTAAGAGCTCTCTCCCGTCATGCAGTCAATCAGCAATGCAAATGTTTTTTTTTTTCCCCAGTTGCTGATTGCTCATGAAATGGAGGAAGGGGGCAATACCACTATCCATATTCTTTGGATTTAAGTAAAATATATTGCATTACAGATAAATTTTTCAAATGATGGGTGAAAATTTGAGGAATATTAAAGACAGATATAGATAGTACTTATATAGCAACTGACTATACTGCAAAAGAATGGTCTGCATATGTTAAATATTTTTCACAATTCAAATAAGAGCTATCCATATTCACCTCATTTACAAGAAGGAGTAATTAGTCAATTAGTAATATAGGCAAAATGGTTGGGGGTATGGTTTTGCCTTATTCTTGCCACAATACAAAGCCTTCAAACACATTGTTCTTTGGACAGTGTATGTTGTTTGACTCTTTGCTCAAAAGTGGATTGTGAAGCCAAGTTTATTGTGGTTTCTATTCTCTTTTCTCTTCTCTTTCTTTTTCTTTTTTTTTTTTTTTTTTAATATGGTACCATACAAGAGTAAAACAGAACTCTGAGGGAGAGCTTCAGCTTTTAACAGGAGATAGAAAAGTATGTACAGTGGAGGGGGAAATAGTTACAGTGTACATTCTAGAAGTACTTAAATGTCTTCAAAAACAAATTATTCCAATTATCCTGTCACAAAAAAAAAAAAAATTGAACTACTTCAAAAGGTATCAAAAATAGAAACAGCAGTTTACTAAATAACATGTCAGGGTACAGATTGTTCTTTCATATATCTTCTTTGTGAGGTTCCTCTCTGGCTGTCTTGTGAATTGAAATTCATACAGAAAGGTACATCTGTTACAGGAAAAGGTCTGTAGATTTTTTCCCCTAATAGACTAACAAAAAAACTGTTTACATGGTGTCAGTCTATGCCTTGCATACCGTTCCAGCAGCATTGCTGCCTTTGCCTAGGCAGCATTATGAGTGGTTTAATGTTTCCAGTTTTTAGATGGCATGAAATACACTCTTTCCTGCTTAGCGGATCTGTTGGATCTTTCTTCCCCTTTAAGTTTCCCCCTTAATTGTTCCACAGACATTTACTGGAATGATGCTTTGTTTCTTATCATCCCTTCTCACTAAAACCGGACCAAAACTTCCAGGATTTTACCTGTGAGGTTTACCAGAACTTTTGTTGAACCGTACCCTTTTTTCTTTCCCTTTTCTCTGAGTTCGAAAATTGCAAAGGAACTAGGAAGGTTACAAAGCCTGTGTTGTGTATGCCAGGCAGTGCCAGGGACTCGTCTGTATAAAAATTGTCTCTGCCTGTGGGGGCCTGAAAAGAAAGGAAGTCTTGGACATTGAATTTTGTGCTGGTCAGTTCAAGAGGAACCCTCTCAGGGACTTGAGGCTGCTGACTTAAAAGCCTTTATTTTAAGCCTAGCATTAAGCATAGCTTCAAACCAGTATTAAAGGATGCCTTCCCTCAATGCACTCCCTTTTTTCTTTGACTCAGGAACTGAGATAGTGGAAAGCTGTCTGCCTTTTATGTAGCCAGTGTTTTACTGAATATGAACAAATCTATAGTGGATAATGCTGGAGTACTGCAAGTTCATCATCACAATCATCATGAGGTTTTTAATGTGCACCTCTTGTTTTTAATTTCTGTCTGTGTATGCGGTTTCCACTGGGGGGCTTTGCTTTTTGTGTGTGAGTGTTTGATAAATTAGGCTTTTCAGAAGCTCGTGTTCAACTTTTCTTGTGTTCTTGTTTAGTAAGTTAATATAATGAAAAGCCAGATGCTTGTCAATGGTAAATTCTTGACTGAAGACATTATAGTCTTCAAAAACCCAAAACCTAGTCTACAGTATTTTTCAAAAATTAGCAGGCCAGAATAAATAGGTAGATAAATAAACAGGTAGTTTTGGAAGCTGAGAACACGGAAGGGGTTTTTTGTTCTGTTGTCAGAGGAAGGGAGATGTTGAATAATGCTGAAAACAAAATCCAGCTGCCTACATGCAACTGTTTGTGTTAGTTCAACAACGTCATCCCTTTTTAAAGTTGTTTGCATGGTGGAACTTGATAAGTTTTAATGCAGATTCTTGAAATAAGTATCATTTGTATCCTTCATGCAAGATAGTTTTAGATGGGAAGGCTTATCCACGCATCATCTCCAAACTGTGGTTTGAGGACTTGGATGAAGGGGAAGAAAGAGCTTTGTTATGTTCACCTCACTTTTTTTTTATGATGCATTTATGGAGAAAAAAAGAACCTGTTATTAAAAAAATAAATCAGTTACACTAACTCTTGCTGACACTCTTTTCTGAAGTATGTGTGCAGCTTTTCTCAAATATCTCGATGCTGTGGAGAGAAGAGTGTGTGTAAACAGCACTTAAAAACATTGAAAATACCAAAAGTAGACTTGGATGTATCAAATCTCACAATGTTGAGTAAAAGAGAAACTGAGTAAAAATATAGCTGAATTTCACAGTAGATGACCACTTGTCTGTACTGTTTCTGTAACAGCTGTAATGGTTTAATCAGAACTTCTTTATTGGGTTTTCTTGAAGGAGATCTTAAGCATCAATAAATATTGCTAAGAATGGAATGATGTTCGTGTTAGTATGATGTGTTTCTCCTTAATAGCTGTATAGGACTAGAAATTCAGGTAATTTTACCAGTGTATTGGTAGACTTGTGCAGGTGATTTACGTTCTTTGAGGCTGATGTAACATCCACCGTAGTGGAATATAAAAGATCTGTGCCAAAACTTGTCATACTTAAAAACTGAATGAGTCTTCCATAAATTAAAAATAAAGCATAAGACTTTATTATTTAGAATCATATGCAGTCAAGAGGTCAACATGTGCAAAGACAGCCTGTTCTAGCAACCTGTTAGATGAATTAGGAGAATAAGAAGGTTTAAAGCTTTATGGGAGATTATCCTACTCTTCTCCTCATGGCAGGCAGCGCTGATTAATGCTGTGTTTCTTTAATCTCAGGGTTTGTAGGAGAAAACACCCAACCAATCCCAGAAAACAACATTGGAAACAGAATGCTTCAGAGTATGGGCTGGACCCCAGGCACGGGCCTTGGACCAGACGGCAAAGGGATAGCAGAGCCCATAAGAGCCATCCAGAGACCAAAAGGACTCGGACTTGGATTTAGCTGACAGAAATGCACTCCGGCTGCCCAAGAAAAATAAAGCTCAAAATTATTTTAAAAATAAAAAAAAAAAAAAAGAAAAAGGAAAAAAAATATATTATTTGTTGTGATGGGCAAATGCAGTGATTTTTCTCTCAAAGACCGCTGAAGTCAATGAGCTTCACACTGGCTACACCAGCTGCAAGGTACAGCCACAGTGGCAGAACCGGCATTCGAATCTAACTTTACAATGGTGCTAAAATGTACAAAAACTTCTACTTTTTTATTTTCTGTGGTCTTAAGGTTTATATTAAGCATAAAATTAAGTTTATTCACTTTTTTTCCTAGAAGCTTTTGACACAGCAAGTTTTAGTTTTGTTTTGTAAGTACAATTTCATCTCAAGAGCCTTGATAACATTTGTCAAGGAAAGTGGAACTTTTTACAGCTATTGTGGTTTTCCCCTCTTCAGGCAAAGTTTCCAAACCTGGTATTTGTCGTGTTTAACAGTATTTGAGGATAAGCTGTCATTATGCCCATAAGATATACACTTTTCCCACTGGAAGGTGATATGGTATGCAATTTTGTATAAGAGCATGAAAAACAGCTTTGTTGTCAGAGAAATACCATTCCAGCATCATTTTCCACCAATGTATTACTGTCTTCCACATTCAAGCTCAAAAGTAATGCTTTTATACTTGTTTTTACATTTACAGGATTATCTTTTCTCAGAAAATATTTTAAAAAGTAAAAGTTTACTCTGACTTTGGATTTCCCTTTATATTAATAATTCTCAGTGTTGCCACATTTAGGAATAGTTTGAGCAATTGTATTTCAGTGTCTGTATTGTGGGGTTTGGCATATTTTAAACAATGCAGTGTTCAACATGGTTTGGTTTGTGACCATGCTGTTGCCAATGAGCCACAACCTTTAAGGATCATGAACAGAAAAAGGGCAAGGAGAAGCAGGATTAGGATGGAGGAAAGGAAGGAAAAAGATACTTTGATGGCATCTCACAAATCTAAGCTAGCAATTTAAAATCAAGAGGGATCATTAAGTGTTTTAATCAGTATCCTAATGTATCTAATGTCAGCAGAAGCAATTTCATTAAGCACCAACCAATCAAGCTCCTAGGGTACTTATTAGTCTGCAGGATAAAACAAATTCCACTTTAAAAGTAAATGATAGGGTTGAAGGAAACTTTTGTTATGATGGACTAAGAAGAAAATCCTGCTCCTCTTACCACCCATGCCTGTAGTAGCTGGCAATATTTACCCTGACTGCGGAGGAAACAGGATTTGATTCTCCAGTCTTTTTTTTGCTCCAGGAGGAGGATCTCTCCCTTCCTCAGCTCCCAAACTGCAGAGAAAAATACTTAGTTCTGGATGCTTGCAAAGATACTTCTTTAGGATAAAAAGAGCACTACTTCATTCATGTGACTCTGAAAGACAGTGATTAACTTTAAGACATGTTTTTATTACTTTTTTTTTCTCTCAGCTTTACCCATTTTTCCAGGAAATAGCAGCAAGAAAATTATGAATAGCAGCATTATAGAAATTAATTTCCTTAAAAGAAATGTTCATACTTTCCACTGTGATAACTGTCAGTTTGGGAACGTTGTTTTACCATGCACCATAGTGTAGAGTGAAAAATTAGTGTCTGATGTTGTTTTTATGATAGTTAAATGCACAATGCACATGTTCTCTAAGTTTTAGAAAGACTTTTTTGCTGTTTAAATACTTTTTGTGATTGTACGGTTTGACTTTTTTGAAGAAATTTTAAACAGACTTGGGATTTATACAACAACACATACACTTTTTAACAGAAGGTTTTGGGGCACAATATTATGTGAGTTTGCCACTTCAAATATTTCTTGCACAACTGAACTGGGTTAAATACATTCCATATTCAAAGAATTTCAAGGCCACAAAGGGCCGACAGTCTGGAATTCTGCAGCTGGCAGAGGTGCCCACTTGTATAAGTATTATTTCCAATAATGCATTTATGTGGCCTGCACCTGTTCTGTCAGTGCCATGTGCTACCGAGAGCAAGCAAATTCTAATGACCTCTTTGTATTGTACACCACAATCAAAAATCTGTTAAAATAATTTTCAATGTTTGAATTGGGAAAGTGAATCTTCCAAGATCTGTTTGTTGTGGTTCTGTTTGCAAAACTGTAAAGAAATACTCATTCCATGTTAAAATTCAGTTATTTTGCTTTGGTTACAACACCTGCATATCTTGGGCTGGAAGTTCTAAGTATGACACATATAACACTTTGAAGTATTTCTGTGCAATTTGTCATAGCAGTAGTTCCTCAAGAAATAAGTCTGCAGCTCCAAAAGTACTTGTAAATGTTTCCTGTTTTTAAAAGATAAGAGGGAAATAATAGATATATTTTGAGGGAAAATATCTTTAGCCTATTCAACTCTTTTTTCATCTGTTCATACAGATATAGCCAGTCTAGTAAACAGTCATAATGGAAGAACTATTTAGTCAGATTGAAAATCTTACAACTTTTTGTTTTAAATCACTCTATTAGTGAGAAGCTATTAGACATTAAGATTAGTCAAACTGATTTTGATATAGAGATAGATACACTTTGTTTTCCTCAGGTATTATCAATAGATACCACAGCTGACAGTACACTTTATCTGTGAGAAGCTGTAGAACTAAGTGATTAATATATTTTATTGTAGTGTTTTGAGTTATTTTTTGTGCAGTAAAATTTCCATTCTGACTCAAACTATCATTTCATTTTCACTTTTCCACATCTCACAGGAGTGGTTTTAAAGATGCTCCAGCAGTGTGATTTCGCACAGTTAAAACTAGTGTTAAGAAACAAAACAAAAGTTAATTGTAGGGTTTTTTTCCTTTTTTATGGCCATTGCAATGTTAGCTGGCTTTGAAACAGGTCGAAGTACTTGGATTTACTGGTTTTTTCTTCAGATCTTTCCTATGTCCGACTTGCAATCATACTATGATACCTGCTATAAAGCTGGCTCACATTATTTTAAAATACATACAGGTACTTCCAGATAGTAATTCTTTTATGTCTGTGACACTGAAGGGGTTTTGCCTACATAAATAAATATGGGATCATCTTGTATCTAAAAGTTACCATCCATCACTTGCCAGATTCTTTCCATTTAGTAGCTCAGCTGTTACCGTAATATTCTTCCTCTGAAGAATGTTTAGTGAAGAGACATTGCCTATTATTGCATTGTGTTTTGCTACATGTTCCATGGTGTCTCAAAAGTTCTGTGAATTGAGCCATTAACTGTTAATAAAAGAAACCCATGAGCAGTATCTTATTTCTAAATAAATATTTGTTGAAATCAGAGAAGCATTATCAATATACCCATTTTAACAAGTTTGTCCCTGCATTTGTCTTTCTGCAATTAGGTCAATAATGGGTGTAGAGTGGCAGTAAATAGCTAAATAATATGTATAGAATGCTTTGCTTTGACAACACAAATGCAAGATGAAATAAAATAAATAGACTCCATTCTTCATGAGTTTTGTATGTTCTTTTCTTTAAACTGTGTTGTTACTGCACAGGTGAGTACAAAAACATGCTGTTTCTGAAAATATAATTGAGGTGGGTAGTATCATCTACCAAGCAGATGCATATTATGCTAAAGCTATTACACTACCTTATAGATACCTTTTCACCAGTACTTCTTTTCTAGGTTATTATTATCCAGCTGAAGAGGTGACACCACGATGTCAGGAAATACCTCATTTAAGATGTTTGCAGTATCTTTCTTATGGTATTCTAAGACATTTGAACAGAAGTTCTTCTCACTCCTTAAGTATGTGTATGCTTTGATAACTGTGACAAGGCCTTGTGCTTTCTCTTCAAACAATTCTCCAAAAATGGTCCTCCAAGGAAAACTCACACATCCTTTGTTTTACTTTCCCTTACCCTATCAGAAGTGGGAATTCCTCCCCTCTAAAGTCAAGAAACTTTTTAATTGGACTTCCATCCCTAGCAGAGTTTTTAGGAGCAGTGGGGTAGTATTTAGCACACAGCAATTGCATAACCACGTTGCCCACCATAGAGTCCCATTCCTAAGGGCAGCCTGTGCGTTCAGTCTGAAAAAAACACAGTCTGAATTACTTCTTTATCAACCAGTTGTCCAGTTATAAAGTTAATATGAAATGTTAAATGAGAAAATGGCATTTTTAAAGATTGTCATGTGCTTTTGCTTTGAATTCTCCCTAGAAAAGGTTTCATTGTGGTGAAGTGGGGTTTTTTCACAGTTACAGTATTTGAGAGAGGGGGTTTATTTTTTACTTCAGTGACCTCTCTGTACTGCAAAAAGTCTTGGAGGAGTTGCAGCAATTTCAGCATGGATGTTCTGCTTCTTGGGGTTTTTGCTTAAAAAAAACCAATGTAGAAACTTTACCGGCATAAATTTATAAAAGATGTATCTATAAAGCTGTAAGAGAGTTTGTTGAGTAGAACTATCAACAAACATTTTAAGTGTGCTTTTAGTTATTGTGGAAAGCTTTAAAAAAGCAATGGAAGTTTCCTGATTGACTGGTAGTAGGTAACTCTAGTGGAAATATTTGGGCTTCTTACAATTCTCTTCTGTCCGACAGTAAAACAGATATTGGCGGTATTTTGACCTTGGAGCTGTGTTGCTTGTATTTGAATATTTCAGCCTTTAAGTAAAAGGCTGAAAATCACTGAGATTCTGTAAACTTGACCTCCTGCACCAATGAGAACTGTGTTTGTTATTACCAGCTGTGAAAAATGGTTTAAATTAATAGGAGATATTGCATCTATAGAAAGTTGTGATTTTGGCCTGACTGTTTATAACATTGCTGTGATTTAAGTATTGAGGAGTTCAACTTCTAAAACTATTACTATAAGACATTAGTCTCTGAGGGATGTATGTGTTATTGTAATATATTTACCCTGATTAAATATGTGAGCTTATTAAAATATCTTTCAGAATATTTGATCACAGATATGTTCAATTTAATTGTGCCTTGTCCATAGTGTTGTCTTTCATCCTTAATACTTGTCCATTATTCTGAAAAGCTCCAACCCTCTATATGTTTTTAAGTGGTAATACCCAGTGTTTTCTCTCTTAAAGTGTAATCTCTCGTATGTGCTAAGTGATGCCACTCAAGATTTTCTGTCATTTCTACTAGTCTATGGAAGTTGCTTTTCCAGGACCTTCCTAGACCAGTTTCCCGAATGGCCTAGTGTTGGCTTCCTCAGTTATTGTAAGAAATTTTGGCACTGAAAACCTGAAATTTCTTTGTCCTTTCAACTGCCCGTTTGTGGGATCATGCTGGCCCATCTTTAGCATTGAGCGCTTTTAGAACACCTGTTTGGCTGCTGTAATGTACAGGTTAGCTCAAGGTTAATGTCAGTCTGTCTATCCTTCCAGTACCCAACGTGATGCATCCCAGCAGTGGGGGGAGTCAGGGTGCCATTTCAGCCTGGAATGTCTTGATTTTGCACAGTTCAAAACAAGGCACCATTTATACCAGGTTCAGTTTAGTATCAGGTAGTTGATTCTGTAGGTGTTGTGTAGTCTTTCATTCCCGCAAAGTAACAAGAAAAAAGAGAAGAGAAAACTAACCTTTTTCCAAATCAAAAAGGATATAGCAGAATAGTAAGAACTGTAGATGATGGAAGAGAACTTCTGGAGCTGTGATATAATGAGAAATTTGAAATCTTAAATTTGGGGGCAGATGGGTAAGGCAAAACATGCATCAGAATTGCACAGATGGAAAATGTAAATGTTCCAAGTAATATTGTCTCTAATTTACAAAAAAGGTGTCAGTGTTTGGCAACCCACCTTTGAAGAATGTTGGGAGTTTTAATACCTGAGGTAAGTATCTACCATGCATCTGCCACTTTGAATCCTTCAAACTTTCTCCATGAGTCAGCTTATTCTACACTTGGCCACTCTCAGATTTTCTCCATCTTCTTCTCAAGCATCTTGTGTTGTTGGTGCTGGACCTCAGATTGCTCCCTCCTTCTCCATTTTCATGAGTTTTGTTTTCTGTTGTAATGAGCTGGGATTTTTTTCATTCCCTTCCTAGGAAATTACCTATAATGTTGTTTTAACTTATTGTCCTGTAAGGTCAATTTAAGTGGTGCAAGGAGGTTCTTTGAAGAATTGAGACAAATTCTTCTTTGAAGAATCAGGACAAAAACAGGTGCTAGGTTTCCCTCCCATAAAAAGTTTCTGCATTTATCTCCTTGATTTCTTTGAAGACCCTTACTGCTGTTCACCATAGTCTCATTGCTTCCTCTCTTGAACAAACTTGGCCATTTTCTTACAGAATACTATGGTGGAAGGCACAAGAATTTTTCCAGTTGCATTTGCAGCTATGCAAATTTTCAATTTTGTGCCTTTGCTTTCAAGTCCTGAGAATGGAGTTTGAATTCCACGTGTTGTTTTATTTTTTTCAAAAGGTTCCAGGTTACCTCAAACATCTAGATGTTCTACCATTTGTGAAGGAAGTGCAGTATTTATCTAAAATTTTCTAGATGCCAAACTCTCAGTACATGTGGTGCTGGCCCTCACATTTCTGGTAGTAACAGATATGATCTACAACATAAATCATACATATCTAAATACAAGATGTAAAAAGTTGTTGAACAAGAATACTAGTGATACTGTGTTAATTTAGATTAAACTCAAGTAGTTTTCACTATCTGAAAGAACAATATCTGTTACAGATTTCTTTTTTATGTGCCCTGGTATGCCTTATTACTGAAATAAGAGATTTTGAGAGTGAATCAGTAATGATTTTAAAAGTTTTCCTAATGTGATGTAAATAATAAGTAACACCTGGTTGCCTTTACACTCACTGTAATGTGTAAGTTTTCATCTTCTTTTGTCAGTAAGCATGTGAATTACAGTTCTTACTAACTAAATTTAAGCAGTTTCTACCCATTGCCCATAAAGATAGGTCAGCTGCTAAACAGTAGCTCTTGGCCAGGAATTCAGTAGAACAAGAAATCTGGACAGGAATGATGCCATTTGCAAAAGTGTTGGAATAGAGAAAATGACCTTTCAGCCTCTGCATTGTACCTACCTGCAGTTTTCTCAGTAGGCATAGAGTCTTCCATAGTAAAGGTTCGTGGAGAAATGGTGTAGGGGATCAGACCTGGAAGCTGTAGTCTGAGGATCTGATGCTTACCTGTTACACTTGATTATTGGTAACATTAGAAGTATTCTTCCCATAGCTGGGGTCCCTTTTAAACATCCAGGGCCATGAATGAATGCTACTCAGGACTTCTGGAGAGCTGGTAGTAGAGGCACTTTGCACTGGATAGGCTGCCTCTGATGGTGACTCCCTGTCTGTCTTGCCTTTAATAGAATAAAGTCCAAATTTGTGCTACAGTCAACCAAACTCATGACTTCAAAGGGAAAAGATCCACTCCTTAGAATCAAGGTATTCTCATCTGAGATCTAGACTCTATATTCATCCAAAAAGTAAAAAAAATTTTGTCAGATAATGTTTATTCAGCAAAATTTGTGGTTTGTGGAATTGTGCCTTTTCCGATAAACTGTGGCCAAGACATAGTGCATTCCACATGTTATTGAGATGCCAGATTACCTCAGTCTTCAGTTCTGGCTTTACCAGTCCCCCTCCATAGGCCGACTACTCACAGTCAGTCTCCTTCATGGAAAATTGAAGAACCTGGAAGCCTTGGCAATTTGAGGCCCCTGAAACCTTCTGGCTTCAGACCCTGCAGAGAAGGTCTCCCAAAGTTTCTCCAAACTTCCATGTTCCCCATTGCAGAGCAAGCAAATAGAAAACTTGAAATCACTTTGTGGCTTTTGTAGTTCTAGTATAGGTCAATCATTGGAGGCTGCCCTTGCAGCAGCAGTTTCCATGCTTCCAGTTCAGGAGGAGGGAGGCTGGGAAGGCAGGACTGCCCAGGCTTCTTGCTGGGGAGCTGCAAGCTGGACAGGTCCAGAGACTCCAGGTATGCAGCAAGGAGCACCAGCTCAACAAAGAAGGTTTTTAACAATACCTTCTTGCTTCTCAACTCCTTTTGGAACTGTTGGAATGTCCCATAAAGGACAGCATCCACAGCAACTTTCTCTGCTCCCAGCAGTAACTGTGTTACTTGTCACTGCAAGTTAAAAGCATCGGTTGTCCTTGCCGTGAGACATTTGGGTTGTGATGGTTCTTGACCTGCTGCAGCCCCACAAGCTGCTGTTTTGCCGAGAAGTCTGTGACCTCTCACCCTGCAGACCAGTGGCACATTGGCTCCCATGGGATCATCACTTCAGGTTTAAAGAAGGGTCAACACATCTTAGTTTCTGAGACTTTATTAGTAATGTCCCGGTAAGTGCAGGTTTGGACTTCCCAGAAGGGTCATACATGCTGATCATGGAGTTTGTAGCGGGTGCCGTGGGGTTTTGATCCTGACACAGGCTGCCATTTTACTCTGGAACACAGCATCTGGTTCACCTGTGAGGTTCATACACTTGGCATGCAGGATAAGTTACAGATGCATATTTTTAGGCAGTGGTTTGAGACAGAGATCACAACAAGACTAGTTGTACTGGACCACAACAAAAAGGTTACAATGTCATAGCAAGGGAAGTATCCTGTAGTGATTTTTGTCACCATCCAGGATAGTGATCTTTGGATATTTTTGGCCACAACCACATCCCTGTGCTGTCTTTGGACCTGGTGAATCAAAAAGGCTAACCTAAAAAAAAATGAAAAAAAGGAAAAGAAAAGAGATGAAAAGAAAAAAATGAGGTTTACTGTGCAGTTGAGAAATTCAGTTATTTGCCTGTTGTGTCTACACAAACACATGTGCATGAATAGGGATGTAGATCTATACAAGGTCATACATAAAATCATGAAAACAAAAGTTAAATACTAGGCCATTTGTTAAATGGTCACCTCATAAACTTCATAGAAGTGTGACCAAACCTCTGTTTCTACTGAACCTGCCTTACTTAAAGGGGGTGTGTTGCTTCCATGAAAGTCAATAAATCTGCAATGTATTGTTTCATTTTCTGTCTTTATGTAAACCCAACCAGGTTTTTTAGTTGTCTTCTTCCTAATCAGTGGTAAAGTGCATTTAATAGCTCACTTAAGGTGTCATCCATTACTATGAGTTACTGTTAGAACTAATTAATAGAGCTGAAATTATTTTGTAATGAGAAATTGAAGTATTACAGTGTTAAAAAAAATTACCATTCATAGCTAATTAACGTTTAACAATGCAAATAAGCTGATAATTATTTTTCAAGCCAGAGAAAAATTCTGTGACATTTTATGTACTACCTTTGTGATCCTAATTGTTTCTGAAAAATACCTGTAGAGATAAATAGTCTGAAGAAATTTCCCTGGGTAAAAGGCATTTTCTGAAGTGCACAATGAATGAAAGCTCTCCTTTTGTTCGTGTGGGGCAGCATTCAGCAGCTGTTTCTCTCTGTAAATACTGATGAAGTGAAAGAAAAATTTAGGGTCACAAAGGCAGGTGGAAGAGGAAATTTTGTAAGATCTTGGTGAAAATTTCGTGGCTGCTCCTAGTCAGCCATTCTTCTCTTTGACTGCTGGAGATACAATGTGGTCCTGAGCCTGTGGTGGGCTCAGAATATTTGTGAGAGAAGATGCTTACAAGTGAGCACAAAATTCACAACTGTCTTTAGGTCATGTATGTGGTAAAGGAATGCAGAAACAAAAAGGAAAACTTAAAGTCTGACCCTGTTTGGCAGCATCCAGCGTGTGAGGTCACAGTCCCCCAGAAATCAAGATATTCTTCCTTCTAGATTTTATCAATTGGGATGTTACCTGAAACAGGAGTTTTCAAAGGTAGCATTGAATTGGCAGTGTCTTTTTAAGTGGCCAGCCTGGTGCCACAGGCATTTTGCCTGATGATCAGGCAGGAGGAGCTGCTTGTGTGAATGAGGTTTTTTTTCATTCTGCAGCATTTTTCACCCATTTTTCACAACCAGTCCAAGTCAGTATTAAAATCTGTTCTGCAGTGATGCAAGTGGTCACTTTCTTGTCACTGTTAATTTTGATAAATAGAATATGTTCTAACTGTGTCTTGATTTATCCCAACTTTGTAAACTTTTTTGTTTTTAAGATATCAGTTCAAAGTCACAAAATCTTTATTTTTACCAGAAGTTTTCCTGAAAGTGTTCATGTTTTGATAGTGGTTTTTTCAACCAACTGGCATTAAATGCTATTTTATTTAGCCCCTAATGTAATCAGCTGGCAAGTAAATCACAGAAGTTCCTGCTGATGTCCCACTAAGCACAGACATATTACACACCTGACATTTTTAAGTATATCGCAGTTTCTCCAGCAAGAGAGTGCCACTAGCTGCCAAGAGCGTGGTCTACTCTTGCCACTTTTTTACCTTTTTATCAGCAAATTAGAGTTGTCTTCTGCCTTTGAGTTGTCAGATAGCATAAATCATCCAGGCACTGCCCACAGTGCCGCAGAAGAGTGTTCCTTGATGATTCTTAAATTTTCCTGCAGAACATGAGATATTTTTTTGTCATCCTGCTCTCAGATACCTGTTTTTCCCCACTATGGACCTTTCCTCCAGGACTGCCCACCACTGCTTTTTCACTGTTGAGATGACATTCTGCAAACTGGTATCAACACATCTTCCTTAGAAATGGATTTAAATTTTTGTGTTGGTTTAGACCTCAGATAAGGCCTTGTGATCTTGGCCTGTATAATCTTCTTTGAGTTTCACATAATACATATGTTTTGCTGAAAGCCACCGCTTCTGTTTGTGTATTATTTTGCAAAGTTTTTACCTGGAAGACATCATCATCCGTTTGTGTCTGGTGTTCCTGTGCCAGAGGAAAAAGAACAGTGAAGGTAATGTTTTATTTTATTAATTCACTTAATTACTTTAAATTGAAATTATTAATTGATGAAACATAAGTTTTAAGTTAAAACTTCTGAAAGTTTAGGCTTTACAGAATTGAACCTGGAACCAGGTGCATCCTTTGGTTGGCACATGAGTCACGTAACCTCCTAAACCACAGGGAAAAAGCTTGTAAACCAGCAGCAGATTAGTGTGCCAGGATTCTCCTGCCAACAGAAATGTTTGGAACAGCACTTGCTGATGTTTTCACCATTCTGTGTGCTGATTTAATGATTAAAATATTAAACCCATTTCATAGGTAAACTTATGTTTTGTCACTACTTTATACAATGAACTTACTTTAAATGTTTAATAATGGGTGTGGTTGAAGTTTGTGACTTTAGGGATTGCTTTGTCAACTTTGATTAATCTTATTATGAGGCCTTACCTGGGTAGTTTTAATATTTCCATTGAGTGGTCCCATGTCCTGTTTCTCATTCCCTCCAGAACCAAGCGCAGGCTTGCTGGCCACCTCTGCTTTGGACCTCTGGCAATCATTTTACCTACTTGGTTTAGAACAGTTATTAATGATAGTTGGATCACCTCTCTGTCTAAAATTTGTGAATATTTTACAATTAAACATTTTTTCATATTAATTTTAAGAGATATTTGAGAAATGTAGCATGAAAAGTAGTGCTTTCAGCAGTTCTATTCTCACCAGTCTTGCGTGTTGTGTTTATCATCTTGCAGTGATGGTGTCTGATAACCTTACCCCTGTGTGTTACAGAGCAATGGAGCAATTTAGAGAGACAGATTTTCAGAGCAGTTAGTAGTTAAAATACACAAATTTTGCAACTTGCACCTGTAATGTAGCTGTAGAATGTCTTAAGATATGGGCTTAATTGTCACAGTTCAGACTGCACACCACAGACCATGGATGTTTTCAAATGTTTTAATTTCCAAATATATCTATACAAAAGGAGGGAGAAGGCTGAGAAGCTTTCCTGTTGCTGCTTTCACGCTCTTGTGTTTCTCCATTACACCCTTTAACAACTACACGAGAAACAAGCAGCAGATTTTTTTTCCACTCCGCAAGTAATTGTCTGCACAGCAGTGACAGATGTGCAATATAGCAGCTTCTTCAGGAAAAAATTAACAGTTTGTCCAGCATGTCAGCTCGCTCTTTTTAGTGCTTTGGAGGTCTTGGCCCCATTATAGATGATTTAGAAATTGAGGCAAGCTAAGACCAGCTGCCTGGGTTGAAAGCCTTAGTTAGTAGCCCTCATCTGCATTCCAGTATTCACTTACATCTAGAAATTGGTAGGGCCCCTCTGGCCACAAGATGAGTATGGGCTGACAATGCCTTGATTTGTTGAGAGAGAGAATAAATGGGTTTTTCAGAAGATGAGGAAATATCACCATTACTGGCCAATTTACAGCATTTTATCTGTTCTTCAAACATGTCACTTTTGTTATTGTTGCATGGTAATTACATAGTGAAACGGAAAGAAAACAAATTCTGGTTACATATTCAGATGGATTGCAAAATCATATAATCCTGATAAATGCCCATTTATGATACACACGGATGAAAGGTTCATTTTAATTTTGAATAGCTAGCACAGCCATAAATAGGATATAGGATTAGATCCCACAGAATCTGATTACCTAAAAGCAAATAGTATTTTTCTTCAGTTTTTCATAACCAGAAAATTCAGTGTGTACAGGGTATTTAAATAAGCAGGCTTTTCATAAAAATATATGAAGTAAATAGTTCAATAATTCCTATATTTTAAATATAATAATTTGGCACTATTCAGCTAAGTCTTTTCTGAAGTACTTGTTTGTAAAAATGCATCAACCCGTCTGTATTGCTGAAAAAGATATCTCACAGCTGTACCCTGTTGCAAGCTGCACATTTATAACAAATGGAAGAAGCTTTGCTTCTCAGGTATCTGGTGCAACAAAGGAGAAGTGCTCAGTATTGCATATTTACAGGGAATTGCAACTGTTAGACCTTCTTAACCATTTTAAACAACATTTCAGGGCAAGTGATGAATTTAAGAAGCAACTTCTGACAAAACACCAGGTAGCCGCAGTTTTCGCAGTAGCTTTCCCACATCAATTGTTGTCTAAAATACAGGAAGCTCAATTTTCCTCAGTGAGAAGGCATGAGGAAAGAAATGTTGTGAAAATGCATGCATAGATTAGCAGAAATCTCTGCAGTTGATTCCTAATCATTAAAGAAGTGAAACGAAACTGCTCTGTAAAGCTCCCTGCTTCATAAATTGTTAGTGTCCAAATTATCTTCATAAGATGTTATCTTCTCAACTTCAGGGAGGGTTTGCCAATGCTTCAAGAAGAAGAGGGATGGCAGGGAAGGGAGCGCCCATGAAGTTTTTATCAAACCCCCTCCCCATGAGCAGACATCTCTGTCCCCAAAGGGAAGCCAAACTCAGGGCATCCAGCCAGACATGGCACAGGCTGCCTGAACCATGTTAAAGGAACTCACTTGCAGAAATGGCTAACTACAGATTGAATGTGCTTCCAAGGGAAGAAAGATTGGAAAGCTTCAGGTTTGAGTATGTCAAAGTACGGCGCTACGTGATGCTTAGGCCATTCTTCATGTTAGAAACTTAGGTTCTGGAGCAGAGAGTTAATGAAGATGGTTAATCAAAAGGAAGGTAATTAGGCTCCTCCTAAATGTTTACATGTAGCAAAGTCTAGCCTGATTTTTTTCAGCTGTTTTTATTCAAATATAAGTGCAAGTAGGTACCAGCAATCTGAGGAAACAGATCTCATTTGGATCTGGTCTCAACTAATTAAATTTTATCTGCCTGAATTTTTTCACGATGTAATCATTCAAAAGTTTATAGTTTGGGCTCAGTTATTACAGTTAAGTTTATGACTGAAATAAGCCTGATATTATGACAGGTAAGTATTACTTAAATTACTAGTATTGTTCTCTTCCTCAGCCTTTTCTCTTCCTTCCTCTTGGCAAGTCCTTAAACTATATACAGCTATTGACAAGACCAGTACAAATGAAATATTTCAAAAGGCAACTTCATTGTGGGTCAGACTTTCTGGTGGTGGGAGAGGAGATATATAAAAGGGCTAATCTCTGGGACACAGCAATAGATGCTCTGTTACTTCAGATGTTTGAAGGGAATGTTAAAAGTTTGTTAGGAATCCCTGTATGGAGGTGGCCACTGGGTTGAGTGAGGAGTTCAAGTGGAGTGATGAGCGGAAGAGCTATTGTTCAAGATTTTAGAGGAAACTGGATCTGAATTATATTCTTCTGTGGGTTTACAGCAGGAGTGTTGGAAAAGAGTCATGTGCTTCTGGGTAAAGTAGTGGTACATATGCAAAATGGCTACAAGAAATGTATCTTGGGAGACACATCTGTAAGATAAATTGCTGCAGTTGGCTGAAGGGGTTCAGGTACACTAAGTGCTTTTGCTACAGTGTTGAATGCTCAGATTCAATCTCGGATTAAGCATGTGCAATTTTTTTGTTAATTTACCTTCTAAATCCTTTCTGAATATTGTGACAAACTACTTGTGAACAGCAACAGATAGAAATACTCATTCCTCTGCCACTGAAGGAAGATAGCCTGAAATCCATCCCCTGTGCCAGTATTTGAAGTCTTCAACAAAATGTATTTGCCCTCATAGGGACACAGTAGGATTTGAAAATCCCAGTGCTGGTGCCTGCTATTTCACAGAGTGAAAAGCGTGTCCACAGCCTATGTGACAACATATTCATTCACCACCACCCTCTCCTCTGCACACTCGCTCATGTCCACATCTGTGACTACAGCAACATCTGCCCAATGGCAAGTGAGCCCTCCTCTCACTGTTCGTTGTGACAGGGCTGCTGTGTCCCTCAGCAAACTAATGTGACTCACCAACAAAATTGTTGTTGTCCCTACTGTCTTGAAATTATGTAGGGGATGTTCCAGAAATAGACTTGCTATATTTTCTCCCTCTGTGTGTGTGTGCAAATATGGGAAAAGCAGCCTTTTAACCTGAATGCCATCTAGAAAAGTTTTTCATTCAAGCCGTCAGCAGTTACTCAGTATGATGATATATCACACCCAGAACAATAATATAAAACAAAGTGAAGATTTCAGCTTTGGTGAATCCCTGCCTTGTTTTTCCCCTCTTCCATTCAGACTGAAGATTTCTTGCCACTTTACACACTAAGCAGTGTTAGATATACCTGCATACTGCTGTATCCTGACTTTAAACAAGCATCCAAAGTGGCTGTTGAAAACCTGAATAGTTGGTCATCACCTTTAAAAAGACAATAGTTTTTCCATGAGCAAAATTATGAAGAAATTCCTGTTTTATTATTATTATTATTATTATCATCTTGAATTTTTTAGTGGCCCTGAACCTTCCATAATATGCAGCCATCTGGAACAATTGCTTCCAAATACAGCCTTACATTGATTGTAGTGTCTGGAATAGCAGTCCATAGGAATATGCTGCTAAAGCATCTTCCCTTATTGTCTGATGTGTAATAAATGTAGGACATTGCAGTATATTCAAAAGCCCTGGGTTTTTTATATCTTAGACATATTCATAATAGGTGGGATTGTGTAGGTAACACCCCAAGAAAGCAGGAAGAAAGTCGTACCAAATTCCAGTAAAGCTGAAAGCACAGTAAGGGTGTGGATGTACTTCATATATAATTAAGAGGAAGTGCAGTTATCTTAAGGCTTCTTAAAACCACTTGTTTAAAAAAAAAAATAACTCTTTTACTGGGAACTGGTATAAGGTCACTCAAATACAGTTCAACAGCAGGAGTTAAAACTAGGTAGTAGGCAGCTTTCCCATCTGTCCCAGTTCCAGCAGAGAGAGGTCCCAAAGCTGGCAAGCACTGATGCTGCTGCTGTTCCTCAACCTCTGCAGCAGGGCAGGGATGCTGCTATGCCCTCCGGCCCTTTTCGTGCAGCAGCATGCTTGGAGCAGGTCAGGGATATGTCCATATGTACAGCTAAAAGGCACTTGTCTGCGGAATAGTTTCTCACTTCATGGTGCTCAAGAAGTAGCCAAGTTCACGGCATATAAGGATTTGCATCCTGTTCTCAAAACCACCACATTTTTGCATGAGTAGCATTGTGTTTAAGGGATTGTTTTGGAGATTTAATTAGAGGTGACACCAGGCTTTCCCTGGCACCTCAATGAAGTCATTTAGTCTCTCTGTTCTGTTCTTCCAGAGAAAACCCAGGTTAGTCCTCTTCATTATTTGTTTGCATATCCATTTGTATCTCATTTTCTATGACAGCTTTAAGGTATAACCTTAATCCAGCCCAAGCACAAGAGCAGTCAGTGATTTTAGGTCAATCCTGATTTCCATTCTCCCCTTAATATTTTCCTTTATATCTGTCAACATCCAGATGCTTAGGAGAAGATGTAACAGGTATCATGGTGAAAGTCAAGGCATACGAGAACATGGTGATCTAGAGTAATTGGCTACATTGTTCATAGCAGATACTTCAATCAGTCAAGGAGTTAATGGCTAGTCTTGAAGTCACTGCTTGATTATTTTTTTTTTTTTGGAACACGTGTCTTTGACCTGCCAATTCACTCATCATTCCTCTGATATTTTACTTATGTGGCTAGGCAATATGGCAGAGCTTTTAAGGCAAATCCGTTTTCATAAATTATATGGTTAATCCAGCATAATATATAAAATATACATGTAAAATACAAAACAGGTCAAAGAAATAGCAGTGCTGTTAAAATACAGTGGATCAATGTGCTACCTGCTTCCCAAGCCCTTCGTGCCTTGTACAAACATGCAGGCACCTGAAAACTGCTGTCATAAGCTATGAACAAAGACAGCTTTTTTTCTCCAAACTGAGGACTTTGCATCCATAACCTGGGTTACTTTGCTTAACCTGCCTGCTACTCTTTTTCCTTATGTGGCACCTTTTGGTTAATAGTGTAACCTACTGCTAAGTATGAGACCTAATACCCTTCAGCAACAGAAGGCAAAGATAAAATAAACCTTCAGAGGTCCCAGTACTTGCCAGGTGATCTCACTGACGTGTGTTAGTGACAAAATAACATGCAACACTCCTGGGGTCCATATGCACTCATGGAGCTGTTGCAGGTTTCAGATTTTTATCTGCACTGCTGTGCAGCTGGAGGGATATCCTCATGGGAACCTCTGGCACAGCTCGGTGAGACTCCTGTGGCAAGAGAAGAAGAGGGTGCTGGTAGTGGGGGCCGTCCTGTCAGCCCACCTGCCACGTGGGTGAGCACTTGCTGATGGAGACAGGATGGAGACAGTTCAGCATCACCACTTACTATTTAAAGAATAAATGCTGCAGGCTCAGATTTAAGGGACCTGGCAGCTGGAAGGAGTGGGCTCTTTTTCCATAACAGCAGTCATCACTGCTGGTGACAGATCACAAAACTGAGTACAAGCAACAGCTATTTTTCACACTGTCCTCTGTCATTCCCTCCTGTAAATAGCAGGGGTTTGTATGTTAATGTTTCTATTGTTTTAATATTCTTGTTTTCCTCATTCATATTCGAGGGTATTATTGTTAGTGCCAACTCATTTGATTTATTATTTAGAGCAAGCACTTGTTCAAAAAGTCAGCACTGGATATTAAATGGTGATTGCTTGCAATGAATTTCTTCTTAACATCTGCAAAGACAATTTTGCCTTTTCTTCTTCCACTTAACTCTAAATGAGAGATCTTAAGCATAGTTAAACAGGATTCATAATATCATACTGACTGAAAATCATCTTGAAATGGGGAATAAGAATGTAAAAAGTTACCTGCATACAAAGCTCCTCTTCCCTCTGAATTTAAAAAAAAAGAGAGAAGGCCATAATGTTTGCTCTGGGTGTACATTGCTATTCCTGATTATGGATGTGGTGAAGAGAGAGGAAACTCCAGGGTCAAAGCCACAGGTTTACTGGATATGCAGATCTGACCCACTGGCTTCCTCTCCCTTTCCCCAGATCCCAGGCTGTTGAAATTAATACTTTGGTTAGCAATTGGGGGAAAAAATATCATAAAATAATGCAAGTATTTTTTGTGCTCTTTACTTACATGCTACCTAAAAATACAGCTAAAGCCCATTGGATTCAGAAGATGTTTTCCACTGATTTGCCTAAATGTTGAATCAGGTTATTATTCACCGAAAAAATTTTTGCCATTGTTATTTTTTGACCAAGAGAGTAACATCTCAGTGAATTTTTCATTAGCATCAGCATCATGATAAAGAAGTAAGATAATGCCTCCATATTAATTATCATATTAATTATAATTTTTACAGTGTCTTTAAAACCTCTTGTGCAAACCGAGCTGCTGAAGGCACTTGATTTCCTTATGCTTGAGAAGCAAACATGAAAGAAACTGTAAATAAAGGTGCAGTTTAGATGTTCACCAGTACTAGCCAGATTAGAAAGCTGGACAAAATGCAAAAAAAAAAATTAAATTACAGATTTAATTAAAGCTAATCATTAAGAAGGCCAGTAAAACAAACAAGTAAATTATTTTATAAATGTCCCAACATGAAGTGTATGAAGAAACTGAACTTCTTAGCAGTGCTTTGATGATTCTTGTTTGGGATTCAACTATTTTTCCACAAATGAGAAAATAGTTATGGATAGCAACTGAATGCATTGATGTCCTACTTTTCCATGGGGAAAGAAAAAAATAAAGCAACTTTGAATTAAAATAGTTGGCTCCTTTAAAACATACAGCCATAGTAAAACACTGAAGCAGAAAATAGTTTCTGGCATAGGATGCAGCATTGTATTTCTGAATATATTATTATGAAGCTAATTGTCACAGAATTATGTTTGAATTTTATGACACACCCTAATAACAGTGACATGAGATGCAGAGCAGGCATTTCTTACATAAATATTTTCCCCCTTTCCCTTTAGATTGTGACAAACAGTAAAAATAACTCTAGCTACAGCACACTTGGAAGCCACAAACAGATTGTGCTCTCACTTTAAACCTTGTAGTTTGAGTACCTTGCCCTTCTGCTAAATCTGCTACAGAAGGGGAAAACATCATCATACAAATTGATTTGATACTTGGTAATTATAAGGGAATCGAGAAGGGCACAATAATAGAATATTAGCTTAATTTTTTCTCATTTTATTCATAAGATGTAGTTGTTTTATTAGCTATCAGCATGCTTGATCGTGTGATGTGACCTAAAGTTTCTTTCAGCATTCATTAGACATGGTTTTCTTACCGAGAGAAGAATTCAGACTTAAACCTGCCACCTATGTCTTTTTTTCTGAACCATTATGTATTCCGCATGGGCCACACAGGTTGCAAAATATTATTCTGCAAGCAAATTATTCTGTTTCATTGGCTTTTTTTTTTACATCTCTTCATACTCCAGTTTGCCTTATTTTCTAAAGACCATATTATGGGTTTTGAAGAAGATAAATTGATAACTAATGTATTTTAGAAGTCTCTATGATTACTTTGGAATGGGTAATTTTCAAGAGTATATGTAAATGTGTACATGAATATAATTCTTCTTATCCTTATTTCTAGAGAAATTTTTAAACAGGATGGGCTGTCATTGGGAAAGACGGTAACAAGTGCTTGTTTAAATCTCAGTGACTTCAGATAAAATGTGTGCTCATTGACATTGTTCTGAACAGGAATACTTATCGGACCCAGGACCGTGTGGAAAAGATGCTTAAGAAGATACAGGTGGATAAATAATCTTATATGTATTTGGAATTGAATATGATTCCTTGGCGCAAGGTAAGCAGCCTCTGAGCACGCTGTGGCGGGAAGGTGCAGCTGGCTCCCCGTGGGGCAGGAAACAACCAGTGCAATTTCTGCCCAAGGTAGAAGCAGTGGTTGGAAGGGCTGGGCAAGGCTCCCAGCCTAGAATGAGACCTCCTTTATGCTGGCCTAGGGACAAGAGGGTGTCCAGTGACACTGCTGGGAAGCCTCGCTTACATGGGGGACATGAATGAGACTATGATCATTATTGATCTAATAGACTATAATGGCTCACTCTGAGCCAGTAGAGCTCTGATGTATAGATCTTGAAACAGAAACTCTTAGATAAACTTTGTGAATCACCTGACAAACTGAAACTGCTTCAAAAGGGGTGCAGCAGTTGTTGGTGTAAATTCTTCTCCGGTAGCTGAGCATCACCTCAGAGACTGCCTCACATGCACACCACACCCAAGACCTGAAAACATTAGTATTAATGCTAAGATTTGTGATTTCCTTAGATAATTTCACTATCATCACACTTTTTAAACCTCTCTTTCATATGGTCAACCAACAGCTACCAAATGAAAGAACTGAAACCAAATGGACGCTTTTTGTCACAGAAAGAAAAAAGCTTCTGAAACTAGTAAGCTGTTTCTTTGTGTTCTGTAACTTAATATCGCTGTGTACACTAGCAGTTTTTTTCTTTTCTGTTTTTTCTTCTTTTTTTTTTCTATTTTTCCCCCTAAGTGTTTCAGCATTGCATCTTTGCATATGAAATTTCAGCCTAGAGCTAATTGTTACTGTTGATAGACTATAAACTGCTCGAAAATAGGGTTATAAAGGAAATTTTGACACATTCTTGAGTACAGTAGTATGAGCTTCCTTCCCTGGTACCAAAATAAACCATATTTTCTTCCTTAAATGAGTTCTGTTAAGTCATCCACAATTTTCAAATCCTCATGCATTTCTTTCATGATTCCCCTGTGGAGTTATCCTTGTTGTTTTGAAAAGGATAGTCTCAAGTCTGAGCCTGCACTTCCAAGTCCTGCTCTTTGTTGCCTTAGGAGTATACAAAGGTTTAGATTGCATCTTTTCAATGCATTATGGCACTGCAGCCTAAAGCCAATGCTTGTTTTTTAACTGGCAACCTGCCTGTACGAATGGAGGAAGCAGATTGCCTCTTTGCTGAACACTTAGACAAGGTACTGATTTAACAACAGTGGACAAGCAGCTGGGAGCTGGGCTGTCAGCCTGTCACACACTGACAAATCTGTTGTTCATATTCAGGCAGGATGTTCCAGTTAGATTGCCATCAGTATCATCCATCTACCACAGGCGTGTGAGGCGCACTGGCGTCTCCTGCATACCCACAGACGAAATGCTGGTGATACAGCTTTCTGGGGAAACCTCAAGAAAACAGCTAATTTGCTTTTTTCTCTCTCTCTTTCTTGCAGTGGTCTCCTACAATAAGTCTGGGAAGGCAGTAGATTAAATTTTTCCCTCTCTCTTTGTTCCCTCATTTGGTATGCTGGAATTATGTGTGCAAATTGTTGGTTGCTCCAATTTCATGTCTCAGGCGTGAAAGGAAACCTCTGAATGGGGCCTTACCACTTTTGATAAAACCATGAAAGCTTTTCCAAAAGCCAATTCAATAAAATGCAGTCTAACTAAACCAGAAATAATAAAACCAAAAATGGTGATTAATAAAGATACACTGAAATTACATTGTTCTGGCTTCCAGACTAATTTTTGACATATTTTCATACAGCTACTAGATTTTTAACATTAAATAATACACTGCAGAACTATTTCATTCTCATAGTAAGGCATAGTCTGTGGGTGAACTCTGGGCTAAAACCTGTCTGTCTATATTCACGTTACTCAGTTGGAGTCTATCTATATCGGGTTTGTGCGTAAGAGTGGGTGTGGGGAAGGGGTACCTATCACAGCTGTAGAACATGTGCTGTAACAATTTTATCACAGGCCTATACTTGCCTTTTTCTTTTTTAATTTGGAAAAGCTGCTTTTAAATATGCTGATTATATATTCAACAGATTATAGTTTTGTATTATCTGTCCTTATGTCAAAGTTACCCAATTTGTGGCCCTGTGTGCCCTTCTCCTGTTCCAGCTCTAGATCTGTAATCCCAAAGCCCACAAAAAGAACTCCTGAATTTAGCTAGGGGGGGAAAACTGCTACATCTGTATAGTTTCATCTGAATTCATCAGAATCTGATTTTCCTGCTACCTGTTCATCACCTCTGAGTGATAGAAATAACCCACAGCTTTCTCAAGGAGGTGACAGAGGAAGGAGTCCAGTTAACTTGCTACTTATTCTCACAGTGGTATACACCATTTTACATTTTTAGATAGACACCGGTGTAATTTAAAACAGTAATGGCTCTGAAAAGTGGTAAGCTAGTCAAATTCTTAGTATTAATCTATATCTTTTTACATGTTATCCTAATGCTGTAAAAATCATAATGTGACATACATTTACGTAGTGTGTAATTTAATCAGCTAATATCTCCAAGCACTCTTCCAGCCTCTTCAATATAATACCTTTTCTGGTCAGGAAAGCCATTTACCTTCACTGTATTTTTCACAGTAAGGTTCAAGTTCTGGAAAACACCAAGTTCGTGTAGATTAGTAAAGTGACCTATCTAAAAGAAGAAGAAGAATCTTGCAATTTTCTGCCTCTTTTATTTTGTTTTTTTTTTTGGGTATGTCCATCACCAAGAAATCGTGTAAATAGAAAGTAGTGCAGTACAGATTACAGTAAATTTTCACACAATGCAGGGAACAATATAAGAGGTCAGTAAAAACATGCATAAAGAAGGCAGGCAGACAATAATCTGTCTGTATTTATTACACAGTATGCTGTTGATTCTTAATTTTTAGAAATAGTTACTTTTATGTAATCTTCCATCCCTCCCTAAAAAGAATCTCAGTTATTGTTCCACACATAAAGAAATGTGTAAAATCAGAAATCTTTTAACTGTTCTTTTTTTTGGTAATACAAATTTCATTCTCAAATATGAACATTGGAAAGAATTTCCAGGTGAAGATGCTTTTAAATTCATTAAATATGATCTCACATTCAGTCATATTGGGATGAGTGAACTACATAGCAGATTTCCCAAATGATGAGCTACAGCATTTTTTAATTTGTCGAAGTTACTGCTTGGTCTTCTAAAACAGCCCTACAAGTTCATTAGGCAGTAAACATGGTAGGGAAAGTAAAGGTATTTCTAGATTCTCTTTTAAAATATATATAAAATCTGAGGGAATTAAGTTGCTTTTGTGGTTCAACACGAATAAAAAGCATGTTCTGAAGTCTTTCATACATGGCCACATGTCGAGGCAAAGCTCCTACTTTTCATGCAAAAAGGTAACAATATCCATTCCTTATTTTTATAAAGGTGTTCTTTGCTCAGAAACCTCTGTGATTTTTGATTGACAGAAAGATTACCTAATAAACCTTCACCACAAACTAATTAATTACTGTGAATACAACAGTAAATTGGCAAGTATAAAAAAGCAAATGAGATGGGTGTTAAAGACCAGTTTCAAATGACATTAGTTAAAAACCAAGTACAGAGCATTGAAAGCATCAATAAACCTGCACTGCTGGTAAACTTCCTTCTTTAGTAGAGCTGCCTGCTTACAGGAAGCATGTCAGGGTGAGATATTAAGTTGCACCGTTCACAACTGCACAAACCCAAACACCTTTTGGTCATCAGGACCACAGTAAGAGTGAGGCATCACCTCTGCTGGCAGCACACGGGAAATGGGCAGGATGGGGACCTGTTTTCTAGTTCTTCTGCACTCCATTTGCTATTATTATTTGCAAACATATATTCTCAAAGAAAACTCATTGTTGTAGCAGTTATCCTGATGTGGAAATTTCATTGCATCCTTGACCCAAGGCTTTATTTTACTGCAAGAGGATGGCATGTTGGCAGTGCAGCAAGTGGGTTTCCTCTGGCACAGCGGCCCCTGCGAGCTGGGAGAATGCCTCTTCCCCAGGCACAAGTTTAACAAAGATAAAGTCACCACAAAGTGATACTGCTGACAAGTTTATCTAAGTCTGAGGCTTAGGTCAATATAAGATCTTAGTTCTCTGTTTTCTTTTTTCTTTTCTGATGATTGAATACCACCACAGTCTTATTTATGGCTCAGGTATAGGGTATACCAGCATCACCGCAGGAAATACACTTGTCAATTTTTTAAGCCTTGAAATTAAAGACAGGAGAAAGCTCTGATGGTTTTTATCCTACTCAGATTGTTCCCTCCGTTCAGGGAGGCTAATATCAGGGATTTTGTTCTGGCAGTCCCTGCCAAGGTTGAGATACACAACCCCCCCAGGAATACATTGCCTTTGACAGAACAGCTACCTCTGCTGCTAATTCACTTTCCTGTGCAGGGCTGCAGAGGGGTGACTTGGCTCACGGGGGCAGAGGGGACCACGGTGCCAACTGTAGGGGTAGAAAGAAGATGGGCTGCAGGAAGGGATTGTGAAGCCCCTCTGCCACTTAGAAGCATGGAAGAACAGAGTAAAAATAATTAAAAAAAAATAAATCAAAAGTAAATTAAAAAACATGGCAGCTATGAACCAAAACAGTGGGAAGGGTGTTGTGGGTTTTTTGGCAGATGAGGGAAGCAGGAGTCATGTTTTTGTCATGTTTTCATCTATAATTACAGCCTGTATCCCAGCTTAACATCAGTGCTGTGTTGCATTAGCGTGCTGGTTTACCCATTCATCTTAAGAGAGGGTGAAATAGGCTTTCTTTCCTGCAGTTTTCAAACCAGTGTCTGCAGAGCATCTCAATGGCTTGCTAATTTTTTGTTTCTTATCTTTTGCTTCTTCAACAATTCTTATGTAAACCAGTGGAGATTGTTTCTATGTGCCATCTGCCTGTGCAGACAGGTTGGGGGAAGGGAAATGGATAATCATAGAATCATAGAGTCCTAGAATGGTTTGAATTGCAGGGGACGTTAAAGACCATCTTGTTCCAACCCCCCTGCTGTGGGCAGGGACACCTTCCACTAGACTGATACGAGGTTGCTCAAAGCCCCATCCAGCCTGGCCTTGAACACTTCCAGGGGTGGGCCATCCACAGCTTCTCTGGGCAACCTGTTCCAGTACCTTACACCCTCACAGTAAAGACTTTCTTCCTAATATCTCATCTAAACTCATCATCTTTAAAATAATTCTCCCTTGTCCTGTCACTACATGCCTGTGTAAAAAGTCCCTCTTCAGTTTTCCTCTAGCCCTTTTCAGGTCCTGGAAGGTGCTATAAAGTCTCCCATGGGCTTCTTCATCTCATGGTACCTGAAGGTACAGAGACCACTCTAGTCTTCAGCCTCCCAGTACCTTGTGTTTTTGGCAAGATGCAGTTTGTGCAGTTGGCCCTCTACCTGCTCCATCTCAGTAGCTAAGGAATGAAGCCAACTTCCAACACTGCAAATATCCAGTTCAACTTTGGTAGGACTTCAAATGAGCACAAATGGAATAGTGTGCAATGGGTAGTAACAAGCTTGAAGCCAGGGAGAAATTTTAAACTGGGTCCAAACAAACCTCAGCCTGAGCTGGACTGTCAATTTTCGTCAGAGCATTTTCATCTTTTATCCTTTCCCAATTATCCACATTGTTTTCATGGGAGCACAGGGGTACTTTGTGCACCCACTTGCCCTGGCTGTCGGGGGCTGCTTCCTGGGAGCAGGGTGGTGTGTTGTTCATTCAGGATGGGTGGGAGCTGTCTGCTTGGCTCCAAACCTGCCTGCCGAGCTCCAAACATAGACATCACCTTTCCCAAAGAGCAGCAGTCACCGCCACTTCCAGGGATTTTAATGAATTGGCCGCTTTTCTCCAATCCACTTATTTCCCTCCTGCAGCCCCCCCACCCCTCTCCCTCCACCGGTCTCCTCCTCTCCCTGCTCCCATCCTGCCTGCTCCCAGGCAGAGGGAGAGAGGAATTATTTATTGTGTGCCTGTTGAAAATGAAAGGCTTTTACATTTTAATGAGCACTAAATAGGAGCGAGGAAATATTGTTCATTAGCTGTAATCTGTGGAATTGCTTGAGTGAACTTCCTTTGGAGGCCGCTTTAAACGGTTCACTCAAGTAAAGCAGTTTGTATGGTAATTAAGGGAGCATTTTTCTGTCAACATCTGTGCTGCTATTTATAACTCTGAAGGTATCTTATTACTCCACCAGAGAAACATTAAAAGGGGTGGGCAGAGGGGAGGTTGTATTTTATATATATATATAGTATTACTGTTTTCTCTCTTCAAAACCCCTCCCTTTTCCTTGTTTCCCTTTTTGCTTTCTTACTCTGTTCTCACTCTTCCCACCACCCCCTAATTTGCCAAGGGAAAAAAAAATCCTGTCCACTCTTTCCTGATAGTAAGGATTATCATCCTGACATCTTTTCATTAATCATACCCTTTGCTCAGCAACCAGGCAGGGAGATTCAAGCTGCTTGGCAAAAATGAGAGGCCTGTGTCTTTGGAAACCATTCCTTGTCCCATTTCTCTCTATGGTAAAATAGATGCCTTTTGGCTGGGTTGTGGCAGTGTCCCCAGAGGGATGACACAGCATCACCTCTGTCCTCCTCGCATCCCTCAGGTAGCACTGCTGCGCTAAAGCTACTCCAGGTTCCTGGTGCTCTTCAAAATGAGGATTGTGAGGGGACAGGGAGGGATGGGGAGAAATAACCTTTAGCATACTCAGTGTTGTTATATTATTTAAAATTTGAAGTTGGTATTTTATTTTAACTTTGCTGCTCTGAGGAAAAGAATTCAGGTTTAATGAATGAACCTGGGGTTTGCATCCAAAAATAGAAGGATTTTTATTTGTTTGCTTTCATTTAACACCCATCATTTTAACCCTGAGCAGCTACACTATGCTTGGGCAAAAAGAAGCCATCATCAGATATAGTTTAACCCTTACTTTTTCCCTCTTTGATATTTCCTGTACTCATAATGATGATGTTGGCATCTTGAATGCAGCTCAATCACTTAGGGATATGGGAAATTATGTCCTTTAAGAGTTGGAATTGCTGAAGAGAATCACCTTACCCAATGCCGCTCAGCAACATTTCCTGCCCTCATGGCTCTATGTGATTTCCAAAGACCTGCAAGTCATCTCCGACCATGGATGTGCGCAATTCCCACTTTTCAAAATCCTTCTCCTTCCATGTCTTCCTCTTTTCCTTTCTCATGTTCTGCAGGTTTAATTTCTGCTTCCACCGGTTTACTTTTTCCTTTAAACATCTGACATTATTTTCTCCCTCACCTGGATTAAATCCAAACCTGGAGTGTTTAACTTGGTTTTTCGTTGGTATTGGGAATATGCTGTGAAGATTTTACCTTTTTACTCAAAAGAACTTCACAATACATGTGAAAAAATGCACGAGGAAAAGCAAGAAGTAGAATTAAGCTTGCTGGAGTGCACCAAATACATGGCTCTGCAGAAATTAAATATGCTGTGCAAGAGCCAATAACTTGTATAGATTTTCCTCAACCTGTGATGAAGGAAAAACATAAATGACTATCATAAAAAGTAAACATTAGAGATAGAAAATCCCTTTTACAGCATTCAGTCCATCTTTCTGCCAATAACAAGTTGTTCCCTGTAGTATATTCTTCTAGTGATTCCTCCAGTCTAGTGTTAAACATTTCAAGTGATGAGCCTTTCTGTTCCCTTGAGAAATGAGCTAAAAGCTTAGTGCATTTCAATGTCAGGAAGTTTTTCTTGACAACTTAATTTTCTCTATCTGTATTTTTTCCTATTGGTCTTGGGATATCCCTATAATTACTTATATTCCTTTGAATGTTCTGATTGGTCCTGTTTTAGAGTTTTCTGCATTGCCATTTCATAACACTGCAACAAAAACTACAGCTACACATTTTGTTTTCATTCTTGGCTTACAGTTTAACGTATTGGTAAAATTTTCTTAATGTTTGTATCCCATTTTATAGCAAGAGAGCTTATCATATTGCCAGACTCAATATCACTGCTCTTTTATTTTAACAGGTAACCAAATTACAAGCTCCTGACATCTGCTTTTTTTGGTAAGGGGCCAGCACTAGTTTCAGAATCAGGAAAGGGCTTCCAAAGAGAAAAATTGCAAGTAGACAGAGAAAAAAATAGTGGAGAGCAAAACTGTCTAAAAAGTAAAAGAGGTCAAAGACAAAAGGGAGAAGTTTTTTCAGAAGAAATCAGATGAGCAAAGGTCTCTGATAAAGAAATGAGCAATTTACCTCAAGATTGTAAGGATTTTATAGTCAAGGAGAAAAGGAAATTTGCCTGAATCATCAGCAAAAATATGTGGACCCATTCTGAAAGGGTCATATCACACCTAGCGTGCATCCACCAACTGAGGAAATCAGAGAGGCTACCAGCCCTCCTGCTCTTCAACTAGTAGATGTTTGGATGTACACTGTCTCATAAACTGGGATCACAACAAATAGCTGAGGGCCATTTCATGGGGCTAATTTCCTCAAGAGTTGGAGCCTTTCCATTAAACCACTGGCAGGAAAGGTAGAGGCTTTTTGCCACAGTCCTTGTGAATATAGACCTGCATCTTCCAAATATGGGAAAAGGGGAAATGCAGTCCAGACTGTGACATATGAGAGTGCTTGAAAAATTAAAACTCTGTCTGGATTTCTGTTTGTCTAATTAACTGTGAGATAAATGCCAGAACATGGATCCTGGAAATTTTGTCTATCCATTTTTTCTTAACATTTAGAGTCTAGATGAAATGCATATTTTGCAGGCAATCGTGTTTGGAAAATCATCTCTCCCAGAGCATCCGAAACCCAGACAGACATAGTGATATTCCAGGTAGCACTGAGAAGAGATATGTTCACTGTAGAGGCTGGACACAAAATGTTTCAAGGCCCAGACAGCTTCAGATGAATATGGACAGACCAGGGTCCTTCTCACATGCTGGGCAATTCAAATGCTAGAAAAGGTGGTGGGCAGACATCCACCAAATAGCATGAGAATACTTAGTAGCAAAGCACCACAGCTCCTGCCTTTGCTGAATTGAAAGAAAAAATATTGCTTACTAACCAGGAAGTTGACTCTCTACTAGGAGACTGCGTGAGACCTGTGGAACATGCAACTTTAAATTGCCCCTGCACTTCTTCTGTTGAGTTCCGCTTGAGCAAAGCACAACTTCCCAAAGTTACCCGACCTTGCTTTGTCTCATTTTCTTTAATATTGAAACCTATTGTGTACTTTTCAACCAAACATGCAGAACTAGAGTATGACAAATCCAGAAGAAACATACAGACCTCCATTTGGTGCTAATTTGCTGTGATGCTTGAATTGTATGATCAGCCAGTAAAAGACTAAAAAAGAAATCTGCCTTGTAATTGGTTACTCATATCTCTTACAAGATGAATTTTATTTATTTTTAATAAACAATTACTTTGATCCAGCTGTTTAATATACATTATTTAAAAGGCCTCTTAGTGAAATGAAGTACCATAGTCACAAAAGGTGGTAGAGGAGGAACATAAATCTGTGCAGTAATTGTTCATTTTCTCCTCAATTACATTTTTAATTGCAAAACAATGAGATACCAAATAAAGAAACAAATTTTAAGCATATGAAGCATTCCTATCTTTTGCTCCTATTAAGGTAAGTAAACTGTATTTTAAAAATATCTTCCTTCTTTACTTGTCACCAACTTGTTTTTCCCACACTTTAACATGTAGCATTACGTGGCATCATGTAAAAGGCAGCCTTACAGACAACTCTGGCTTTGCAGTGCCAGTGCATTTTCTTACAGCAAGAAGCTCACATGTGCTTATCTTTAGGAACATGTAAGTTCTACTGGAGCTCAATGGAATTTAAGCACATGGAGAAACTGTAATGCTTTGCTGAGTGGGAGTGCATTTTAGTATATGCTCAAGTATTTTTCTCAAGAGGCTTATCTATGCATAAGACTTCTTGAAAGGCCCTTCTGAGTTAAAAATACCTGAAGTGCTTTCTAATAAGGATCTATAGCATTCTGCTCAGGGTAATCACAGCTCACAACATCTTGTATTTTAAAGTCCTTATTATGAAAGAATAAAAAAGAGTTACAGGAGATAAAATAAGCACAGGTGAGAGTGAAAGATAAAAGTGGAGGAAGAAAACAGTAGAGCAAGAAATGTGTAGGCATCTCTTAGTGAACTTCTTCGTTTGTAACCTTTCTTAAGCTATACTGTAAGCTCATTAAGGTGAGGAGTCATCATTCTGCCTGTGTGCAAGAGGCCTAATATTGTTCAGGGTGCAGTTTAATATTTAAAACCAGATTGCTTCCGATGGATTTTATGGAGTTTATTTGCTTTAATATCATTTTGTTATTTATGGAATATCTGAACAATACAATAGACACAGACAGGCAATTTTCCAAAGCTCAAAAACATTCTCCTAGGTTTATGGAAGTTATTTCTGAGGCTTCCAGGTAGTACACCATTGTAATGTAACATTAACAGGTGACAGGACATGTTTCAGAGGTCCACTAATACATACTGTAGATGTGCAGCCTCGTGCATTCAGTCACCGGAGGTATGTATTAATGGACCATTAAAACATGCCCAGGAGTGTCTTAATGCTATTACAGTATGGCTCTGCAAATTTAAATTCAATTTTTGTATAAAACAATTCTCTTCAAAAATATGATTTTTATTATGTAAAATCTTTCTTATTCAGAAAAGAAAGGGCTTTTGTAACATAAGAAGACAACAAGACGTGTAGTTAAATACCACTGTTTTCTACCATTTTAATACATTCTCTTTTGATTTTATATTGTTTTATAAATAGCATAGTCCTAAGGCCCGATTCTCTTTTTGCTGACCTACCTTTCCACTGCTCAGGAGGGGTAAAGGAGTCTTAAAGTGCCATAAATGTAAATCACACCCCCAGACTACTTAGCTTGGTTGCTAATTTCCACAGACATTTCTAGGTTTCTAGGTGAGTAAGACTTTTAAGCAGCTTTAGACTTCTGTTGAAGAAGCAAAACTAGAAATGTAGGCAGTTTACCAAAGAAGTTTTGTGTTAGAAAGCTAAAACTAGGGAAGGAAAAACTGAATCTGTCGCAGGTGGTCATACTGCTTATACCCTCAGTAAAATGTTGTCACTGAGCACATCAGTTTCACGCTAAATTTTAATTTAATTAACTCTATAAAATAATGTTAATATTCAGTACTGTAATTTTATTACTTATGTATACCATTAATACAGAAATTATTATTTTTGCTATGCTAGTACAGTGAACAGTCATCCATGATTTCATACTAAATCTTGAACACATGCTGCAAGCTGTGGAAGAAAACTTATTCTTTTATGCCTCCCTTTTATTTAAAAGTCAGGAGCAGCATAAAGAGCTTGGAGGTACTTGAGCCTGACCAGAGAAGATGTCTTTAATTATAGTGCTTTAAAAGAAGGCCATAGACCACCCTTCAAAAAATTTACTATCTGCCTCAAAATTAAATACTTCTCAGGTTAATTAAAAAATTGCATTTTACCTCTATTTATTTATCTATTGATTCCTCTGTGCCATTACATGTAGCTGAAGGCAGCAGTCATTTTAAAATGGAACATTTTTCAAAAGAGATTGTAATTAGGTATCAAAGCATTATTTTTTTTAGTGTTTCTTTCTAAAAACTATTTAAGGAAATTCTTTGCCTCTTTCTGAATTAGTTTTCTGATAGAAAACATTGCAATGGAGCTCAACATTTAGACTAGCATTGCTTAGGGCTGTGTATTAATCATCATTATCATAATAATAGCATTACACTGTTATTACATATTACTCCTCCTCTGAAGTCTATAAGGTACAGTGAGCTGTAATTTGTAAATACCAGTGCTGCTTGAGCTGCACTTCTCATTCACAGTGCTGCAGGAGGAGCATCAGAATAATGCCAGATTTATCTGCTGCATCACCACCTCAGAGCATCAGATCCTCAGCCATATATCCATGTTGATGATCAGTGCACAGGCAGAAGGTCCAGAAGGATATGTGGCTGTATTGCTGGTGGGACATAGCTGGATCTGGGACTCTTTCTTTCCCACTGTCTTCATGTAAGAACTATGGTACCTGTCAGCCTCGGAGTAGAAAGATCTGTCTGATATGAACACTATGATAATTTAGGGCATTATAACAACTGCTTGGATTTGAGAGCTTTTTCTCTGTTCTTCTTTCCCCACACTGATTTCAACTGTGGGGAAGAAAAAGCTTTTTTTTAAGAAGCTTTTTTGAAAGGAGGAAGAAAGTGATTCGGGAGCACTTGGGTTTGGGTTTTGGGGGATTAGAGGGATTTGACTGGAAGCAGAGCTGAGTTCCCATATCTGCAAACAAAAAGAAAGGAAGCTATTACTGATATCCCTACTCATGAACATAGACTGTAAATTCATAAACCAGTGATAATGATTTAGGTGTTACCAAAGTTGTCAGTGCTGTCTTGTAGTTGTGTTCAGTAGCTATGACAGTGTTGTTGACTGCTGCTTTCCAGGTTGAGCTTGGAGCCTTCCTTGTAATTAGATTTTCCACTTGTAAAGAAATCCCTCAAAATTACATGTGTACTGAAATGAATTATGTCACATATTTTCTTTAAGGTTGAAATTATATATACATATAATCCCCAAATGTCTTTAAATTACTTAATCCAATTAGAGGAAGATATATGGTTTGGACCAGGAGATAGATACAGTGCTAGTTAGGCATTGCAGTGTTTAGCTTTGAAGCCTATGACTGCCAGAATTTAATCTAATTCAGCAGTTAAACACCTCATTTTCCTTGATATTTTAGATCATACTTAAACTGTTACCCTAAAAGTGAGAGCCTGGAGTGGGAAATCCAGTAGATCTAATCAGTAAGCAAAGATCTGTCTCTGAATTTATGACACATTTGCTTCAGGGCTCTTCAGAGGTGTGAAGGAAGGACTGGGATGTAATGCTGGACCTGATGATGTGAGGAGAGTGGGACTGAGAGAAGGAATATAAACAGAGAAGAGCATGACAGGGAATACAACAGTCTGTAGGAGAAGAGGCTGAGACTGTCAAAGTTGGGGCAAACATGCAGAAGCGTGGATCATTCCTCCTCTACTTTCCTCCTCTGCCCACAAGGACCTGGATTTTTAACTTCTATTTTATATTTTTAGCTTCTATTTTATATTTTTAGCTTCTATTTTATGTTTTTATTTGGTTTACATCTTATATAGTTATATATTGCTGTATATTCATTGAATTGTGTATTTATTGTACAATTTTATATTCGATTATTATTTTAATCTCATGCGTTACTTAAAAGAGAGACATTACTATTTATGGTCAGGACTCCAAGATCCATCTGTGATTTACAGCTTATACAACCTTAATTTACTCCGTACAGCCAGAAAAGTGGATACAATGTGATTTCACTGTAATGCTCCTTGATATATAGATATAGATATGGATGATAGATATAGATATAGATATAGATATAGATAATATAGATATAGATATAGATATAGATATAGATATAGATATAGATATAGATATAGATATAGATATAGATATAGATATAGATAGATATATAAAAGTTAATTTTATTTATCTCAGGTACTATGTGGTCTAGATAATTATGAGCTGGGGAGCTGCCTGTCCCCAGTGAAGGCCATGCTGTGGTGGAGTAACACAACCAGAGAGAAAACAAATCTGAAGGGGTCTGTCTAGTGGGAAAAGTGGCCAAAGGCTGACTTACTTTAAGGAGACTGCTATTTCCCTTCCTGAAAGGCAGCTCATGCGAGTGTCAGCTTTTAAGATGTTTGGAGTTATAGATAAAATAGATCAGAATATTGTGCATTTATTGATCGTTAAAGTCAGATCATAATTATTATAATCAGTACGTAATGGAATTAACAAATATTTGTACAGCAGTTTAAAAAAAATCAAGAAGCATGAAAGTGCTCTGTACAGCTAAGTACTGGGTTTAGTATTATGATAATTGACGCAGATATGACATCTGCAAGTGCCAATTATCTCTACAGTTGTTTCAGAATTACTTTTGTAGGGTTGTTTAGGGCCATCAGGAAAGAGAGACTTATTATATAGTATGATACAGAAGAGACCTTTGCCCTTATAGATACTGTGCTATCCATTCAGCTGGTATTTGACACACAAGCCACATGGCTTCCTCTAAAATGGTCCCAGACTAATTGCAATTCAGTTTTGAGACTGAAGCAAGTATTCAAATAATGTATTTTTTACAAAAGTAGTAGATCTAAAATATGGCGCTATTCAAAACAATGGTTTTTTATGTGAGGGCAGTTCTGAAATAGAATCCAGACTCCCACCCAGAGCTAACATTGAATTTTAGTTTTCCAAAAATAACTTTCCAGCCAAAGTATCTTGGTCCCAGGTCCTGTTTTAACTAAAATAAGAATGTTAGAGGTTAATTAGACAGGACAGGTATTTTCAAAAATCCTGCAGCTTTTACAGATTCCCAGATGAGGAGGTAGAAATTTCCAAATGGTTGCATTGAAATGGCTTTTCCTACCCAGTTTTTTGTCAGTTTCTATAATGATAGAGGAAGACAGGGGCAAAAAGTGCATTCAAGTTTGGATTAAAAAACACCACATTACAATTTTTCTAAAATAAAGCCCCGTGATGTTCTCTGAGATTGATGTACAATGATAATGATGCATAAAACAGCTCCTAACGTTTTCTTTCACAGGCGCTGCGATTGCCTCTTACTGGGAAAACTATGTCATTGATAGAGTTTGGAGTCTCTCCTGGCAAGAAGTAGTAGCAGCTACTTCAGACATGGACAAGACAGGCTGAAAGGAAGGGATCCACACCTCAAACAAGATTGCCCTGAATATCACTCTGATGCAAAGTTCCAAAAGAAATCATATCACATTGCTTGAAATAGCATCCTACTGTGATATACTTGCTTACATAGTCATGAAGAAATTAGTTTACTCATTTACTGAAAACACATGCTATCACATTTTAAACAAAAAGACAGAAACAAAAATTATTGTTCTTAAAAAATGGACCTCTAGAAGAGAGATGTGGGGGAGAAGCATAAAACTAGACTGCAGAGTATTTAATAAATTGCCTTCATTGTAACACTGTTATTGGAATAGCATTAAAAACCTGCAAGGTGTTCCTGGGAAATTCCTTCACTGTCATGGCTTTAACCTACATTAAATGATCTCATGATGGACACTACCACTTAAACAGCAAATTCTAACTGGGACTAGATGGGTCATGAGAAGAGAAAATCAGAGTATCGATGCACAAATGCTGACTGCCATCTGGCACAGATGTCATTTACTGCTGTTCATGAATCAAAAACCAGTTAAATTTAACAGATTTAGCAGTCTATCTATCCTTATGCAATGCCAGGTAATACAATAATTATTCTTTGAACTTGCAAACTATACAGTTCATTATTTTGTGAGAATTTTTTTAATTAACATAGTTTTTAGATTTAGTGTAATATTCTAAATGCACAACATACAAAATCTAATAGCAACATAAACATTTAAGAGTAACAATCTTCCAGCTCTAGGTTGCTTTTTGAAAGAGAGCTGTCAGGATTGCTGGCTGAAGGTGTAACTGTTGAATGGTGGGGGTTTTGATTCACTTGTATTAAAGGTAAAACTTCTCAGCTTAATTTTTTAGAAAAATATGTAAATTATTTTTTTCTATGAAATGTGGTGATTTTTCCAAGTATCTGTAAATAAAGCTTTATATGTGGCATTATGTAACCATACATATGATTATAAAATATATTACATTATATAGCACTAAAAAAATGCGTAACATAATTTAAAATACTCTAATACGGTTTCATTTTACTTTTTTTAGGAATAATTACATATTTGCAGCATTCAGTGATTCAGTTAAATGCCCTCTGTCCTATATTTCCTTATAAAAGCAAAGCTCTTCATGAGCTGCAAATTAATATATTGAGGTATCATCATTAATAATGGCAACCAGTTTATTGTGCTTATATGTTAGGTCATGAAAACATCCTATATGGGTGACAGAAGATATTAATTTTATTAAAGCTTTAGAAATTCCTGACATCAGCCCTTCAGACTCTTAAAATTTGATGCTGTAACCAGGACAGAAAAAGGTGTTTTCAGAAGTTTGTTTTGGCAGTCTAAGGCTGAGAAACAAAATGACAATGTTATTCAAAGCAAAAATCAAAATGCTGTTTAAACATGAATTCTGGACTGCAGGTGAGATAATGGCAAAAAAAAAGAAGGGAAGTGGGAAAGGAGAGAAAGCAAAGGGAAGCACAGCCATTGCACCAGTTAAAGCCTTTTTAAAACATGGTTGCTTCTAGAATTATACTGTTAGCATTAACTACTCTGCTAAATGTAATTTCAGAGCAGCTTGGCTATGCTGGGACCAATAATGTTTCAGCAGATGTTAACAGTGAGGGAATTTAAAGATTACAGAGTTTCATGGGTGTAGTAAAGCTGCAGTGGGAACAGAAATATTACCGTAGCTGTTATGTTCTGAGTGCACCACATTTACTGACAAGTAATACATGAGTGATAGTGAGGACCATGGGAACAGAACTTTATACTTACTGGTCAGCAGCCTATAAATTCCATAAATTAAACAAAGTTTTATGTATTTTTCATTTCTTTTCAGGATGATCTTCTCTAAGGGCCTCTGCTTCATGTTAATTCCATCGACAAAGTGTAGCTCTGTCTTTCAGCTTTTTTCATAAGGGTATTCCCCCACATGTATGTTCCCTTTTCCTCCTCCTACTGCCCTCCACTGAGGTTTTCACAAGCAGCTCTTTCTCCCCAATGATCTTCCATGGGTCAAGCCTTGACAACAAACTGAAGAGCCATGGATAGCAGTTTCTGTAAGAGCAAGGTCCCACAGTGAATGACCATTAATCCAAAATGGGACCATCCATCTTGTACATGACTTCTGCCCACAGTCTCCAGGCAAGGAAATAATCACTGTGACTTACTGAAACCCCTAGAGATTTAAAAATTCATGGAGAAATTGGTATCTTTTAATTGGCCTCCCTAAAATAATAAAGCTGCAAGCCTGGGCAAGGCAAACTAAAAAGGATGTGGTACTGCATCCAGTGCAGTTCTAGCAGTAAACAGTGTGGGGATAAATAAACCAGCCAAACATTATATACAACTGTCAAACACAAGGTGCATGTTTGCTTGTGGATCTAGCTACAGAGACAGAGCATGAGCCAAGTATGTATTGCAGAGACCAAGCCTAAACATATGGAAAGCATGAACTGCTGTATCTGGGCCTAATCACTTAAGTATAGATAAAGTGTTAAGATTAATTAAAATGTTATGTTTAGTTGATATTTAGCTGTTATTCAGCTTCTTGTGATCATGCTGCTCAGCAACAGCATGGCTTACCAGCCAAAGAAAAAGAAACCAGGCAGTTCAGAGAAACAGAGAAAAGAAATAAAATTTATGCTATTTTCTATCCAAAAAATGAACGAGATTATAGTTTAGAGTGAGTATATCCTGTACTGTTACAGAAATTAGATCAGGGAAAGATAATTAATATAGTCATATTTTAAAGGCACACTCTCACAGACTATGCAGGGCCTGCTGACTTCTTTTCTACTTTCAGGTTGGGCTTTAGGAGGGAAAGAAATGGCGTTTTGTCAGCTTTTTCCATCTCAGAGTTCACTACGAGGTACCACTGATGTAAAAGTTCCCTTTCCATTCTGTTGATTGTGAAGAGCCCACTGCCAGCGTTGGTCCTGCCCCAGACCTTTCCCTTCGTGAGTTAAATGTGTATGTGAAAGGAAACAAGGCAGCGCCAGTGTGATCCTCCTCAGGATAGAAGGTGGCAATACAACAGTGAAAGCCTTTTTATTTTGATGGCAGCCTTTCACTGTCTATCATAAACTTAGTGAAGCAGGCTTTCTCTATCCAGCTCTCCTTTTATTGGGCACAAATCACTGCTGACAGGAAGTTTTATGCCTAAATCCGTTTACTGTCCTTGTTGGTAGTCTTTAAATTAATATTTATAAGCTGAGAGAGGCCTAAAAGAATGCAGCAGTAAAATATCTGAATGCTTCAGTTTGGCTTGAGTTGAATTTTCTCCTTCTTGACCACTGACATTCCTTAATTACTAGTGACTCAGGCATATATTGTCTTCGCTGCTCCAAGCCCACAAATCACCCCCTTCCACAGTATTGTGGCTGATGAAAGGGGCAGTTTGAAGCAGACTAGTTTGTATGATATATTGGAAGAATAGGTGTGGGTACAGGCTGAAGAGAGAGAAAAAGAAGTAACTTCAGGCAAATACCTGCAAAGAAGTAACTTAGAGCTGAAACAAATTACGTGGTTATGAGAAAAAAAAATGAATAATGTTTGAATTGGGAAAAGCAGCAGATTTTGTTGCTATAATCTTTTAAAAAGTGGGAAACAAACCAGAGGGCATACTGAGCTCAAAAAAAAACAACTCAGTTGAGCATATTCACATCTTGACTGGATGATACACAGCACACCCTCAGCAAAATGACCATTTTCATTAAATCAATATGAAGAACACTTCTTTTGCATATCAAAAACTGTTAGGCAAGCTGAAATTAGAACAAAGCTGATTAAAAGTAAAAATTTCTTGCATTCAAACTTTTCCTTCTTTTTGTTATTCTTTTGATAATTTTTTTCGTGGGTGTCTTATTTCTGTCAAAGTAGGTTAAGGATATGTAACAGAGAAAAACAAATATAATGAAAACCAGATCAGCTGTCACCACCTGCACACACAAGCACATAAAAATAATGAAACTGAATAGATAGGGAAAAAATAGAGGTAACAAATGGTTGGATCCTCTTAAAATGTCATTCTAGGGGGAAAAAAAGTTGACGAAAGAGAAGAGGGACAGAGGATTTGATCATGTAAGATGTGAATCTCTACTCTTGTGCTGATGCAAGTTTTGGCACACAAATCATTTTATGATTACATTGGAGGATTCCCAAACAAAAGGTAGGAGATATCTGTCCATGTAAGATGCAAGAGACCCAAATCACCACTGTCTGAAGACTACGTGAAATCTTTTTCATAAGGAATGAATGAGACTTTTATGTACCCCAGATTACACAGAAAAAACTGAATAGTTTGCAATAGAACCACTGAAAGATGCAATAAAAATCTTTCTTATCTACTACTCATGTATTTGTAGTAGATCTTTGCCCAAAAAGAGTGTCTAAAAGATGGGTTAATGCATATTTGCTTCAATTTAGGAAAGAAGCCATTCATCATCCTATTTTATTTACTCTGCAAAGACTAATTTGGGGACATAAATGGTATTTTTTGCTTAAAACCTCTGTTGACTCATTCATGTATTTGCAGATTTGATTTATTACACTTGACCAAACTTTCTTCTACATCCCTGACTGCTGTACCTCTGAACCAGTATGCTGGTAAATCTTCATCACCTCTCTTCCCAGGAGTGCTATACTTCATACATGCTACATTCACACATTACAACAGGATACATTTGATACGTGGAAAGAAGACTGGGAAATAAACCACTAATTCTGTACCTCAAAAGTGCCATTCTTTTGTGTTCAGAAGCTTAATCTGCCTCAGGTAGTCTTCAAAGTTCTTTATAAACAGTGCTCCTGCCAATTGAGATAACTAATGAATGGAACAAACCTACTCTCACAATTATAAAACAGGCACAATTATCTGTTCTATTAGAATGACTCAGACTTCCCCTAAATCCTATTCTTCCCAAGCAAGATAAAATTATAAGACTCATAGAATAAGCCAATCGTCTGCTGACGGCAACTAATTCCCATATAAGTCTCTCTGCTCTTGGGTAGTCAAGCATCCAAAGTGACTCATTCTAGAGCTTAAAAGGAGATGGCATTTTGTCACCTGGGCTGCTACCCTGAATCTCCAGGTACAAAGACACACATGTGTGAAACTTGAGGCAGGACATACATGACAGGATACGTGTGATCATAGAAAGCAAGACATAAAAGGCTGGATCATGCTGGACAACAAATGTAAACTCAATGAGCGCTAAATCTGCCCATTAACTCTTAACTCACTATTTCTCAGCTTTACTCATCCTCTTTGCAAGGGCTCAAATAAGCAGGGATAGGTAAGGTTGAAAAATCAAAATGCGGCAACATTTCCCTTTGCCTCGTTTTCTTGAGTTTTACTTTGGACCCTTTCAAATACATGAAGTGTGTCATGAGCACATGGGTGCCCTTTATGTCAGTGGTTCTCTGTGCCTGCAATGAGACAATGCCTTGACACAATGTCTCCATTCAAATGAACCACAGTGAACAGTAGTCAGGGCTACATCTTTCCTCGGGCCTTACAGAAATCATAGCTTTAGCCTCCTTTTGTTTAGATGTTGATTCCTATGTCAGACCAGGGGACTGTCCAAATTTAAACAACATATTGATGTATTCTATGCTTTTTCAACATCTATAGAGTTGTTTGGGTGGCTGGTTTTGTTCATGCTTTTTCTGAAAGATAAAAGTATAACTGGAGTACTAAAGCAGTTTATAAATTCTTGAAGGAAAAAAGGGTCTAAATGCCGTCAGTTTATTCTAGCTGTTCAGCAGTTAAGTGTTTCATTCTTTCCATCATCAAGACTGAAGGCACTGTACCTCTCCATCGTGTTTCAGAATGGCTGGCCTGACATTAAACAGCACAGCAGCAACTAATAGCTCCTCCTTATTCAGAATTTTTTTTCATACAAGAAGATGCCTGTGTGGACCTTTTTCATTGAAACTTCACTAAAAACTCCTTGCCTTTTAGTAGTGTTTTTCCTGCAAGCTGGATGAAGATTACGCGCACACACAACCAAACGTTTGTTGAGGGAATCTGTGCCAATGGCTGAGGGATGCTTGCTAAATGGACTGTCATGCTTTCTAAATGCACTTTCCCTGGTGCCTCGACCTGAAACAAAGCCCCATGGCAATCATTTTCCATAGCTGAGAGAGCTTTAAATTGAAATGTTTGGAAGTTGCCTTTCCATTGGCTCCAACCCATTGTTCTCAATAGCCCATTTGCCGTAACTTCCAGCTGTCCTAATAGGGACAGAATAGTCAGTTCCCTCTTCCGTGCTGTGCTATCAAATGCCTCACCATGTCCTGGTGTGCAAGCTTTGCTCCTTTTGGGGAAAATCCTTTAGAAATCAAGTATTTCTGGTGTGCACACCAGCATGCTGAATGTTCTAGTCAGGATGTACATTTTCTATTAAGTTATTTAGGCTAGGAAGGAAACAGCTGTGTGTAGGGTTGCACTGGTAAGCCTGGATGCTAACCCTAATGTTATGGGAGGTTCAAGAAAGGCTTTTTTATTTTTGTTTACTTTTCTACTATGTCTCTGCCCATGGCTTGTTGTTATCTTGCCTTGGTTCTGTTCATTTCCCATTGTTCTTCCTGTGTTTTTCCACTCACCATCTAGAACCAAATAAAAACATCTTTTTGAACTGAATAAAGTCCATTTCTCTCATTTTTCCATACATACCTTTCCAACTCTTTTACCTCAGAGACTTAAACACTCCCTCCCTGTACCTCTTTCTCTCCTTCCCCCCCTTCCATTTTCCTAGTGAATTTTTTGGCAGGGCAGAAGGGCAGGGCAACAGGACTTATTCTTACAACCTGAACTAAGATAAGACAGTATTTATTATCAGTTTCATGTATCCTGCCTGAAATAGAATTTTCTTCAGGTCAGGGAGTGTTTTAGAGAGGGGGTGCGATTTAGGCACTTAGATGCCTTGAAGTCTGATCCTCCATTTCTTCTTCCCCTGGGCTGAAAAGATGAAATCTTGTGGCACTTCGTATAGTGAGGTTTTAGTACCAAGGCTGATGCTGTCTTCAGAGTCTGAGGGAATTACAACCATCTGTGTTTGGCCATAGTTATGAAGCGCTGGACAGTAAAGATGTTAGAAATGAAAGGAAAAGGAAGGGTTCTTCAGGCTGTAAGAAGGCTTTGGATGTCCTCATCCAATCCGTTCTCTAACCAAAATCCTCTGAGGGTTAAAACCATAAATAAGGAGCTCTGAGCTGCCGCACAAGACTTCAGTGCTGCCACATCAACAGCTGTAAATCTGCTCTCAAGCTCTTCTTGCTTACCCTGTAGGGGAAGCACAATTCTGCCTGGATGAGGCAGGAGCATTTGGTGCCAGCGCTCTGGCAAACAGACTTCCAGATGTTTGATGAGAATGACAGCCTCAGAGTGGGAGTGCTTGAGTGTGTGCATGCGTGCCACTCTTTAAAATTCAAGGCTAGCTTGCAGCATTATCAGGGAGTGAAAATGTCAAAAGAAGACAGTCTTCATTGCAGGCATCGCATTTCAGGCCTTAGGAGAAAAAAAAAATGAGGAAAGACAGCACTGAAGCAATTTTAAAAATAAAGAAGGGGAGGGGTGGGCAGTAGTTAGAACAAGTCTGTGAAATGTGGAACAGATTGTTACCCCTAGTCCAAACATGTGTGCCAGCACTTGTCTGGTCTCATTGAGCAGTATTTTGGATCTCTCTGTCCCGCTGCATCTATTTGGTACCACTCACCCTTTTTAGGCCCCATTTCCAGCTGCACTGCATTCAGGAAAATGGGCTCTATGTTTTTCCCTATGATGTCTGGCATGTGCCTCTGACCTTCTACCGACTTCTTCCAGAAATGTTCTTCAATGCCATGACATTCCTGCAGTCCCCTCTCATGCTTCTGCAATTTTAGTTTTGCAGATGTTCCAGTTTTCCTCTGTCCCTGAAGTTGTGTGTCTTACTTCTATCCATCACCTGCAAAGTCAATGCCATTGCACAGCACACTTACACTGTATCCTATTCTCTCATCCTTTGTCTATTTGGCCTATATAGGTTGCATGTATAATAACAATAGGTTAACCTGATCTGATTTTTTTCCTTTTCCTATTATCTGGAATGTTATATTAGATTTTCCTGATATATTACACACCTGAGTGGAAAAATATATAGATGAGTGAATTTATCAAGTAGCATTATAATTTCCAAAACACTTTTTTTTTCAAGTTTGAGAGCTAATCATGTCCTTAAGTATCTCAGCTGCTGACATTTCCATATTGGTTTATTTCCTTCTGATGAAAGCTTTTTATGAAAATCATATACTTAGACCATGAGTATTTACTGGTAAAAATATTTTTGCATTCCCATTCGGATATGCTCTCTTCAATCTGGAATTCCTGCTTTCCAAAATATCTCATGCACGTTTCTCATTGCACTAGTGATCTTTGCAAGTCTATGCATTTTAAGTATGAGCTTTGCTATCCTTGTAGAAAGGCAAACCTTTTGCTTCACAAATAAATATATCACAATCTTTTTTTTCCTCCACTTGAATGTAAATCTCCTGTAATACAACCTAGATATTGCAAAGAGAAGAGTCTTGGTTTGGTTTTGTTTGGGAAGAGATTTCAGGTGGATCTGACAGTGTTGGGTAAAGCATCTTAAGGTCACACTGGCTGAGTGCACTGATTGCATCTTCCTACTTCTGTGAGCCATGCTGAAACACAGGTTTTGATGAAATATTTGTACATTATTCTGATAACCACTGCCCTTCACGTAAAGTATCTGCACCGTTCTGCTGAGGGGAAGGAAGCTTATGGCTCAGTGCACTGCTCTTATCCAAAGCCTCTGCCGTCTTCCCTAAATAAACACTAAGGACTGATGCTTTCCCTGGTGTAACACCACTGACCCCTCTGAAATTACACCAGGCATGAATTTGATCAGATTTGTCATCAAATCCATTTTGTACCAGCAGGAGCACAGACGAATGAGGCGAGCCATCCCGCAAGTCCCATCCAGGGCTTTTCAGTTGCCCTCACTATTACCCCAGGCTCCTTCCTCACCTTAGGCTGAAGGGAATGATAAGGTCCAACTTGTCAGGACTTATTACTTATTCACAAAACTATCACACCTTTGACACATCTGTCAGTTTTTATACAAAAAACGAATGAGCAAGGATGCTGAAGTTTCCTTCCAGCACACTGGAGGGCAGTCCTTTTTACCACACCCTTAAGGCTTTCATGTCAGGGCTTAGTTGCAATGACAGAGCAGTGTGAGAGAGCTATCATTTTGTCTGGCCATACTATGCTTTCCTCTGGACAGATTATACTTGCCCCCTGGTAGTTAAGAGAATTAAGCTTTCATTCTTTACATAAAGTATAAATAAATAAATGTGGTATGTAATTGTTGTAAATATATAACATCAAAGATCCAATTTATGTTAGAGTTATGGACTAGATGAAGATATATCTTTGCTTTTTCAACACTTCCTAAAATAAATTTGGCACATTGCCACATCACAGAGATCAGTCTTTTGCAGGAGCAAACAGCAATTTTTTTTGTAAAAATATGAAATCAGGAAAGGCCAAGCACAGAATAGAAAAGTACATTTTCTAATGAGTTTGTGGTCAGATCTGTAATTTAAACTTGACAGTAGAATCACAGAATTCAGATTAATATGGAAGCCACCGGGGATGTTAGGAAACATTATGTTCAATAGAATGTATGGCTAATGGTTACAAAGTACAAAGGATATGGATAAGCATGGCTGATTTATGAAAATTCTGTCTGTATACTGAATGTATTTATTCCAGCATTTGGGCTTTGGTTGCATTTAAAATTAAAAGGAAGGCTGCTTATTAATTTTACATGAGCTTTTTTGGCTATCTTATTCGGGGCCAAGCTCCAAGTGATTTGCTGCATCCATCTCTGTACACAGTCATTACATGGCTTGAACTTCAAAACTGGTTCTAGGTTTCCAATGGTATGATAATCCCGTTTTCACAGTTTCTTCTAAAAATCACCATAACTAGGAACAATGCCTTTTAATGCTTCAAATCACTAATATACCTGCAGAATAGAAAGGGCCATGTGCAACAAAGTTCTTCAGTCCCAGCATGTACATCACTGTAGTGTGAGCTTTTCCTCAGAATCCATAATGCATTCAAAACCTGAACCTCACAGACTGAAGTTCATGGCATGTTCCCACACTGGCAGTGAGTCTGTCAGACCTCGTTGAGCACATTTGGCTTGTCTATATTGCAGTTCTCTTGAATGTTGGTGACTTCTCTGTTGTAACAGAGGATGCCTAAAAAGGGCAAGGATTAAATAATAGTATTTTCCCTTTGCTTTTAAATATTATGAAAATAAATGCCTACTGGTGCCATATACAATTCGGAGCCACCTTTCATAAAGATGTTCATGTATATACATATGTGTATTTTAATCTATTCAGGTTTTAATCTATTTGGTGATTTTAGATGAATTTGGCAGAGCAGTAATCTTTAAGATTTAAAAAAAAAATTCTCTACTTGTTGTGAAAGGATGGAAGGAGGAGGATGGTGAAGAAAAGACACCCAATAAGAACCTTACCTAACAACAAGGCTGCAGAGTGAGTTCATGCATTATTAACCATAAAGAGTCCACACAGTATATCTATCTATATATTTCTCAGAGAGTGTGAGAGATGGACCATATGTGCCCCACCCATGGGAAAAGCTTCAACTGTAGCTCACAATTAATTATGAGGCACAAAGCAGTAGGAAACAGAGCTTCATTAGTTCTGTTCTTGCAAAACTAGTTATTTATGTTTTTATTTTCCTTCCATGGCACTTCTGAACATGGAAAATGTGACACTTCTTTATAGAGTTATTTTGCTACCTTTTTTCAGTCTGTCGTAAGAAAGAATGAGAACATATGTTAAATAACATAAATGGAATAGAGTTATTCTTCCTTGTGCACCTATTACTCTCCTAGTCCATATCACCTCTTTAGTAGTAGTAGTGGTAGTAATAATAATTTAAAACCCATAGACTCTCCTCAGTGATGTAAGTGGAAGTCAAGTTGTTCCAAATATTAAAGCTAACAAAAGCCGATTCAGGAAAGATAAAGTGGACTGACCTCCCCAGACAGTATTTGTCCATTAGTATCTGTGTGTTACCACTTAAACGTGATTCTCATCATCATCCTTAACATCAGTGAAATTGAACTGCCTTCCCAATTCTCACTTGGATGGGCGTGGATATGGAGAGGGGAAAAGATGGCAATTGCAATAGAAACATCTCCAAATGAGCCAGAAATATTGTGAGAAACAAGCTCTTTTCCCTGCTTTGTATTCTATCTTCATCTCCCACTTATTGGAGAGATGAATGAAGGCAGTGCACAGACAGAATAACAAAATGATCATAAAACAATTACATCATTAAAACTAACGTCATATTCTATGTCCTAATTGCTTGAAATGTGGTGGTCCAGAAATGATGCTTTAGTTCCTTCCTCAAAGTATCCTGAGTGCAGCTAAAGTCAGATCAATTTCGAATCAGCAAAAACCTTGTTCCTGTGCTTTTGTTGCAGAAAAACCTCCCCATTGCACTCCCTTTCCCATTCTTACACAACTCAGCTCATGTATTACTGCAACAGATAGCCCAACTTGGCTCCCACTGGAGACCATGGCAGGGCACCCCCTGCCTTCGACTAGAGGTGGATCTAAAGTGGAATGTGAATGAGCAGATATGTCCTGGATGTTTAAGAAATGTATTGACTCCCAGGCACTGGTTTTACACAAAGCAAAATGAAGTTAAACAATGGTGGAATAATGATTGTTGTTTTGAAAAGAAGATATCAATGGGTAAAAGAGGAGCATTCTTTCTAATTACGTGACAGGCATAACAGGATGTAGAAGTGTGTGATGAGGCCCTGCTACAGCAATGCAGCTAAGCATGGGCTTAAAATTAAGCATTTATTTAAGGGTTTTGCTGAATAAGGATGAGATCATTCACATACTTAAAGTTAAATGTATGCTTAAGTGCTTTGCTGAATCTGGGCCCAGATACATAAACCATTAAACAGTCACTTTAAGAAAGCCATGGAAAGCTGTTATACAATTTCTAGATCTTTTAAGTTACTTCTCCTACATTTCCCCCTATCTCTTTCTTATTAGCTCAACGAGGAGGTTTTTAAAGCTCCAGTTCCCCAAAAATCATAACGTTCGTTGCTGCCGGACTGTAATTCAAATTGTTCCGTGCAGCCCCAAGCATGTGTTCAAACATATAATCAAGCAAACAGGAGTCTTGCCAGTTGGAATACTGTCAGTCGCAGATGCCGCACTTTTTTTTTTTTTTTTTTAAGCATAAATAAGGAGGGGTAGAGAGGTTGATAAAAGCTGGCCTTTGCTGTCCATTTTTGGTGCTCTGTTCCCGTGGCTTGGGTTATTTGGGTACACGTTGCTTTGTGTCTGTGAGGGCTCTTTTTTTTACACCCCCTCTTTCTCTCTCTCCCCTGGTCAGAGAAGCTGTACTCATCACCTGGAGTGAAGGCTGACAGGAATGAACATAGGCAGGAAGCAGCGTGACACACACATTGTCATGCATGACTGACCAGCAGCCATCAACAGCAATTAAACATTGAGAGTACTGGATCCTTTTGGACAGGTTCAAGTTTCCTGGCACTGCCGTGATTAGATGTTTTGCACTGTTTCCCTGTAGTCAGTATGTGACACATTCCCTTTTGCTTGCTCTTTTCTGATATTTATTTTTGCACTGTCCTGGTGCTAGCATCTTCTCATGGAAAATTAATCACTTAGAAAGGGATCATTTTGAAGGAGATTTGTGAGGTGGTTTAAAGAGTAAATAGATGTAAAAAAAATCAGTTGTCTGCTGTTTTTTTTATTTAAACACAAAATTCCCCACCTTCAGTTGAACATTATAGTGTTTAAGCGTTTTTGAATAACTATAGGTGTACATGAGATTCAATGAGTGAAAATTCTGTGAATGGCAGAAACCAGCAAAGAACAACGTGGGCCTTTGGGTTTACCCAGATGACTGCAATTTTATTGTAATTTAAGACGACAAAACAAAATGCCCTTAAAGGCAAGACTGAAGTGAAGAACTGCTGCAGTTGTGCTGGGCTGTCACTCGCTTGCCCTCATTTCAGGGCTGAGATCCAGAGCAGTCCGACTACCCGGCATTTAACAAGGATCCAGACTTCCAGGGCAAGGTCTGTGGTTTGGCACGAGGTGCTGCACAGAGCAGCACCAAGCTGCAGCACCAGAGGCTGAGGCGAAAGGCCTTTTGGCACACAGCAAGGTCTCGTGCCTAATTGAATAGTCACAGGGTCTGAGGCCAGAAGGGCTCATTAAGGCTCCGTTCTGACCTCATGGATGCTCGTCCTCTCCATTCCCCCCAATTGAGTCCAGCAGCTTACGTATGATTAATTAATTGCTTCTGTTAATTTGCGGTCTCCTAGTCTCTGCAAGGATCAGGGAGGTCCACTAATAAGTTGCAAGTAACTGCCAGACTTCTGTGCAGGAAACCTTCGTGCCTACATTCTTTCCATCTTTCATCTTCCATGTGCAAGGCAGGGCTCCAAACCTGGTTTTGACCATTTGAAGTAATCAAATGAAGTGATCAAAAGTAACATGATTCCAGCATTCTGCAAGGATTAACATGAGAGGGCAGTGTGATTTAAATGGGCTGTGCTCTGCTGTGCAACCACCAGCTCAGCCAGGTCAGTGCGTTAGACTTTCTCCCTGTTAATTCCCTCTCACACAGTTAATGGGGGTTGCTCCAGCCATGCGTCTGCTTCACCTTTATATTCCTGCACTAGCATTTAGAGGCCAGAGCAACCCCGGGGCTTTGATACTACTGCCTTTCACTGATAATGCAACTCTTTAAGTGCTTTTTTTCATCAGATAGATGGCTGGGATCGTGGGGGCAGAATTAGTGCTCCTATAAGAAGTGGTTCTGAATTTGTTGTTCTCAATGGTCATTCTAGATCGGCATATTTGTTATAATAATTCCACTATTTTGTGAAGCATTGTGTATTGATAACACTAAATAAGCCTCAGAAGAACTGTGTGAAGCAGAAAATGTAATTATTATTTCACATACAGAAACAAAGGCACAAAAAGGAGGAGTGACTTGCCCAAGGTCATACAGTAAATCAGAAGTGTAAATATAGCAGGACCCCAGCCACATCTCATTTCTGCATGGTGTGGGCGCATTCAGGAAAAATAGCTCACTTGATTCTATGATCCTTTTGCAGTTTGTCAGTCTTTCTACCTTTCTCTTTGTAGGCTTCCAGGATGTCCTGATAGATCACCACAGGCACTTCTATAGACACTAAGGAAAGAGCACCAGGTGGTTAACAAAGCGATGCTTAAATTTCTGTCATCAAAGTAGATGGCCATCAAAGGGACTGGGCATCCAAGCCTGGAATGTCTTTTTTACCTGAGAATCATGTTCTGGACCTTCTGCTGATGTCTTGGAAGACTAAGTGTGGCATAAACAATGAGGCTTTGGATTTCAAGCCTAGAGGAACCACTGGACAGATTCAGAGACAGCTGTCCAAATGTAGATGAAGATGAGCATGAAAAGAGCATGAAAAATTGAATATGCACTGGAGAGAGAGCACCTAATTCATTAAGTAATTTCAATATTGACTTCTTTAGCGCTGTTAGTAAACCTATTAAGTAACAGCTGAGATGCATTGGAAGGTTTTGCTCTAAGAATTGAAGCAAAGGTATATAAGAACATAGCAAACCAGAAGATTAAAAAGTAGTACTGCATAAGTCAACTGCTAGTTGCTGACACCAATAAAATATTGTCCTTTATTATAGTCATTAGAGAACCTTTTAACAGTCATTAAAATTTCTTAATACTGTAGTAAAATTTTTAGCTGTTACCTGGAAAAAAAAGAAGGTACTCTAAACTATATGGCATGAAAATATTTCAAACAAATGCTGTCATATGATGGAAGTATTAACAAGTACTTCTTAGAGCTGATGGTCCGTTTTTGGAACACACTCAGGAAAAAAAATATATATGCATATATATTATATTTAATACAAGAACATTGAGATTTTTCTGGCAATGAAATAGGGATAAATGATTTAAACCCTTTACAGGGGAGCTGAAACCTATTAATTACAAAGTTCTGATACATACTGATGGGGCTTTGGAGTTTGTTTCAGTTCCTAGACTGTGTCTTCCTTTTTTCTTTTGCGTTCTGTTTGAAACATGTGAAAGCACAAAATTAAACTGAACAGTTTAACAAGCTACAGAAACTGTATGGTTATAGCACTAAAGAGAGTAATAGTATAGAAGTATGGTTATTGATCAGAAATGTCCTGGAAAAGAAGCAGTTTAGGTGGATAAAAGGATTTTTTTTATTATTAATTAATTAATTTTTGGACAAAAAAGCAACTGATATTCAGTGCTATATAATGTCTGCTCTTCAAGAGCAGGTTCTCTGATGGGCACACAAAGCCAAGAATTGTACTTTTAACACTGTAATGGCAGCAGTGTTTCTCTACTTTGACAGAAGTTTAGTTTGTATGAGCTTGGCACAGGACGTGTGAGACTAACTGTAAGATTTTTTGATTCGAAAAGACCGGGAGCTTAGAGAAGCTTCCTACCTCCTCTGTGTGCTGCAAAGAATCCACCATTACAATAAAACTGCATCATATTCTGATGTATTTTATATCATGACTGGTAGGAGAAGGCACAACACATCTAACTGCACCAGCAAGGAGGATTAAGGCAAACAGAGCATAAAGTTCTTAAGCAGCATGTTGGCTGGGGAGAGGGGTAATGACTTGAGCCTGGTAACATCCTCTGAGACCTTTAAGAGCCTTAACTATTCAGGCTGAACACCATGGGAAAGAGAGCACTTTTGGAGCTGCGGTGCCCCACAGAACGGAGCGAGAGAACTGATGAGAGGGAAGACTGACCAGCGGCTGCAGAGTTGTCAGCAGGTAATTTCTTACCTAAGAGTACAGAGAATCTCTGTTCATTGCTCACAGCTCTGACTGCAGAGTGGTCTGGTACAAACACTCTCAGTCTTGGAGTATCTGTTTAAACACCAACAATAGGCTAGTTTCTGATCTTATGTTTAATCTTATGTACAGTTAGTAAAAATGATATCAAATATATTCCCACTCTCATAGCAAATCATTTTTATTAAAATGCACAATCCACATTTTTTTCTCAGCTCTGAAAAATCTTTTTGCTTCAGATCCATTTGAGGAAGGAATTCTCATGGCATCCTCAAAGACACAGGTGACACTCAAGAATTTATTTTTTTTTCACTTTGCACAAAAGTTTGGTGATGGATCCAATCCAAGAGCGATATACCTGTTTTCAATCGCTCCTATCCTATACATAATTTTCATCATTTTTGGGGCAGCCAAACTTTCCAAATTTAGGGTTCAGGTTTTATCTGTGTCACAGCTTGATGCAAGGTAAACAGGTGCAGGAAGACAGTGCTCTGCCACAGATCAGAGAATTGGGTAGGGATTTATTAAAGTTGAAGTAAGCAAACGGCCTTAAAATGTACTATGTCCAACGAGGTTCATGTATCAGCATGTCTTGGGAGTTCATCCTGCCCTTTTCAGTATTCTGTGAATGAGTGCTACAGTACAGAGGCAATGGGACTTTCGGGGAAAACTTCCTGATTTGTCTCACAGTTAGGACCACCTTATAGATCTGATTTTCTTTAATAACAAGGAAAGTCACTGTGAAAATTTCTAGGAGAGAAATTTTCAGAATATTAGATGAACAATTTAAGAAAAGCAAATAGAGATGAAGGATGCCTTAGCCTGTTTCTTGTAATTTTAATTCTGTTTTATATCCTCATGCCATATTTCACCCTAAGAGAATACTCAACCAGCTTGGCAACATGGAACATCGCAGTTCCATTGAAGTGCTCAAATGAGGAAAAATAAAATTGCTCCCCATGGGCACAGAAAAAGAAACGTAATTTAGGTCAGTGTTAGTGATTTAACAGTGTTTTGTCCACATCTCCAGCTCACCAGAACCCTCCATGTGCTACCTGTTGCTACCAGTTGGTGCTTACCCTGTCCCTACTTCTGCCAACACCAGGCACCTTACAGACAATTACGAATCTCAGGAACATGGATAAGGTTATTTTGTTTCACTCCTTCCACAAAGCACATAACTGAGCATGGCAGTGGGGTGGTAGTGCGGACTAGGATCTCTTTTAGCTCTGAGGGCCGCCTTTCCAGTGTGTGCACTGTTACTACCTAGTTTAATTAACATCTGTGCCAATCAGAGCAGCTGCCTATAAGATAGAGAAGGTTAGCCGAGCATTCAAGAAGATAAATGAGACAAGGGGTTGCCAGGGGGATGGTATGTCAGACACGTGCCGTGGCTGCAGCGTGCATACACATTCCCATTAGCCCTACTGCTCTTGAGTCTGCGGGCAGAGTCAAGGCTTTAAGGCAGGGATGATACATACTTTTGCTTCACATTTTTTATCTTTAAAAATGTAAATACAGAGGTACTGGATATTCTGAAAGGGTCTGCAACTCCATCCGTTGATTATAACCCTGTAGGAACAGAGCATTAAAGTGGCTAATAGAAACAATTAAACATTTTGCATCTGAGAAGGATTTCAAGACTATGTATGGTGTCCCTTCAGCAGCTCTAGGAATACTAGAGCTGCCTATGTTCAAATGCCAAAATATCTCAAAACTAGAAACTGTAGAATATCTTGCAAATTAGGGTCCTCTGTTCCAACCGTATGCATCAAATCCCATGGTTTCATGAACCAGCGGGTGCTATAATAACATCGAAGTGTCTGAGCTTATGTGCCTTAATTGGAGTGCTCTTCACAAACCTTAACAACCTTCAGTATTGTTCTTGGATTTTCAGGGTGTTTATCCATTTTTAAAAAAATTATTGAGAAAACAAGCTACACTGAGAATGTCATATTTGGACATATTAGCTTCAGAATGATTGTAGTAAAATCTTTATGCTCCAGCACCTTAACAGCATTGCAATGCAATAGTCATAGGGTCTAGGCATACAGTGGAATAGTTTTACCATCACAATCTTGCATCCAAATGGCCTGATAAGACAATCCCTATAGACATGCAATGAAATCCTTTCCTCCAGTGACAGCGTCACAAACTCTAATTGTTAGGCATTATTCTTTCTTTGACATTGACATGAAATCTGTACTACAAAACACAGATATCATGCAGGTTTACATTGCATTAGCACACTTTTTAGAATTATTATTTACCTACATACTGATGCTGAAGTTGTACAAATGTCTTGGCTTTTCAATGTTTTCGTGTCCTAAGTACATTACAATGGTTTTATAGGGAAAAAATCTTGTTCATCTAGATTTGAATAGGGAAACATTAGCAGTGATCTTTAAAGCATTCAAAGAAATTGTTTGCAGTTCTACAATAGAAAATAATTTCTCCTCTTTCTTTTTTTTTTTCCCCCAGAAGCCTAAAGTGTTCCTACAGGAAGTAATCTCAGGTTTACTTACAGCAGTATTTGCATTCTATTTTCCTCCATACCCTTTCAAAAATAATGCCTTTGCAAGGTACTCATGAACAGTAAGATAAGAGCTACTGTACACTTCTCTAAAGTTTTTTCTGAAGACAATATTGACTCCCACTTTCACTTATGCATCTGCAGCAAAGACAAAGTTACAACAAGTTATAAAGGTGGGGGGGTTTAAAAATATTTCTAATTTCCTCTCATCATTTCTTTGGGAGTAGAAGATAATTGGTCTTGGAAGCTGAAGCACACAGAGAGTATTACTATGCTTAGCTGTACTATTGATTTGCAGTATAGTCACTTTGCTCCAGTAAAGGCTGGGCACCTCTGTGGAGAGCAATACAGGCCTCTGAGGAGAAAAGAGATGTACATACAGAAGTGGACAAAGACATTTGTCCTTTTACAGTAGATGTACAGTCTAAGGGAATGTTGTTTCTAAGGATGAAAGCTGAATGAAAGGACCATCATGGCTCCAGTCAAAACAAAAAAAGCCTCCCTTTGTCGGTATTCTCATCTACTTTTTCATGTACCTGCATCCAAAAAGGGATCAAAGTTGGGAGCCACCGTGGCTGCACAGGGCAACCTGAACAAGTGGAGAAAACCTCTTCTTCAGTGAGTCTCCCAGGGAACCTTGATTTGTACCTTGGAGAAGACCAGGGAGAATAGATTCATCATAATGGGTAAGTCCTAAACTTCACATGGGCCAGAAAACTAACCTTGTCCTAGTAATGACTCTAGTAGGTATTAGATGGAGACAGTGGAAATCACCCTGGTACATCTGTAAAACTGGGCAAGACAAGAGCCTCTGGAGATATATGCTTAATACCTGGAGGATGTTGGTGTCCAGCAGTGCAGCTCCTGCCTGCCAGACCTTCCCTGGGGGAAACATGAGGATGTCTTGCTCTAATGCAAGATTTTGCTTTTCTGTAGACTTTGATCCACAGATCAAAGTGATATTTGCACACGGTTGCGCACGGTCCATGTGGTGGTAAACTGTAGGCAACAGAGGTGGTCTGAAAGAAATTTTGCTGACACCTGTACTACCTCTTATTGGGCCGTGCCATCAAAGGTTGTGTCAGCAGCTAATCTAGGTTTAAAATACTTAGTTTTTCCTTCTAGTGAGCAGGCTGACACTGACAAAAATCAAGACAAAATACAAGCCTGTTTTTGACTACCAAAAGAGAGTGAGGGTGTTCCACAAAGTCCACTGCACACTTGACCATCATTGTTGATTTCATTTGCAAGATGCTACTCCAGCAGTGCTGAGTAAGCAGTACAAACTCTCTAATAAAACATTCTAATAAAGAAAAGTTCCAGTGAGTGGCAGGCACTTAGGCTGAAATGGGAGTATTGGTCACATGGGAGTATATGGTTGAAACAGGAATGCTGGCAGATGAAGATAAAAGAGGCACTGCCACCACTTTCATGGTGAAAATGGTGTGGTTTTTATCTTAGAATAAAGCTATGTCAAAGGTTTTGCATTTGAGTATTTTTACCCACATAGAGAAGAAAAAGTCTTTTCATTAAAGAGTCCCAAAGTGTTTTAAAAATGCTTTGGTGCCTTACTCTAAATTTAATGGTGCGAGTACATTTGCAGTGAACTCATTTGGGGTGCATGCATGCATACTTTGTGGCTAATGAAGTCATCAGTAGTTGCTTGGCATTACTGGATAACTAAACAGCTACTACAGCATTGTTGTGAAGAAGTTATAACAGCCTGGGGCAGCCCTATTTTATGCATCTGAGTTTTCCCAGACTAATTCTGCATTCATGAACAATTGCCATTATTATCTGGAAGCATGAAGCTCCCAATTTTTTACTCTTTTCTCAACCTCTTTGGAAAATGTCCCCATTTTCCCTGTTCAAATAAATAAAGTGGAAGTTACCCTCCGAGATATGAAGATGCAGGGAGGGGATGGTGTACAGACGAACACAAAGTCTCTCAAAGGGCAAGTCACTTTTTAATCTGTCTTATGATAGAAGCACTTTTCAGATGAATCATTATTCAAATACACTGTATCCTGTATCAGAGTAACTTAGTTGTTTAATTCACTAATGTATCCACTTGATGTCACTGTCACTGCCCAGTAGAACTGTTAATGTCAAAGGGTTTTCTGGTCATAGACTTTGCACCAATAAGTTACTGAGCTGCACAGACAGCCACCTTTTGGATTCTTCCAGGTAGCTTTATCCCTGTGATGGTCCATTCTGTTGATATGGAGACTTTCACTTCCTGATCCTGTTTATTCTTGTTTTGCGTCTCCTTAAAATACAAATGCTCATTTTTCAAGGTTGTATTTTCTTGCATAGAAACATTCAATTATTTTATTTTTTTGTAAGTACAGAAAAACCTTGTAGCATTACCTTAATGGTTTGTTACTACCCATTTCTTCTTAAGGATAATGCCAATATTGAGAAGTCAGTGAATGGCATTTATTTATTTCTTAACAGCATGAAGCTGTGTCAGGGGAGGTTTAGGTCAGATATCAGGAAAAGAGTTTTCATTCAGAGGAAGGCTGGGCACAGGAACAGAATCTCCACAGAAGTGGTCACAGCTCAAAGTGTGTCTGAATTCGAGAAGCATTTGGACAACACTCTCAGGCATATGATGTAATTCTTGGGATGTCCTGTGCAGGCCCTTCCAACTCAGAAGATTTTATGATTGTGTGTTGTGTGATCTCCTGGTATTCTCTGATTATCATTGGACTTCTTAATTGTAGGATGAATGATCCAGATTTTGCAGTTTTCCTCTTCTTCTCATTCCGGTATGCAACCTTCTCTTCCCACCATCTCCTATAACTTTGTTTAACTTTAAGGAAGCAAGAAGGTGATGTTCATCCCTTCCCTATATATTTCTTTTCATAATGAAAACAGAATAGAATAGATATTTCAAAAAACAGATAAAACCTAATTTTTGCTTATTTTTGCATCCTTCTCTTCTAGACTTATCAGACTGAGATTTCATGTGAAGGGGAGTAGAGCACTTAACTACTTTAAGCTGGCATTTAGGCAATCATCCACAGCAAAACACAGCTATTGCATGTGAAATGTTCCTTGCCAAAGCCCGTTGGCCAGGACCAGGTTCTCTGAGGACAGCTGTATCCCGGTTTAACAGGCCTTGATCCTTTCATTGTTGTCTTCTTGCTGCCTGGATAACAAACGCTTTCTGTCAGTCTATAGCTGTGTCTTCCGTGACAGAATAAAGATATGACCTGACAAAACTGGTGCAATATGTGTTTTGCTCCTTGTTCTGGGTGTCAGCATCTTAGCTCTACTCCTACCCCCTCTCTAATGCCACCCTGTTGAAGCTCTTGAAAGGGCTGGAAAGCTGAAGAACTGACACATGGTTCTGCATGTTTGTACACGGGACTTTATTATTTTTGTGCGCATAGGTATTATTGTGGGGGGTGGAAAATAAGACTGTAAGCATTTCATGGAAACATGCACTCAGAGCCAAATCCTCATTAAAAACTGCCTTAGCATCCAGGCCAGGAGAGAATTGCAGGCAGAAAGATTATTTGTGTGTACTGCTCTTTCAGAGGGTTACTGAGATTCACGTTCCTTTCCACAACATCTCAGACAGTCAAGCTTTGCTCTAAGAGGAATAGCCAAGATTTTCCCCTGTGCAGCTACAGCAGCTTTACACTGCCCCAGAAGACCAAAGCAACCTTAAAACTGGTGAAGCAGGAAATAAGAGGATTATATTATTTCGAGAGACAACTTAGAGATGGCATTCTCAAAATCAACACCTCACTTTGCTGCCAAAATAGGATGCATGGCAATGGTACTGCTTGCCCCACTTCACCCTCAGCTCTTGCACTCCTGCCCTCTGGGCTGTAGCCGGTGTTATTTAGAGCTGCCCTTATGCTTGGATCCAGAGGTCTTGCTTGGCATGCAGCCATCCCAGGCTCTGAAGATAGCAGAGGCCAATGTTTCTGCCCTGAGCTGTGCACTCAGGCCATAGCAAATGATCAAGATCAAAGGTTTTGTCTTTTTTCTTTTCAAAGCTTTGGGGTTAAATTCTTTCCTGTGTGAGGACTCCCTTCAATATGTTCTTATGAGCTGTTTTAAAGGCATTTCACTCCCTCCCTGTGGACAATAGTAATTACCAAGTGGTGCAAAACTGTAATGTCAGAATAGACCATTAGTGGATGGCTGTAGCACTACACTACTACACCCAAATTTTACCCTTCATCATGTAATAGGAACAAGATAAGGACCCACATGAAAAAAACTCAAGTCTGGCAGGCTTAGGTGAGTGCCATTTCTTTTTTCCTTCAAAATGTTAATTCTTTATGAGGTATTTGTGGCCTTATTGGCATTCCTTTGCATTACATGAGCAGCACAAGGAAGCTGGAACTATGGAGAGACCCTGGTTCGTTGCCATAAGCAGGGCAGCAGATGTACCACTGTCCTCATAGCAATCTGCTTTATTGCCTTGTCAGCTAGTAGCAGCTGCAAATATGGCAATTTTCCATGTTTCACCCTATTCCTCACTGAGGTGTGAACTTGCACACCCAGCTAATGCTGTTTAAATGTTGGTAAAGATAGAGCTGGGTTTTATTCCATTAGTTTAGTGTCTCTAGTCTTGTTTGTGGGATTGAGGGTGAAATAAGATGTGAAATCTGAAATGAGGAAAACTTGTTTGTGAACATTAAGGGGAAAAATGGGAGAGTGAATAAGTTTTAAAATTTTATTCCTACCAGTTGCAAAATTGCAGGAGAATGAAATTTCCTAGCACAGAACGAGTCAAAAGCCAGTTGTACCACAAAATTTTGTAAAACATGTGTTACATCTAGCTCATCCACTACAGGTTTCTGCATGACCTGGCTCACTGTGCTTCTCAGTGTAAAGGATTTGGCTCAGAAGTCTGACAAATCTTCCTGCATGGAAAGTGAATTCTTCAGGGCTTCAACTGCTCTGCAAGGCGTGGCCCAAATATGAAGGAATAATCGACAGGTTTTCAAAGGTACAGTTATAGAGGTGCATCATACAATGTTTTCTGAATGCTGTCAACTAATTTTAAGGATCCGTTAGGTTTTTCTTCCCTGTATTAATATGCTTTGAGAATACCATACTGAGAATGCCTCTGCCTGGCCCAGGGTCTGTGGATAGCAAGATAACTCCCAGTCTATTCTTTGAGACAAAGTAATGAGTTTAGAATATTACAAGAAAAATGGATTTTTGACAAACTGGGGTAGAAAAGATTAAGCTCAATGTTAAGACACTTTAACAACACGTTGTCTCTGTTCACCCCAGCAGAGTGAACGACAGCTATTAAAAGCTGGTCATAGAGATGGGGTATGTTTTTCTACACCTATCAGAAAAGTTTCTTCATGGAAAGGGTTCTCAAGCACTGCAACAGACTGCCCAGGGAAGTGGTTAGGTCACCAATGCTAGAGGTATTTGAAAGATGTGTAGTTGTGACACTTAGGGACATGGTTTATTGGTGGGCTTGGCCATGTTGAGTTAACATTTGAACACGATGCTCTTAATTTTCTTTTCCAACCTGCATTATTTTGTAATTCTATTCAGCTGACTCTACCTAAAAATAACACTAGCTAGTCTTATCTCTAGCTAGTCTTGTCTCTTGTACATTTATCTCAGACTTCCTTGATCCTGTATAACCATCAAATATTTCATGTGGTCTGCAACACTCCACCATCTGATTGCCCTCGAGGTGTTTACAATTAGAAAGGACATTCATAAATCCTCCTTTCAGAATCTAAAAGGAGAGTAGCTAGAATAATTTTGTTTTGTTTTTTTCCCTCATGCTTTTGTGTGAGAAATGAGCTGCAGGGGGCAGCTGGGAACATGCATAAACACGGTCATGAGGAAGCAATCTCTTTTTTTTGAAATAGTACAAAAGTTGTGCTCAAACTTATTGAGCAGTCTTTCATCAGTCCAGCTCTAATTCTGGGTCCTGGAATTAGGTTTGTGAAAGCAATGGCTGAGACGCTTTCTTTCAGCCAAGAGCAGCCTCAGGAACAGCAGATCTCTCCAATTTACGGTTGCTTCCATGTTTCCCAAAAGAACAAATAAAACTGAATCTATTTCTTAATCTATGAGACAAAAAAGGTCTGTGTGCTCCAGCATTAGGCATACCATGAGGAGAAGAGGAATTTCTGCTCTGAAGGAGCAGTGTGGGAAGCAAATGTCTGCATCTGATCCAGGCTAGAGAGACGTCACTTGCATTTTCAGGTTTTCTAAAGTCTCAAGTGTCCGACAGCCTCTGGCACCAGAGAGTGTAGCAATGTAATGCACCACTGCAACTTTTTAAGAGCTGCTTCAGCTGCACAAGGCAAGTGCTCCTGCAGTGCCAGGCAGTGCTGGACAAAGCACAGCTTCACTGGCAGGCACTGTCCTGCCACCAAGGCAGAGCAAGAGTGTGAGGGGAGAGAGCTCACACCCTGCCTCCAACAGGGTGTCAGTGATCGAACGCTTAGTGGGAAGGATATTGCACCATATGGAAATGAAGTAATTTGTTTACGCCCCACCAGAAGCAAGACAAGGAGGCATTTTCAGAGAACACCTGGCGGGTTACTGCACCTCCTGGGTTACTGCACAGCCCCTCAGTGGCTCTGGGAAGAGTTGGACAGCTTGTCCTCACCACCCAGGCCTGTCGAGCTCTTATAAGCTCTCTCTCACACAGCACTGTCCTCCTGCAGGAGCTCTTTTCCAGCATGCCTTCCTGGGACAGCTCTTCCCATTTGGCAGAGCCAAGCAGCTGCACCTTCAGCAAGCTGCTTCCCAACCACCTGCTGCCTGTTTTGGTGGTCCAGCTGGTAAACATTCCTAGGCTTTCACCCGATCTGCCTCTCCTTACCCCCGAGGTGACGATATGTTCTCAGAAGGGCCTCAGATCCATGGCTAATGAAGCAAATTTTTCTTGGAACTATTTCCTGAATATTGGCAGCCTTATTCCTTCACATCTTAAAAACAAACGCAGATTTTTAATGTCACTGAGCACAGAGTTTGTAAACTCAGGAAAACTCCTGCATGTCAAAGATGATAGTACTACCACTGTATTCCACAATGAGTTTTCCCTAAATCCCCACAATATACTGAGTTCTGAGTTTGTTTTAAAACTCCTTCTTTTTTTCTCAATGCCCTTAACAGAGTATATAAACAGTGACTAAGCCCTTTCTGAGCTAATTCCTTTCCCTACCCAGTTTTCAGAAGGCAGGCGTGGAGACCTCCCACCCTGCAGCCATTATCCCCACATCAAGCAGTAGTAACGCCATGGCAGAGTCCTGCTCCCAGCCTGCTCCTCATAAGGGAGCTCACCCTTAAGGTTACTCACTGCCCATACATTAAATGCAAGCTCTGGCCATCTGTATTTTTTATCATACGGTGTGAGCACCAGCTAACTGCTCTGGCTGACAGGTGGCTGTAAATCAGGACTAAAATGACTGTTTAACGAGGAAGCAAAGCCCTGCTGATCAAACTGAGCAATCCAGGGTGGAACTGCCCTGCTGCCAGCAGGTAAAGTTTCTGATGAAGTCACTCTTCCAGTCTCCTCGGAGTGAGCCATTGCACCAAGGACAACCACTTGTGTCTAGGCTATCTTAACTGAGTTGTGACAAGCTTTTATTTCAACAAGGTTATTAAGGTAAGCTGAATGGCTGGAGATTTTTTTCTCTTTATCTTGTAGTCAAATTTGAGGAAGCCTATTTAAAAAACTTTGTCTTCTTTGTTCTCCATATTTCTGTGTGTCCCCTTTTGGATGTTGTGAGGAGATTGATATTTTGTTTTGGTTTTAATATGGAAAATCCAAGGCTGGAAAACACTCTGTTCAACTTCAGAAATCTTGGCTTATGCATTTTTCAGAAAATATACTTTTGTGCTGGATCCTATGAAAAAATACATACACTGTAAATGTTTTTTTTTTCTTGGTTGGCAAATATGTTTGCATCTCTGAGTAACAGGACCACACATTAAATCCTGGAAAACATTGCAAATAATTGCTGAAAAAAAAATATTTTACCTAAGATACCTGAAACCAATGATTTATTTAATTTTTAGTTTCTACTTTTCTGATTAATTCTGAGCTTTCTGACTGGCTTTGTATCTTACTTGTGTTGATCTGCTCTGTGTTGTTTGATTTTTTTTTCCCTATTATATTTTTAGTTGCTGCTTGGTCATATTCAACCTCTAACATAAATCACTTATTGTATTTTGAAAGTTGGATAATGTGTTTAATGCTCCCAACATTGAAAATACACATCTGTTTTGATGTTAGGTGCATCATACCAGTAAATAGCATCGTTTATCTTAATATTTTTCACTTCATAAATAAATGAGTAATGAGTTTACATTCATAGAGGCATTTGTAAGCAGCATGGTTTGGTGGTTGCTTTTTTTTCTTTTTCTTAGCTTTTTACAGCACTTTGTTAGTTTATACAGAAGTTTTGCTTTTAATTTATTATTTGTTTTTGGGGTTTGGGGTTTTTTTCAAATTTCTGAGGATTCATGAACTTCTCTCTCCCTTCGCCCTAATATTGTGACTCCACTATGCCTCCAATCAAGATATATTTATACTTTGTGCCTAGCATGGTCATTTCTGTGGTTTGTGGTGGTGCATTCCTAAACAGCCCATTGAACTTACTCTGTCCCTGGCCTGTCCAAGCACAGAGCTGCCATATATGTGTCTCTGCCAAGGGAGGAGGATGGGGGTAGCTATCTTCTTTTCCATTTCTCTGCTGATGCCAATTCAGTGTGGGAAGGGGATGCAACAATCTAGTTATTGGGTTAAGTACCAAAGCTGCAATTTTTATTGAAATACAATAATTCAGGCATCAGTGGCGCCTGGTAGATAATAGAGCCCATGGTAGTAAGTGTTCATAAAGCTTGAGGCCACCACGTGCCCTGGGCTGAAAAACAATGTGACCCTCCACAACCCTTCCCCTCACTGCCCTTCTGTCTCCCAAACCACAATATTCTTGTCAAGCTGTTTAACAAGAATCATGTTTCCTCATGGTAAGTGCACTATTTTACACTCTTCCTCCTTCTCCCTTTGTAGGTATATAAGGCTAGAAGCAGGGTCTTTTGAAACAGTGCCTGTACTATCAAGACATTTATTTCATATTCTGTTTAAAAATATAACAAAACCCCACTCTGAGGTAGAAAGAAAATTGTGTTGCTATCCCTGTTTACTAGAAGACAGCTCAGGACTCCTCTATCTGTGAGTCTCAGAAACTTAGTTCCAGTTTGCAGACTAAATTTATTTGGCTCATCACCCATTTCTTAATATGTGAACACTGTCCTCAAGCTTAAGCAGCTCTTTTGTCTCCCTGATGTCTACTTACAATGACATGTTAGGAAACATCAGTTATTTACAGCCTTGCTCTCTTTCTATTAGACATACCAAGACCTTTAATTTCCCCAAAGCGTGTCCCTGCTATATAAAACTGACTAAGAGGTTTGTGGAGTCATGCAGCACCTGGCCTAACATCACCACATCCTCCTAATTTCATGTCTGGCTCCTACAATACTGAGGAAGGTGTTACTTCAGCTCTTAATTTACTTCTAGCAGATAAATTCCCTGATAATGAGAATCTTCTTCCTACTTTCAAAGATGACCGTGAATGACTCTTCCCACAGAGGTAGTCCTCAGATCAGAAATCAGATCTGATGCTAAAGGCATCATATGATGTTGGTACCAACCCAATCATTACTATTTGCTTCCTAATTTTGGTTTTTACACACTGTCAGATTTGCATCTGTAATCATCACTAAATTAAGAAAATTAAATTAACAGCACCAGACTGTGTAGGAAGGGAAAATAGGAATAGTATATGTTCTATGTTTCTTTTCAGTTGGCTTCTACTTTCTTGTAATTAATCACTCAGATTCTGGTGACACTCCTGGAAAAAGTCCCATATTTTATATATTTTTAATATATATTTACATACGTGTGTGTTTTTCTTATTTTATGTCTATAAAAGAAAAGTGTATGTATAGAGGGAGTTAGAAATTTTCTGTCTGACATTAATGCCTGTAGTTCATAATTCATAATAGATGCATGAGAAAAATACAATTTTCTGTCAGAGAGACAATAAGAACACACTGGTCGGAGAGACTGAACATCACTAGACAACCTCAGTTCTATCCTTTGCTTTCCTTGCACATTTTCGGGAGATACCGTGTGGTAGTAACATGACCACAGAGGATTCAGAAATGCTACTGCTGGGCCAACAGACAGCATGTAGAGCAGGTTTGTCATTACAGCCATACGTTTCCATTTTCTAATGGCTCAGAGTCAGCACTTCAGGAAGGTTGTACTAATGAACAAGCCCAGAGCTCCAGAGTATCCTGAAAACAGATAAATGTCAAACTTATATTTCTCGTTAAACTTTAAGGGCCGCTGCACTTCCATGGGTTGGTGTTTCCAGTCACACGAGTACTTGCATCTCAGACCAACTGAATTTAAGGGAGTGCAAACCAGCCTGGCACAACAGATGCAAAACTTCACAGATGAAATGAGTTTGGATGATCTTGGTCCTCCAGAGCACATGAATACAGGCAATAAAACAGCAACACACTGGCACCAGCTTCTCACTTCCAGCTGTGGGAGGCCCACTGGGTGGAAGAAGAAAGAAATACGTCTTTCTGGGGCCAGCAGGGGTGGTGGCCCAAGGTCAGGTGTGATCCTCAGCAATGGGTCAGTGGATGTTATGACAGTCTCATCGAGCAGCTGTTCTCCCTCTTTCTAAGCTATCCTAGGAGAAAAGGTGGAAAAGTCTTGTGTACATTTTATTTAATGGCACCTCTCCATAGTGTCAGTGAACTTGAGATCTGATCTTGCAGCCGGCAGTGTGTAAGCACTGATGACACTCTGCCTGGAGCCGTGGTGAAGTCCACGGAGCTCGGTGTGGACACAGCAGTCTGGCCATGTGGTATCAATTTCAGGACCAGAGCCTGGAAAGAGATTGTTTTACATCTTTAATGCAATTTCAAACCTGCAAGTAAAGCAGAGTAAATGAATTAATGAACTAAAGGTACCTAAAGATTCAGGAGTTGCTATTATGTCTCTCTAGCCCAGCTGCAAGCAAAAAGCATTTCTGTACCTTGCGTCAAACTAGGCAGGCCAAAAGCGTATGATATTTTTAGCGGTGATGCAGCACACTCTGCAACAGTGCTTCTTCAAGAAATGTGGTGTTGTGCATCCTGCCACTGTACATATGCACACTAATATAGATTTGCCTGGATCTTTTATTCTTTCTTAATGGATAGTGACTTCTTTCTCTATTGTATAAAAATGTCTCTTGACTAAATTCCTTGAGCAATGAAGCAGTTTAAATTTTTTTTCACCTATATCCTGATGGACAGCAAAATCCAGGGTGTGACAAATGGCACCTGACATCCAGGAAGGAATATATCCTTAAGAATAAATCTATATCTCCAAACTCTCTCTAATTTTATAGGACAGCCTTTCATTCTAGATCCATATCTCCTGCAGTTTTACAAAGACCAGATCTTATTTCTCAATTCCTGTGAATTACAAGCATTAAAAAAGTTCAGTTACAAAACTAAGTTTCTGTTTACTTCAGAAACCTGGTTGAAGTTCCTTGTCATTCCTCTGTATTTAGTCTCAGAATGCAAAATGTAACTTGGAAATATATCTGCAGTTTGGGTTGGAGAAGAAAGAAGGGCAAAGAACTGACTCATCAGAGGTATGTTTTTTATGTAGCCCAAGAGATCCATCTATTTTAGTTCAAGTAAGAATTAGTCTTCTAGGGTGGAGAAGGTGGAGAAGAAAACCTAGATTAAGGCATTATAGTATTTGAATGTGACCCTGTCCATGTTATTAGTAGATTTGTTGGAATATTGTTGGAATATTTAGCAGTTGTTACCGAAGTGCTGGAGAAGAGAGAAACTGACATTACTTCCTTTAAATGTGCGACAGAGATTGAAGTGTGCTGTTCCTTAGTTGTTATAAATGACCAAAAGTTTTGTGTAGGGGCAGATAGATGTGGCTATAAACACTCATCCACACTCTGTGTTTCTAAAAACTCTCATTATGATATTATATCAACAGCTGTGATATATGGACATTAATTTCCTTGCTGCAGCTATAAATCATTCTTTTTATAACACTGAGAACGCTTCATTCCCTGCTGCCTTCATATGGAGGTCCTAAGTTTTCTAATCGGAGAGGATTTAATGTTTCCTCATTTCTCTTTATAATCTGAGTGATATCTACAATGTGGTTTTTTTGGTTCATCGTTATTTCATTGCAGAATTTTGGAGCTATCCAAAGTATTGAAATAAAAAGAAGAGGTAACAGGGAAAACTGATCCACCTCTGTGGATCCTGTCTGGATTACTCTGTGTCTTTTTCAGATGCAGATTTTGTTACCTTTGATAAGAAGCAAGTTTTTAACTGGGGTTTAAGAGAAGAAACTTACAGGGCAGGGAGTGTGGGTGTTGCACAAGCCATACATGCTTTACCTTGAAAAACCTGTCAGCGGTTTGCAAACATGAATACAACAGAAAGGATGTCTGAGAGGTGGGTCAGAAGTTAACAGGATTTTGCCCTACTATGGAAACTTAAGCCGCAGATCGGAAAGTGTTTATGTGATATCACAGTTTGAGTGACAACTGTCAATAGGTGTTGGATGGAGGTGAGGTCAGTATAGATTTTTTCAAAGGCTGTCTGCTGGTATTGCCTGTCACGAGGTAGCTGTCATTTTGAAATCACTCCATACATTCCATAAATGTAAGGCATCAGCATGCTGGCAGAAACACTGAGGCAGCAACTGCTATGAATTTATTTTTTAGTGACGGTGGTATTCTCCAAACTGTAGTGAATGTAAATTTTCTACACTTATAAAATATTTGGGAGGCCCCATAGATTTAGTAAAAACATTAATTAAGGTATTTTACTTAAATTTGTGTGTGTTTGGTAAATTTATTGTGTGCAAATCGGTTCTAAGACTTTTAATTAAGTACCCCAATGTATTTTATGTTTCTTTTAATGGACAGAAAATGACTTTTGCTCAAACGGGCTTCATTGTACAGTGTTATGCATTTTTCATCTGATGTGGGGAAAAATCAATTATTTTAAGAGTTCTGTTCTTCTGGCAGTTCATTTAAGTGAATTCTTACTGTGTTAAATGATCATCAGTATTTTCTTTTTACATAGCAACTCTTGTAAAAGTATTGTAATGCACACAAAGACGTGTAATTTGCCAACACGTAGAGAACATTAGTCTTGTGCCTTTTATGGACTCATGAACCTCTCAGTTTCAGCCTCAGTGCTTTAATTTCTATTTGGGTAAAGTTTGTGGGGAAATGAAAATGAAAGATTAAGTAATACCAAATTGCTCACAGATTTGAATATATCTTTTATTTATTGCAGCTAAGGGGCTGTAATTCTGATTAACCCATTTGTCTCGCTGTAATTCCAACAAGTCCAGTGGAATAAATGATTAATTGCCTTCATGTGACCTCAGAATCAGATCTGCAATAGTTACAATGTGCTTTGGGTTGTGCAGAAATATTTGTGCTGAAAGTAACACCCATATCTGTAATAAAACTTCAAAGAAAAGTTAAATCTGACTTTGTTGCTACTGAATTATGGTTTTGACGAACATATGAGTAAAAGATTAATTTGACCTTTTGTCTAAGATTCTGAATCTTATCTTCCGAAGCCATAGAAAGAACTAAGGGCTTCTACCTTATCTCAAATGCTGATTTCTTTTTAAGTCAAGGGCTGTTTCAGATGGTTGCTTTCACCAAATCATACATTTCTTGATATTTTCAATGAGGAAAGGGGATAAAACTTTGAGAAAAAAGTTCCTAAAACAATCATATGCTTTTCACCTGTCTTCATAACTACGAAATGAAAAGGGCAATTGTTAACAATGGCAAGTTCAGCAGGCTGCAGTAAATCTTGCACATATTGGTGTGCAAAGTATTATTCCAACACGGAAAAGAGTGGAAACACATTTCAAGTATTAATGCACCAAGTTTTCCATCCTGCTAACTGTCCTTGTTTTGTTATTAGACTGAATTTGTATTAATTATAGTATTAATTTGTATTAATTATAGTATTATAAGGGATTTTAGTAAAAGTTAGCCTTTTTGAAAATATTTAAAGCTATTTCCCAAACATGAAAATATCTTGAAGATAAGAATTTTTAATGTATTTCCAGGATAATGTTTTCAGAACTTTAAGTCACACTTCCTAATCCTAATTTTCTATGAACAGTCACAAACTATTCAAAATGTCAGGTACACAACAGCACTCCCCTTAGAATTAAAGTACTGCTTCATGTGTTGAAATCTGGGGGATGGGAGTTTTGTTTTGTTTGGCTTTCATTTTTAAAAAGATGCAGACCTGTGACTTGGGTATGCTGCAGGTTCCTTCAGGCTTAATTTTACAATGTTTACATCGGAGCAGCTCAGGAAGAGCCAGATGTCCAAGAGTGCAGGCTCAAGAGGTCTGATGATTCATGGAGGGATGGGGTCAGATGTTCCTGTCCCAGTGATTCATCCTTCTTCTGTCCTGGCAACCAACTGGGTGGCATGCCCAGAGCTGAGGGTCTGGTACCATTGTTTAAATCATTATTGATTTCAGTTTACACGAATATCCCTGGCTGTGAACTGCTGCAGCTGAGGGCTCTGATTCACAGTCTCTGTCAGACTTTAAAATGGTGGCTAAAGAGTTTTCCGAGCACAACAGCTTCCTTGCCAAGTGCTTCTAGTGCCACACAACTTGGGAATCAGATCCTGAAATATTTTTCTACCTTTTTATGAATAACTATTCTGTTCTGTTCTCAGTATTTGCATGCTTTAGTGGGAAGAGTGCAAAACAGAAAAAAATACGGTTGAAAACTGCTCAAAATAAAGATCAGAGAGAACAGAAAACCTTCATATAGGGTAGGAAAAAATGGGGGGGAAAGGATATGTTCAAACACATGGTCATATCCAGAAATGGCAATTACTTTTTTTTAAGTTCTTGTAAATGCTAGAAATACTTTTAGTAGAAGAACTTTATTTACATCTTAGTGGAAAAAATAAAGTTGCAGAAGAAAATATCTTTTCATGGAAGATCGAAAGCTTTCCTCTAGCAAATTCTTCCAATGGCCAAGAAGACTTTTATTTCAGTGGAAAAAAAATTCAAAAAAACTTTGCAAAAATAGATGTTTAAATGTCACCAGGATCATTGTTTAAAAGAAAAAAGTGTGTATTTGGGGGAGGGTTGTATGTAAGACCAGCCTCCTATCGAGACTAACAGTCAAGGGTCCATCAATCTAGCAGCTGTGATAATCTGACCTGTCTATAAACCCACATACAAGTAAAATAAGTAAATGGCAGAAACCTGCTGAGCCACTGATTCATCTGTAGATTAGATAGAATATGGACCCTTACATTTATACAAAGATTGTGGTATCTTCTAGACTGAACTGAGGTTTCAAAGGGGTTTTTGTTTGATTTGTTATTCCTTCATGAAAATACTCCACACTTCCAGCTGTCCAGAACTCCCATACCACAGCATGCAAACAAAACAAAGTCCATCTTCCCATGTCCTCCCAACTCTCCACACATATAGAAAGTACATACTTCATTGCCAAGGTAGATAACTCTGGTTATGAACCTCTTTAGACAGCTGTTAAAGATGTTTTTATATTCTTTGACTAGACAGGATGAATTTGCAACCTGACAGACCACTCTTAGTCATGCCCCTGTGACGGCCAGTGCATGTGAGCAGACAAGAAATTGGATTATACCTCAGGCTTCCGTTTCCTCCTCTGCTCTTCCTTTGCTCTGGGGTAGAGCCTCTCTCATCTCTCTTGAAATACTCTGTTCCCATCATGCCAGGTCTTTTGTTCAGCATGCAGAGACATGTAAACCCAGGAGGCTGTGGCCACTTCTTCCCTTCCCGTGGCTTTCCTCTGCCTCTTTCTCTCCCTTCAAGACCATCTGGAGACAGTACAAAGGAGAACAGAAAGGTTGGCAACATGATTTTAAAAAAAATGTGACCTAAAGAAGAAGAAAGAAAGAGTGGGGTGTCTTAGTGCAGCAAAGAAAATGAGAAATGGAGACACAAGGGTAGGATGTGGTAGCAACCTTTGAAAAGCCCGCAGCAAATCTTTGAAAGCCTGCAGCAGAGGGTTGAATCTATAAATTATTTGGGTTTTTTTCCAGGAGAGAGGGAGTGGCTAAAGTACATTAAGACTACAGAAAAGCAGCCTAATTGCAAAGATAGTTGGGCAGTGGGATGGATGGGATATGGCGTCTCCATTGTTGGATGCTTTTACCAAGATTTTTTGACATACATCCATCAGCAATAGCTGTTTCTGCTTTGAGACAAGGAGATGAACAAGGTGATATTTTGGGAAGATCCTGATTTGTCCTAATCCAGGAAATAGGGTCAGGAAGGGGATTGAAACAGGGATATGGCAGGGCCAGGCACAGAGTAAGATGCAGTTAAACTGCAAGGAGATCAGAATTGTTCATAATTCAAGTATGCAATAGGTCTGTAAAAATATTAGTTTGGCATCATGTATGTTTACAATCACACTGGTACCTGTGTCACTCATTGTTAGGGAAGGGGCTGGAAGATACAATTTCTTTCAATCTTGTAATACAATTATTGGATCCGAAAGTTGCAACCCACACCTGCCACATTTTGACTCTTGCTGCAGTTCATTTGGAGGTATCCCTGACCCCTCTGGAATGGGTTAGTGACTTCCTGCTTTCTTAATGCTATCTTGACCTGGTTCAGACTTGCATTTTATTTACTAGTTTATTTCAAAGTGCAGCTTTTGATGTACAAAGCTCTTTTTGGATTGGATCCTGTATATCTCTGAAATTACCTGTCTTTTGTGTTTTGTTTCAAGAGTTCAAATTGCCTAGAAATTTTTGAGTTAAGGTGCTTTAAGCCCTACGCCATAGGATAAGGTGCTAATGGTAGGTTACACTTGTCTGTGTAATGCCTTTCCTCAGTACATGTTGCTCTTCTGGATACCTTTTCTTCTTTTTTTGTAAAACAATAGGTGTTTTCTTTTTGTTTGATTAACCTGAAGACTGCCTTCATGTTAGGTGAATTCAAACTGCTGCTTTGATTAGGTTTTTGCATTTTATTGTAAACACATTCTTAAACATTCCATGTGACTCATTAAGTAAATAGGAATAAATGGACTAATCAAGTAAACAGGAGTAATCATGTAGTAGGTAGAAGTACACTGGCTTATAATATTTGCAAGAGTTTTGAAATCTGTCTTCACGGTGTCACCTTAAATCTTTAACTGGACGTTGAAATATGTCCTCTTTTCATGGACAATTTGAGTAGAGCATTGGCAGCACTATGTGTTAGAATGTGCTAGGAAGCCAAGCAGCATTATATGTGTTGGTTGTTCATAGACTTTTTTCAGTTGTCTAAGTTGCTGAATTGATACAATTTACTCTTGGCTAACTGATGGAAGGCTCATCCACATCGCAGAAGATTACTCCTCCATCTGGAGATTGGAGGTCCGTGGAAAGAACCAGTGTGAAGAACAACCCACATGATGTGCGTAAGGTGATGCTTCTCCAGGAGCTGATTTATAATTTACCTGTTCTAGCCCTAGGCTCTGAGGATGAAAAGTTATTCACAGCAGTGGGGTTTCATTATGGAAATAGCACAAAATATTTTCTGATTAGTAATATTCTTTGGGGGCGTTTACTTACTGGTGGCACACCTTTCTTCTCTTGAGGCATGACACTGCCTTTTGGCTTCTTGCTGGTTCCCAGTGACTGCTCCAAAGTGTGCCAGCCATTGATTTCACTGGCTGTTTAAGGCAGTTTTATGTATTGTTCTGAGGAGCCTGTGATGACAGGGATCTTAAAAAAAATGCGTATCAGAAAATGTTAACTGCCAGCTCTAATAGTTGAAAAGTGTTTGCTCCAGTGTCATTTAGTTTTAAGGGAGAGGAAGTGAAACAAAACCTTCAGCTAAATTCATATGTCCTAGAGCTCTTATCATTTTATAAACTATTTTAATCTCAGCACAGTATAATCCTTAGGTTTTTTCCTTGGGCAGTTTCTCATTGACTTCTCTTCTTAACAATGTGAGTTACTCCAAACAAGAACTGTGACATATTTGCAATTGCAGCTCTTCTGCATGTTAGTCTTCAGTTTTGGGATATACTTGCTTTAATAAAACCAGAGATTAGAAAAAATAAATATTGAAACAAATTAAGGATTTCAAAATTGTTCATTTTCAATATTCATATTGAAAAGAGCTCTGCCATGCTAATACATATCAATTTTCTTTTTTTTTCCCTATCTTTTTAATCTTTGATCCTTTTTGGGGGGAGTTCCCTTGAATTGCATTTTTTTCAAGCTGCAAACATTAACAAACTTGCACAGGAGAAAACAGAACAAGCAGAGGTAAAGAGGAAAAAAAATCCCTTCCTGTCTCTGCAGCTGGCAAGAACCCCTAAACAGCAGGACCAAGCTGTTCTGCTCTGTGTGGGAGGAATAACTTGATAGGTAGTTCAGATTCAGCAAGACAGTTTAAGCAATGCTCCCAAACTGCTTTGATGTAATAGCTCTTCCTTACCAAAAAACAAAAACAAAACCAAATGAAAACAAAACAAACAAACAAACAAAAACCAAACAAAAAACAAACTAAACCAAAATAAAAGGTAGTAATCTTATGCATTGACTTCTGGTTTGTCTTAACCAGACAGGCCACTCACTGAAGGAGCAGGGTAGAATTGAGGAAGACTGGCAGAGACACTTGTGCTACCATTGCTCTTGCTGCTTCCCATATGTCTGGAGATGGTCCAGATATGTGCAAGAAACATCTGACCTCAAGATATCAATGAGCACTTCAAAGTGCCGATCTGTTCATTCATTTTGACTGTCATCATGGCCTAGGCATTGAGAAGATGACAAACCTGATCAAGACCATGCTGTGTATGTTCTCTGAGATAAGGCAAATGAGAAAGCTGTATAATCATGCTGACAACAGTGATAAACCTTGCTCCTCCCCTGCTAATAATATTGAGACTGAGTAATGGAATTCATACCCAATTCATGCTCCCTTTAGACACTTGGAATTGGATCGAAATGCTATTTAACACCTAAATGCAGCCAATTTCTGGTTTGTTTTTTTTCAAACCAATAATTCAAGTAAGATGGGGCCAGTTAACACGGGGGGGGAAAGGCTCTCTATATTTGAGTTGTTTTGTTGCCCAAATTAGAAAAGCTCAGGTAAACCTCACGTAGTTTTATGACACCCTGAAATGGCAGGCATGATAATTCTGGCCAAGAAAATGCAGGCACAGAAAAAGCTGAATATCTTGGTAATGGTCGAGGACATGCACAAAAACAAACTGCTCTTGTCTTGGCTCTAAAATACCAATTTCTTGACAGCTCTACAGAACTTCTGAAGAGCTCTCAAAGTGAAAACCTGAGCATTTAGGGGACCTAGAGTCATAACCTCAACTGCATAGGTTCTGGTGACTGATTCAGTAGTGTATGGATAGCATTTCTGAGCTTTTCCTGGTGCACTGGATGAAAGGAGATAACTTCTTGTTCAAGCCTTGTTAAGTTGGCTATTGCTAGGAAAAGAATTAAATAGGTTATATGAGTTTTGCTCAAGGCCAGAACCCCTGACAGAATAAATCAGCGCCTTGTATTGCAATGACTAATACCATTGATTATCACCAGCTGAGAAGTGGGCCCCAAAGAGTATAAAACAATAGTGGATTAGAATGAGCAATCTATTTTCATATATCCAAAATGATTATGTCTCTCTAGAGATGGAGCCAGGCAGAGTTACAGTCAATTATCACTAGTTCCTTTTCATTGGAAAAATAAAATAGAAATGGTTACATCCATACGTCTTTGTGCTTGTTTGTATCAATATTGTTTGTACCTTAAAACTAACAGATATGCTGGAAATCAAAATGCTATCCACTTAGATTAACGATGCACACTTCTATGCCTATATCATTAAATTCTTCTTTTCATTTACTTACCATCGCATGCTTGATCTTTATTTGTTTTCCTTAGAAATTCAGACTTATTTACCCCATTTTGTGCTTCTCATACCAATTTTTTTAAGTTACACCTGCAGATTTTTATCTGCTTTCCCTCAGCATAAAAGCCTTGGGATCAGCACTTTTCCGTTCTCCCATGAAAAGTGATGAGGTCTTGCAATGGCTTAAGTCATATGATCTGCCTCATCACTGCCTCAACCAGACACCAGGAGCAACAGCATAAAGTGAGAGCTGTTTTGGCACCACATCCCTAAAGTCCCCATGCAGATGCTCGACGCGTTTCACAGTAGAATTAGCAACAGCAATCATTGTCCCAGACCGAAAATGTCCCTGTTCGGGACCGCTCCTGGCAGCGAGCGGTGACAAATCTGTTCCCTTCACTTGACACCATAAGATGTCCACGTGCTGCAAAGCTGCATAGTTCTGAGGCACTAAATCACATCATGGGAACAAGCACAACTTGGCTGTGGTACCCGAGGCTTTCCTTGCCTGACATATTACACTGTCAGGCTTTACAAGCCGCAGTAGATTTCCACGTTTGGACTCTGCTGAACACCCCGCACTTTCCCCCTCACTCACTCTTTCTTTCTTTAATTTGTCAGATGAAGTTCTTTTTATTCAGAGTACATGTATTCCTGATCTGTACATAGAGAATTTAGTAAGAGTTCACTTAAATGTGTGGCTTGAATAGATAAGCAGTCTTTCTGAAGTGTTTCGTGATGAATTTTAAACAGTAGCACTGACTTGTACTGTTTGAAATAAATCTGAAATGCTTTCTTTTACCTGAAACAAAAATTGGCTCACTAACTGTTCGTAACTCTTAGTAATGTCCTTAAGCTACAGCTTTTAGGGTACAGTTAGATATCTTGCACATAGCAATTCTATTTAAAATTTCTTAGCCTTAGCTGGGGGAAGGATTTTATTCATTATATAGTAACCATAGGTATTTTCAAAAAAATTTTTAAAGGATACAGCTAAACAGAATAGTTGATTTTTAGTGCAACACGGTCTAACTGCAAATCCAGAAGTGTCTGTTAGTTGCCCTCCATGTGTTCAACTCAAAACTATTAATTTATAAGAATGGCTTATAAAAAGGTTTCCATTATCAAAAGAACAGTGTTCAGAAAATAAAACCCAGTATTTTCCAGTGTGTCAGTAATAGGTTTAGCATATATTCTAAATAATCATGTATTTTAGTTGACTCTATGACTGGGCATTAAAAGACAATGTGTGTCTTACTGTTGTTTATATCAGTTTTGCTTCTTTGGTGTATGGAAACTAGTGCGAAATGGAATTGGGAACTCTAAAATATTAGAAGTATTAAGTATTTTAATATTTTATTCGTTGGATCATAGTCTTATTGGATGCAGGTTGTCAATAAATGGAAGTGGCCAAAACTAAAAGCCTGTAGAAGGCAGCATAGAGGGTATGGTTTGCGCTCTCTAACCCAATGAAGACAGTACAAGTGCACATATGTGCTACATATATGTATGTATGAGTTATCTCTTGGTTCAGAAAGCTTGATTTCCTGTATCCTTTTCTGGTTTTCTGCCACACTGGAGGTAACCGATTGCAAAATGGCAAAATACAAGTTTAATTCATTTTGAAGACAATACCTATAAGAAATGAAAAGTAACTTGAATACTGGAATCAAGATTTGGCCATTTGAAAGTAAAATAGTTCAATTTTACTAGTGAAATGAAGATGCCTTATTTGAATAATAGTATCAACTTTTCTTTGCAGTCAAGTATCTTCCCCTTCCCACCCAAACAGTAATAATTTTTGAAAAGTCAGATTTGGAATTGTCTTTGGTACCGATTTCACAAATTAGGAGGAGGAGTTGAGAAGCCCATCTCTGGCTTAAGTAATTACATGCTTGTTGACGTTGAGTGGAATGCATATTATCTACTTTTCAGCCCAGATTCCTGCCCAAATTCTTGGGGTTGACTCAAGTGACGACTGGGTTTGTTAACTGTAATCCATGGAGATCCTTCAAGTTTTTCCTCTATGTCCATTCATGAGGATGTTTTGTCTTGGACAAGATTAGATATATGTTTCACCTTTTATTGCTTCTCCTTTGTGGTTGCAGTGTTCTTCTTTATTTAGGGCTATTAGCAAGGATTTTTCAATGAAATGCTAACAGTAAGCAAAACTGAAAGCCATTAGAATTAAGAAAAGTAGTTTAAAAGAACAGAAATAGTTTCTAAATGTCTGTAAATTTACACTTTTTGTAGTCTTAATTGGATAAGTCATTCTCAGCTTTGTTATAAAGAAGAAAATAATGAAGAATACGCATGATGGCAATTCTCTTTAATCAAATTTCAAGCATCCCTAGCTGAGCACTATGAGCTACTCACTGTAGTTCTACCCACTGTAGAGGTCCTTACAGAGCCTTGCCAGGAAGGTCAGAGGGTTTAGACATCAAATGATCTCCACTCTCTCTGGCCATATTCCCTTTTTTACCTGGATCAAAGGCCATCATGTTGCTGTTTCATTGCATGTCTGCTGATAATGTAGGTCTTCTTACAGTCCCAGAATCTGTATTCATCTGAGAAAATAATAATCTCAACTTCAATATTTGCCAAGTAAGCCTTTTTCATTTTCTTTTTTTTCTTTTTTTTTTTTTAATTTTACAAACCCTTGAAGACATAAGCCATAAAATCCCTCTGCAGCAGAAAAACTCAAGAGCTTTCTAAATCAAGGTTTTGGGCAACTCACTAGGCTTCTTTGCTCTCTGTAACTGGCAGTACCATAACAAATTCACATATGAATCTGCACACTCTCCTTACTTGATTTCTGCATTATGTTTCAGAAGAGAGACTTACTTTCTCTATTATGTTCAATTTTTTTTTTTAAGCTGTAGAATAGAGACAGAGATGCAATCCATAGTGACACATTGGTTGACCTCAAAGTGAAAAGTGAGCTGAGAAGTAGTAAATGAAAGTGAAGTCTAACTTTTTGTAATGCAAAGGTCATATTTTTCAATATGTAGACTTCTAATGCTGTTGAAGACTCTGTCTCTAGGTGTTCAGGATGGTTAATTGTAGTCCAATCCACTTTTACTATCTTGGGTTCACAGCAATGCTGAGATGTTTTGGCTGTAGGCCTTGATGAAGGCATCCTAAACTGTGACAGGTTTCTCACCTGGGTTGTTTTGGCAGGTTTTTATGGGAAGGCTCAGAACCTGTAATTCTAAAGAGACATGGTCACCATTGGCACTATGGACTAGGCACAGTAAAAGTGTTCAGGTACTGCAAGACCTATTTTTTAGGTTGATCTCACTATGGAACACAGAGGAGGGGAGCTGAGAATCTTATACAGTGTCAAGTTGAATTTCCTCCTTGGAAATGATCAATAAAATTTAGATTGTATATAAGGAAAACATTCTTCAGCGAAAGGCTTGTCAAGTGTTCGAATAGGCCCAGGGAAATGGTTGAGTCACCATCCCTGGAGGTATTCATAACACTATCTACCCCAGGTGGCACAAACTGCCCCTTGGCAATTAAAAGTTACTTGCCAGCACCTCTGAAGTCTGAACAACCTTGGGACCATTTCTCCCAAATATTGTCCTGAGCCTTTCTTTATGCTGTGACCATTGCTGCTTGATAAGTCATTATGGCTGCTTGTTTCTGCCTATCATTTGACCACACAGGTGGCTGTGTGTTCTCAGTGGAAGGCCCATGTCTTGGGAAATCATTGATCTGAGTTTGCCCTACAAATTACTCCACAAGATTATTTTGTCCTGTCCAGATTTCTGTGTAGCTTATTATTCTAGGCTCTCACCATGTCAAGGCTTAGGATAAACCAGAAACGTTTAGGAAGTGTCAGCTCTAGCATTTACAAATAGACTCACTAGTTCTAGTTAATTGGTGATCAGTTAACCTGAAGCAAAACAGACTATTATAGAAATACAGTAAGCCAATGCTTACTAAGAGTACCCAAAATGTTTTAGTTACTTTTTCTTCCTGAACACTTTGATTTCGGCAGGGAACTGAGTTAGGACTTTCAAATATGCTCAGCTGTAACCCACCTTTGAAATTTCCAGCTTCTTTCTCCCAGTCAAATATTCCAGAAATGGAATTTTTTCCTGAAAACTGTCATTTCAGATCTGCTGAATCGTGACATTTTATTATGGAAAACATCTTTTAAAATTTAAGAAAACTGCCCTTTCTAGGGCAGTTAAGACAATAACTCTTTTTTTTAAAATTGGTCATTAATAATCTCACACTTGAAATTATGATAAATTTCTTGAGCTTGAAATGGTAATAAAATCGGCTTCTTCTGTGTCATTCTCATGACTCTTACTGAAAAATATATGCCAGATGAGCAGTATATATTTACATTTGGTATAGTTGGGTATTAAAAGACAATCCCAATTGTTATATCAGGCAAGTGTTATGTAAGATGGAAAAATTAAAATGAGGTTTTGGAAACTAGCTCAGGCTCTCCAGTTTGGATCCTCACCAGGGTTCTTTTCTTATGCCTGTCCCATTTCAGTAATAAAAGCCAGCCTATACACTCTTTTGCAGGATCTTCTTCACAAGTGGGTTTCAGCAGCACTTGAGCAGTGGATGACAGTATCGTATCCCATTTTGCAGAAGATTAAAGCAAGGTGCAGAAAATCAGATTATTTGTCCCCAAGGTCATCTATCAAGGCTGGGGTAAAGTTAAACTTTATGACTCCAGAGAAGTAGCACCATGATACACTTCTTAAAAGTCACCATACTGGCTTTTTTTGTGTAAGATTTAGTTGTGATGGCATTTATAATAACAGTAGGTTGTGTCAAACATTTTTCCTTTTCTAATAGAATGTAAAATTGCTTGATCCTCTCTCTCTTTGTTCTTTGTAAAGAAATTGTTTAAACCACAAGTGTAGATGGCAAAATCCCTGTAGTTTTAGATCATTTGCAATAGTATGGGATGTACTGTATGTTTTGCTTGTTGTATCATTGAAAATACAGAGGACTTCACAGCAGAAGTGAATGTTTTAGGTTTGCACACATTTGTGAGAATGTTAATACCACATTGTGGGAATAGTGCTGAGTTCCCTGTTATCATGCAAGCAATTGCTAACTGTAGACCTCTGACTTTGTAATTTGTTCTTTATGGACTAGCCTGCAGCCAATAAGCAAAATCAATAGTCTTTGCTGAAAAGTAAGCAAGTGCCAGTGTGTTATGTGACAGGTGAAGATACATGTGCTTACCAGGGGTCAGGGGGCCACATCAAATTTCTCTCTGACTTCTTTTCAAAAAGCTAAATCCATTTAGGGAGCATTCGTCATTGGAAAATGTTGCAGTGGGGAATTAGACAGGCTCCTGCTCTTCTTTTCTCATTTAACGATGTTTGTTTTCAACAGTCTGTTCAATAATGTCACTGAGAAGAAATTATGTGAGAAGAATAAAGTGCTTATAGTCTATTTATTTATTCATTCATTTCTGTAGAATAACACTAGCTGTTGCATTCTCATGTTTATTAATGCTATTGTGGCAGTCCAAATATTTGTTTGTTCTCCTTTTCCTTTGGAAAAAAAGGTGGGACAGAGCAGTATGGAAGAGATTGCTTACTGCTTAAGTCTGTGGTGAAGGTTACACACCGCCTAGCAATGCTATATATAAATATATATGTATACATGTATGGTTTCCAGTGTATGTCATAATTTAGTACTGTGCAGAATATGGGAAGTCTCTTGTTTTCCAAGTGGAGTGACCAGCATTGAGGCCACTCAGAAGTCTGCTAGAAAACACAACACCAGCAGCTGAGATGGATGCTACTGGACAGTGACAAAACAGGTTGTTCATGGTGGATGGTACTGGTGCAATCACCTCTTTTGCACTAAATACTGAAAGCATTTCAGTGTTCTGAGTTCTAGGGAAGTTGTTGTTCAAACCAGCCCTCGTATCTAAACAGATCAGAATATAATGAAAGGCAGAAAGGGAAAGGGAATTTTTTTCTGAAATCCTGAAGTAGCTTAGGCTCATAAGGTACCAAAGGAAGGGACTTTGGTATTTAGAACTTAAAGTTATATTGGCTTTTAACGTTCAAGCACCTAAGATATTCTTTTGAAAACTTTAGATTCAGCGTAAGAGCAAAAATGATAGAAGGTTTAATGCCATTGTTTGCTTCTTATTGAATGTAGTTGCTCCATTTAATAGCCTGGACTGCTGCCATCATGCTATCATATACACATGTGCACTCCCAGTCAGGAAAAACAAACAGTCACCACACCAGTTCAATCAGATTAAAGGTTCCCTGTGTGAGAGCTGAATAACAAAAACCAGATTGGTGTGTTAGATTTCTCTTGTGTCCTGTTTGATTTTTAACATGCATAATAAATGTCTCTTAATTTTTCTACTCAGCTTTCTCTGGGCTGTTTGTTGTTCCTGGCTATTTGTTGGCTGCTGACTACACAAGTCATTACTGTAGTGCTTTCAGCCCAGCACTGCATCTGAAGATGCTGAACAATACCTGATGCTTCCAGAAAGCTGTAGTTGAAGCCCTTCAACCTGTGTGCTGTCATGTTTCATGCCACCTCTTATGCTCAGTTTGAGAATTCACAGGCAACATTCAACTAGTGAATGTCCCGGTTCAGAGTGTTCAATAAGACTGAAACAAAATTTTTAAGGTGACTCACAGGGCCTCTCAACCACCAACATTAAGAAGCGAAGAAAGCTCATTTTCATCATATTTAAGCAAGACTGGCACCTTCTTAGCTACAAAATATTTAAATAACACATTTTTGATATATAATCTGTGAGCTCTGCAAAATTCTGTACCACTAAATTCAATTACTGTGGGATCATCTGTGTCAAGATATAGTTCTCTTCTTGACAGTTCAGGTAAGTTCTTGAAGTTCTGGTAGACAACTGAGGAAAAGAAAAGGGCAGGATTTGGATCTTGCAGCTGATTTTTTTCAGGGAATGGCTCTGTCTGCAGACTACAGACAAATCAAGAACTTGCCTTTCCATCTCAGGTGTTGTAAAAATAATGGATTTTTATAGTTTGAGAACTGAAAAGACGAATAAAAAGCTACACCAACCTTCCTTTTCTAGTTTTCCCTTCAAAGGGTAGCACAGTTGCTGTTCTGCAGTGACAAGAGATAAAACTAAAGTGACTTGAGCTCCAAGCTCCAGAGGGTTGAGGTTAAGCTTGAGGTTTGCCTGCTCAGCTCCTTTTTATTTTTTATTGGGTCTTAAACCTTTCCCACTCTAAATAAACACCCTTTGATAGGTTTTTTCTTCACAAATAGCAAGCTTTGTAACTTTATATGAAAAAGTCTGGTTGCTGATTCAAACTAAATTGCTCCTTCATTGCTACCAGTCCCTCTGCCCCTGAGGACGATGGGTCTCTGAAGAACAGCTGCCACGTGCTGGTGCTTGCCTGGCCCCGCTCCCTTGCTGGGCCTACATCAGAGTTTCAGGTCTAATCTGCTTTGAAATTTGTATCCGGGATCTGGTTTTGATCATTTGAGTATACTTATTGATCTTATTGTGTGAAGTGCATCATCCAAGCGCTGAGTACCTACACCTGACCAGTTGCTGTGCCTACACAGCCAAATGATTGTGTGATTATAATGCTATCAGGTATATACACACTATCTTTAACTTAGGTGGCACAGGTAATGGCAAAAATGCCAGATCCTTTGTGGGCCAGCAATTGCAGCACTATGCCAGGTCCCCCGAGGGCTGGTACAGTTCATGCTCATGTCTGTGCTGCCACGTCCTCGCAGCTGTTGTTACTGCTTTGCTACCATGCCATCGTTTGGCTGCCTAGACACAGCATTCAGTCTAGTTTAACCAGAAGTCTATTCCTTTTAACTCTCCCAGAACCCTATCATTTATAATCTTGTCTTTTTCTTGCTTTTATACTTGCAAGTATCTCATCAAAAGAAATTACCAGCAAAATTTCTCTGGTGCTTGTCGCTTCCTATTTCATCACCAACACGCAACGTATACCATTTACAATAACAACTCCTATCACTTGTGTGATGGCAGAGCAACGCATCTGGTGTGACACATGCAAAGAGAGAGCAGTGGAAGAGGCAAGCAGCTCATGTTCTAATAGATAACAAAAGTTTGAACATGCATGCTTCTTGGCAGTGGTCTCCAAAACTGTGAAATGTTGAGATTTTAATTTTGAGGACTATCCAGATCATGTCACTTACATTTATTTTTTTTTTTTTCTACCCAGCTCATCAGCTGCAAGATGTTCTTTTTTCAGTATCTTCATTCTGGACATGTTAAAATCAAACAAAGTCTTTCTGAGAGGAATAATTTATAATTTTATTATCCTTTCTTTCCCAGTGTGTCACTGTGCAAAGTGTAATATTTTGTTGAGGGGGGTGGGTTACATATGCTTGCAAGATCAACTACAGAAAATGTATCTTACTGTCAGCTTAAGCCCTTCTCTGAAAGACAATCAAGGGAACCTGTCTAGAAGTCAACAGCATCTGTGTGAGCACAAAGCATCTTCCATATGCTTACCTATTGCATTATTCTATAGGAGCCTATTTGCTTTCCTTTAAACCACCTTAAAGTATAATTGATTCTTTTATCTTTGTTGACTAAGCTACAGTTCCATCATAGGCCACATTTTACTTTTTACCATTTCTCTTCTTTTCAAAACTCACTGTAGGGATTACATGCTTGATACATGTGTTCTTGTAGTGCATGATATTGTGCTGCTGAAAAAGAAATATTATGAATATCTATATAAAGCCTAGAGAAGAGTAGAGGCAAATTCTAAATTAGTTTACAGAACTGATTCTTACCTTAATCATTCAGAAAAAATTTCATGGAGAAGCAGTGACTTGGTATATATTTCTGTGATCTGTGCTTGTCCACTGCATAAAAATGATTCCTGCTGACCTTAGTGGATTTTGGAAAAGGTTCCTGGAATGGCAGAATGGAAGCCAGAATGAGATCCGTGATCAATAAAATTCCAAGAGACCATTTGTAATAGTTTCTTAACCATTTTCTTAAAGGTTTCTTTTCTGGCAATCACAAATGGGGCAAATTTATTCAATTAATTTTGCTTTTTCAGTTTCTAATAATGAGTAATAGTCTAATGATTCATTATTTGAAATTCCTCCTTGAGCAAGTTCTGCAGCTAATACCTTTATTTATATACAGAACAACATTTTTAATCACATAAATATATTTTTGCCAAAATAAGCCTTTGGTCTGCAGTTTTTCACAGGTAGTTCTTTACAAAGGCTTAATATTCAAAATTTCTCTGTAGTGGGAGATGTAAGTCACAGGATGCTTAATACTGAATGGGTAACCATAAGTATTCCTACTGATATAACCATTCTAACTGATTCTTAAGCCTATGGTGGCTAAGTATAATAACTTTTTTATATATACACTGGTAACACTTGCTTTGCATTAAGATTTCTATTTTGCAGTGCTTTCTACCAGAAAGTGAAATATTTTTGAAAAAGGGAACCCTGTGTAGTTAGAATGCAACTCAAGTGAATCAACTTCAGAAAAAAAAAAAAGCTCATATATTAGGTTGTTTTTACATATATGACTTCTCTTTAAAGAAAATGTGAGATTAGTTTGTCAATTGGATCAAAATTACTTAAAAATGGATTATAATTTCTCAAATAGATTTCCAATGTGAGAAAGAATGAAACAACTGGTAGTTAAGAAGTTTCTGCTAATAAGAAGTGTTGTGTCTGACCAGCCTTCTGGAAAAGTTTCACTGCTGTCCACTGAGCAGTAGTGTTTGCTTCATTTTATATCTCTAAACAGGCTGAAAAAAAAGTATCAATGTTACTTAGCAGCGATGCAAATAAATATTCATACCAATGGCACATGCATAGCTAATTGAACAGTTTTTGTTAATATTATACTAGATATTCATGGACATGTGCCTTTTTCTATAATGAAAATACCGCCTAAGGCTAGCTTTGTTTTTCTTGTCAAGAACAATTTATGTGCTTTCATTTAAATGAATATAAACTTCTATTCTCATGACAAAATAATTCACCATTAATTTGGGCAAAGAATTTCTTTATTCCCTTTGTGGTGCATTTTATTGAAAAAGGAAAACCTAAGTGTATCATGGAAATTTTCTCTATGCATTTTGTTTAATTTCTGTAATAACTGGCATGAATATGTAGGGATTTCAGTGATTACTTGCTAAGTAAATATGGGATATGGGCATATGAGATATTCTATTTAAAATTAATCTGAAAAGAATTTTCTTGAAATAAGTGATTGCTTCACAAATGTTTTAATTGTTTTACACACACGACTTAGGAATATATACAATAAAAACACTGTCCTTCTCTTTTCTTTCTTTCCTTTTCTTATTTTGATTCTTTCTCTATTTTTTATAGCTGAGATTCTGATCCTCAAGTATGTTTTAGTAGGTGAGTAGGGCTAGAGTGAGGTAAAAGCAGATCTCACAATTGTGACTGAAAAATGTAACGAGTGGAAATGTTAATTCCTGAGAAAGGTCTGACGGGTTTCTTCTCCCCTTTATAGAGGAGCAAAGTATATATTCTTTCTTTCATGGGACTCTTATTTTCTTATATTATTAACTGTTTATGCACTCTTCTCATTTAAATTTCAGTGATGCTACTTAAAGGTAACAAATGGTGCTAAGCACTGATTTAACTAATGAATTAATTCAGTTCAGATGGCAAATTAAGGCTGTCTAGTAAATAGAATATAACTATTTCTATTAGAAGAGTGAACCTCAGGCTACTCTGCTCTCTGTGACACCCAGGTTATTGGCTACATTATGATTCTTTCACAAAGTGCCTAAATTGCAATTCTTGGCAATGCACTTTTAATCAAGTGCAGATACTCACCATGGAGTTCAAGCACCTAAAGGGGAGAAAAGGGAAATGTAGAAAAAGCAGGTAAAGATTAACTGTTACTGGAGATGATGGATCTAAGGCTATATAGTAAGGAAGTTCTTGACTTACTTTAAAATTACTTTTCACTGTTATAAATTAGTACTTTAAAAAAAGTATCACATATTTGGCTTTCAGAAGTGATAAGCTCCAATGACAAAGTGGTTTTTCAGGTAATTATAATGCAAGGAGTTATATATTCTCATAATGCAAACCTGCAATGACTGCTTGGCATGTTCTCTTTTAGATTTAGGAGCTTATTTCTAGCCTTGAGATGTTCAATCACAGACATCTCATTCTGAGTGAGGGAGGTGACATTTTCTTTGTCACCTTTGCCTTGCCTCATGCTGGATTTCAGATGGTGTCTTAGAGTAAACAAGCTACCTTCATTCTTCTGCTCCTGGCATCATTTAGACCATTCAGACATTAATTAATCTGGAAAGCTAGAGAGGAAGAGATTTTCCCATTAGGAAGGGGCAGTCTAGTGTGATTGGTATGGCCCATGGCTTGTACTGCCTTTAAGTTCAGAGAAGCTGTTTTAGGTTAAACATATGCTGCATCCTGACAACCTGCACAGTCTGCAAACATCTGAGTGTACAGAATGTAAGCATGATACTCAGTTTAGAAGGAAAATTATGACATCAAGCAGGGTATGTTTTGGCATGCCAGATCTTTAGAAAAGCTCTCCAATCTCTGGAAAAAAAGGACTGACTTTCTTGTGGCCTGCTATTTTTTCTTACAAAACCAAAATATATATTAAAAAAAAAACCAAAAACAAAACAAACCCAAACCTGCATGGAGGATGGTATGAAAAACTGTCTCTGAACAGGACAGTAAGAAAATTAGAAGTTTGTTATTAAATCAATTTAAGGAAAGGACATTTAAATTTTACTTGATACTTGTCTCTATTAACTAGCTTTCTAACCATATGACCATGATTGTCTGAGATTTTGTTTCCATATAGGAATTACTGTAGATGGAAAGAGTGGAATTTCAGATAATTCTCAAAGACAATTATCCACCCATATAGGAGTAATATAGCTTGAAAAGAAGAGAAAGTCTTAAAACATTATAAGGTTCCAGTTTCTTTCTTTTTTTTTTCTTGTTTCTATCTTTTTAAGTGAACAAATGCAGCAGAATTTCCAAGTAGCTTCAAAAATTAGAAGATTCTATGAATGCTGATACTTTGCAAAGGGAGCTGTGAGCTAAAATGAATTGTGATTGACCCTTTTTCATGTTTCTGTTCCTTTCTTATTCTTATTTGTACGCTGCTCTCACAGTGTCTAACAGTCCTGAGAGTGACTTCTGGTTTACTCCCTTTTCTCTTTCTCCACCTACCTTCCCCCCACAATGTTTCCTCTTATATCCAGGTTTTCTAACTTCTTTTTTTTCAAGGAAAAATACATTCCTTCCTGTTTTATAGGTTCATCCTTTTACAAAACTATGACATGTTTTATAGCTTAAGAGATCATCTGGGAAATGAGACCTGCATGGGATGGGTGGAATATGCCCTGAGTTTTCTGCAGCAGAGCAAAGTATTACCAGTCTCTCTGGCCAGGAGCAGCTCTGCACTAGGAACCAGCTCCAGTCTGGGGCAGCACAGGCCAGCAGCAAACAGGACCCTTTTCACGGCCAACATTTCCTCCCCAGAGGTTCACCTGCTCAACAGAAATCCGTGCACAGGTGCAAATTTTTGTGATGTCAGGTAAGAGTGCCACCTGGTGATTTTTCCTTCACCAATGAGACTTTTAGAGTGTTGTTGGCCAACTTCAGCTCCCTTCCTGTCAATGGGAGTTCACTTTTAGTGTAAGTATTTCCATCACTGCAGGAGGCCCTTGGAAATACTGGTTCATTTTTTTCCCCATATATTGTAAACATTATCCCTTCTCCTACTCTTACCCTGTCTTGCTTTTTGCATCATTAACTTCCAGTCCAGTAAGAGGTATCACTGTACTGGGCTGACTGTATTTGATGGGTGTTAACAAAAAAGCAGAAAAAGGGACTGATTTAGATTCTTCAAAGCCAGATCATGCCTTGAAGATCTCCAGGACTAGAAAATGCTCTGTAAACAATGTTGGGTACAGCTAAGAAGAAATAACTCTGTAAAACCCTTAATTGAGTCAGATTCCACAAGAACTACCACCTTTTCAGACCAAAAGGCAAATGTATCCTTATTCCGAATCAATAGTCATATATTTCAAGTTGATAAAATTGTCCAGACTGTTTAAAACAATAAAGATTTTTTCCATATATACTGCATAAAAACATGTTCATGTAGCTTAGTGTAAAACAAAGGACTTATCATTAAATCCTTGTAAGATGTTGCTACATTTTACTTCTTGTCCAAACTGTTCCTGTAAAAGCTATTTAAATAGTGCTTCAGAGAGATACTGTGTATTTGGCCTTTTATCATCAGCAAACAGAATGTATTTTTCTGTAATGTATCAGGGAAATATTTTGCATACAGCAAGTGCAGGAAAGTCTCATATAACTCATTGTACAGGATAAAAAGCTTAATCAATGTGCGCTGCTGCATCCTTCACTAAAAAAAGTGTTATCACCAGTAGTTAACCTTGCATATAGTTGAATTTGATTCTTCCTGTAGCTACTTTTTTTCCTCACAGTTAAGCATATAGCGAAGATGTAGATCTGCAAATGGATGATGTTCCTTTCATTACAATATATTTTGTAATGAACTAATGCACTATAATGGGATGTTTTTAGTTTCATTTGTTGTATGGTTCCATGCAGTAACAAAATCTGTAGAACCTCTGACACTCCTGCCATCAGACATGCAAAATTTGAAGTAGGAATCTTATAAAGATGTATTCTTGTTGTGATTTTAATATTCACAGGTTTCACTAATATTGGGGAGAGTTATTTCTTAAAAGGAGAAGCAATATTGATGAATACAGAGATTATGTCTGGAAAGACATACCTATTTTCCTCTGATGTTGACTTCATGAGTAGCTTTAGATCACACCTCATTTTGTCACAGATCTTCTTTTCCATCTGATAAATGAGAACAAGGAGTCCAGTTTCCTTCAGTAATGGGCCCAGAGGCTTACTGATGGGAATGTTCTACCTTTTTGCTTTAGTTAATTTAGCAAAGCAAAAAAATATTGGACAATATCATTCATATTTTCCTCTGTTCTGCAAGGCTGCCGATAGTCATGGAAAGTGACAAACAGGAGTAGTTCTGTGACTACTGTTTCTGTGAAACTCCTGATGTACCTATTTGGACAGAGGTATTTTATGGAGATTTGTTTGTTCATGGCCTTCACAGGTCCTTAAGAAAAGAAAAAAAATGTTTCTTTTGCAGCAATGACCTGAATAGGAAGATCGAGTGCACTCTCAGCAAGTTTGCAGATAACACCAAGTTGGGCATGAATGTTGGTCTGTTGAAGGGCAGAAGGCTCTGTAGAGGGATCTGGGCAGGCTGGATCAATGGACCAAGGCCAATTTTATGAGGTTCAATAAGGTGAAGTGCCAGGTCCTGCACTAGAGTCACAACAAACCCATACAAAGCTACAGACTTGGGGAAGAGTGTCTGGAAAGCTACCTGACAGAAAAGGACCCGGGGAAGCTGATCAACAGCCAGCTGAACATGAGCCAGCAGTGTGCCCAGGTGGCCCAGAAAGCCAACGGCATCCTGGCCTGTATTGGCTACACAAGCCAGCAAGACTAGGGAAGGGATCATCCCCCTGTACTTGGCACTGGTGAGGCTGCACCACAAGTGCTGTGTCCAGTTTTGGGCCCCTCAATACAAGAAACACATCAAAAAATGGATACATGTGGCATCTGGGGATATAGTTTAATGACAAAAATGGAGGTACTGTGGATTGGATTCCATGACCTTAGAGGTCTTTTTCAAATTCAATGATTCTATGATCTTAGGAAAAATAGTAAAATAGTGGAAACTTAGTTTTCTTTGGTTATTGGATCCCACTGCAAACAGATTAACAGCCAAAGTCCAATTCACTACCTCAGACTGCATTAAAAGTACTATAACATCACACCATTTAATGATGTCTTTTATGGTCACAATAAGATATTTATAATGAGAGACTTAAACTTTCACGTTTCTTAATTAAAGAGATTTTCTAAACTAGTTGTAACCTGCATTTGGCCTTATGATGCCTCCCAGAATAACAATGATCTACCAGTTAATATGTAAGGGCTCACGACTGATTGTTGCTCCTCTTCTTCTGCATATTAAGTAGTGTTCATTAATTAATATTCAGCTTGCTTGCTTCTTGCACATAGGACATCATCTTTGCACTGGGTTCCCAGTAGACAAAAGAATAATTGTAGTTTAAATGAAAAGCTTTAGAGATCCCTTTGAGTGGGGTGTTAAGATTACAAACATGAAAAAATGTTCAGGGACTAAAGAAATTTAAGATTTTTGTTATATATATATATATATATATATATATATATATATATATCAACAAAAATGTGGCTCTAACTGGTTTGGTTTGGAAAGTCAAGCTACCTATTATTTATATGAATGCCCTAAATGTATTCTCTACACAAAATAGAAACTGCAACCAACTGATTGAAATTTACACTACCAGATAATTCAGTCTATCTACATTCCCACTATTTTTTCCAGAAAATGCTATATTTTTAGAACTGTTTTTGAAATAGAGATCTTATTTTATTATGTCACTTAGTTGATATGCACTTATATATAAGACCTGATTTATCTGGTTTCCAGTTTGCACGGATGAGATCAAAGTTCCCAAGTCAAACCTATTTCTTGTTGAGCTGAATAATAAAATGCTGTACACAATCACTTTTGTGGCTTTCAGCTAATCACTTTGCCAAGACTATCAGATGGTAAAAGCTGTTTAGCTTGATAACTCTGTAGAAATTCTGAAAAACAAAAACACAGCAGCTCATCCCAGCACTAGCCCTTCTGACAGTTAATATTGGGTGCAAGCATGTCTTATTTTGGAAATATTGATTCTACAGTAATTTTCTTTATTTAATTAATATGATTAATTTCTACAGAAATGACATTATTAACATACTCCAATACTGAAAGCAAAAGTTATAAATAGATCTGGATTTGTGTGTGTATGAGAAGCTAACCCACAAAACACGCACTGCATTCAAACATCCTCAAACTACTAGAGAATTTACAACCACATTTCTACACTGTGGTCCGACCCTATTTGCAGTCTCTTATAAAAGCAAATAAAAATGCATACATTTTGAATTGTGCCTCACCAGAAACTTAAAATTTAGGTGTCTGTGCAGTCACCTACAAAGCAGATCTGTTATGCAGCTGCATGTTATTTTCCTTATTTTTAAAGTAGTTCCCTCTCATGGGACCAGGAATTTTTTTTATTTGCTCGCTTTTTTTTTTTTTTTACTTTTTTTTTTCTTTTAACAATAAGTCTCCCTTTGGGACATGTCACTTGAAGCTTGTGTTTGTCATGCTCCTGGTGCAGGGAAAAAACACACTAAATTCAATCTTTAAATTAAGCTGTAACCAAGCTTGTATATTCATTAGAGGAGAAAAATTCTCTTCTGAGAAGTTCAAATTGTTTATTGATTTTCATTTCTGTGTTCAAGTGAAGCTTGAGTAAGTCTGTCTCACTGCAGTCCCTCTGGGGCAGCACTGCCAACAAGTGCATCACATTTCAACCCAAGTGAGCAGTTAGCAACAAAAATCTGAGAATTCCTTTAAAACTATATTAATAAATAGTTAGAGGGTGAGATTTCCAGTTCAATATAGCTGATTCTTTTGCAAAAGGAATAACAGGCTTGAATTACAGGCTATAAATGACAATCTTCTTGATAAGCCGTAAACTAAAATCAGGTGAGTGGCAAGTGCAATTAATGAAATATTGTTTGGGAAGCAGGAGGGGGGGGGGAAGTTCAGAGGAGGGGAGAGCTCTGCTCCATTTTTCTTAAAATTTTATAAAGTCCTATTGACCTGATTTTGTCCAGCTGTAATCACCTTGTGAGTCTCTCAGCAAGGAGAAAAGTACAGACAATAGTAGTTACCGACACTTAATATCTCTCTTTTCAGTCCCTTCTTAAGAACATGTTTCACCAAACAAACAGCTTAGGAAAGCATAGAAGTGGTACTGCTCACACAAACCTTGAGCCTGTCTTGGAGGTGGGTGAACTGAGTGACTGAGCCTTCATTTTCATGGTATTAATGCCTTGTACAAACCATTTAAATATCACACTGCCTAGTAAAAACTACGCTGAGCTATTTCTCTTCAGTTTGTCAATGTTAATTCCAATTAAGAAAATCTAATTAAATTAATTTGAATTTATTAAACATGTCTTATTTTCACCAGGATGGAATTCTTTTACCTCTTTCTTTTCCAAGGTAAAAAGAGCTTTTTAAAAAAACAAAATACGTTTGTGTGTTCTGGTCTTGTCACTGCTTAGGAACAGTTTGTGTCAGCAATGTGCATTAAGGCAATGAAAGATAATTCCAGCTTCTCTTCATAAAGATAAACAAGTAAGCAGGATTTTGTGACGGAATTCAAGTACATAGAGGATCTCTCTACTTTCTTTGACTAGTCCTGAAAATATTCCTGTGAGAAATTACCAGCTATCTTCTTCAATAATTCAGAAATCAATAGAGGATGTAAAAAAAATAAGTTAAAAGGGGGGGGAGCAGTAAGCATAATCTAGGTATCTCACACTGCCTTGTATTTTGTGCAGGAGAGAAGGGCAATAAGAACTGAAATTTCTTTTTGATTAAGGTTTTTAGGTAGCAGTGGGCATCTGTTTTGTCAGTCTGCAGATAGCTGATTAAGGAAAACAGGAAAAAATCCAGTTTTATCCTATGATGTTCACAGTAACATCAACTTTTTATAAAACTCTTCCCTCGTGGTTTCGTGTCTGATTCCACTGGCTCTGCCATGATGGGTTGCCTCTGTCGTTGCTTTGCACAGACTTCCTCAGCACATCCAGCCTTAGGTTGTGTGAGCTCCAAGCAGAGCTGATATTCCTGTGGTTACACACTGCTTTCCCTCCCTCTCTCACCTTTTATTACAGGTTGTGTGCATGAGCAGATCCTGTGCAGTGATTCTTGGCCAGTGGTACCATAACAAATGGGTCAGAGGAAATTATGAGACTGTGTTTCAAAATATGGATGGTGTGTTCAAACTGTCATAATTTCAAAGCATACTGTGGCTTTTTTTCTCCTGAGGTATCCATGTTGCGTGTAGAATGTGAGGGTTTGAAATATTAATTTCAAATGGCTGTTGATTAAAATATAATGGTAAAGTCATCTATTTCTGAAACCTCTATTTCAGAAAAGATTTATTCAAGAAAAATTAGAATAAGATTCTAAAACTTGCTCTGGAGATTAATTTTTTTTGGTTTAAGAAGGGGACTTTGAAAATGCTTGAGTGATGACTTTTAATTACTGAGTGATTTTAAATGCAAAGTGATGGCTTTTAATTCCGTTTAAATTTTTTGGCCAAATTATTTAGGCACTTTTCAAAACCCTTAACTCTCCACTGTTCATGCACAGGCCAGAAGAAAAAGGAGTTGGGCTGTTAGTACAGACAAATTGCTAAAGACCCCATTTCCATGGAGACAAAGACTCAGCCTCTAAGCCAAAGGAGATTCCCTGCTTCCCTTTATCCCACTCTTCCCCTCTAACTCAGCAGATAGATTTTGGCTGCCCACTGGCTTCAACTTCCACCTAGCTCCAACAGGATTGCTTAATCTTCTGTCCCATGTTTCTTACTGACTCTGATCTTCGTCATTCTTTTGCATGGCTCTTGTCATGGATTAAGATGAGGAAAAGACATGTGGACACCTCTGCTCTTGTGTCTCTGGTGGTGTTATGGTTACTGCTGGATGTGCTGGAGCTTTTCTCCCTTCACTCTTTGGAGCTGTCATATTATGTAAATATATACATGCCACAGAATCTATATATGTTTGTGTATAAATGTTTCTTGGAACAGATTGTTGAAAATGTGTTTCCTACTTGGAATATTTATTATAATGAAGAGTTGCATATACACAAGAGACCAGCTGGGCTAATAGTTTAATGGTTGTGGCTTTCAACCAGTTCAACAAAGGGACCTCAGCTGAGTCTTGCATGTTCCAGAAAATACTCCATACGTAAACTGTCAGCAGCTCTGAAATAGCAAGGCTACAGACAAAGGAGCTAAAAGGGAAAAAGGGATGTTCAATCCCTAGTCAGCCATTTGGAACTTTAAATTTTTTCCAGGTAAAATGTCAGCCATAATTTTTATAGATCACCATAAACACTTCTGATAGTGTCAGCATCTCACTTTCCAGTTCAAAACAAACAGCATTTTGCTGGAAAATTTCCAGAATAGTGTTATCTGATGTCAGAGTGACAGACTGGTCAAATGAATCTGCAAATCCAAAAGTGACAGAAAGCTAGAACTGAAATGAGACTTTGTGAATGTCCTCTATGTAGCAGGAAAAATAAAAAGTGTCTCTGAGAAGCCAATGATTGCTAAATCTCAGTGGTTTAACTTTACTGGTTATGATTTATTAGGCTCTATATTTCTCTGCTCCTTTACAATTGCCCTTTAATGTTTCTCACTTATTCTAGATCGGTCAGGTCTGTTCTTGAATCTCTTTGTTGATCTACTGCAAATGTTGAAGTTAAATTTTACAAAATGTTATATAAACAAATGCTCCAGTGACAATATTTCTTGTATGCAGCTTTCAGAGGGGTTTTGAAAGTCTGAGCTAAATCATACACTATTACAACATAATAGTTCACCAAGCCTGAGATCTCCTAAAGACACAGAAATCATCAAAAGTTTTAAAGAACTACGAGCTGAAAAGAATGATCTGGATGGTAATCTCCACCCGTGCCACTGCCCCACCCCCCAAAATAAAAAAGTGTTCAGTGGCATTTTGGACTGTCTTGGTTTGCTGCACACCAGAATTAGTCTGACAAGCTGGCATAGACCTGAAGGGAAATTTAGAATTTTCTGAAGTGGTAGAGTGGTTCGAAAGGTGGATGATCTGTTCAAAGGAGCTAATTCAATATAGGAGGTAGTACAACCTTCTACTTCTTAGAGGGATTGATTTGATCATGTGCAGAGAGTGTCAAATTGCTTTTCTTTACATAAATGGAAACATTTAGAGAAGAAGATACTTTTTCTTTTCCCCTGAGTCCTCCAGAGGAAAAACTCCATCTCCATCCACTTGGAGCAATGGCTTAAGTCCCACCAGCACATCACACTCTGAAGTGAGCTTGATGAAAGCATTGTCTTTCTCAGAGGTCTCTGTCTCCTGTTCTTCCCTTAACAGCAGCTTGCTGCCATTAACTGGATGCTTCCAAACACCTCCAAAGTCCTACAGCATCTGGTCCATGGGCCACATGCCATAAATGCTGATTTGTGCTGGAGAGAGCCCCAAATCCAATTATTACTGCTTAAGGACAGATTTATTTTTTTTCCCTCCACAGTGCCATTTCTTCCTTATGCTGTGCTTTTTGGCCATGTGAGACTAAATCACTTTAAGTAACTTAGATATGCAAAACAATTGAAGCTTCACCCCAATAGCACTTTGTTACACATCACCTATCAACTAGTTGTGTGTCTAGTGACCAAGATATAGGGCACCTGGGGTTTTCTGTTGAATTGTTCATTTAAAAAAATAATATCTATGTCCTGTTGTTTCATTTTGTCCTGGGTTTAGATATATAATGGATGGGTTTCATTTATTTATTTAGTGTAACTTAAAGTTTGCATTTTTGTGTTGATGGAAAACATTTGTGTGACTGTGTCTTCTCCGGGACAATGATCATTCCTTTCATGACACCTTATTGAAAGGTAGAGAACAAAAAGGGGTAAGAAGAAGGATTCTGCTAAAAGGCTTTCTCTGTGTTTCAGTAAATGCCTTCAGACCCTCTTTCACAGAACTGAAGAGCTGACTTCTTTCTTTTATCAGCTATGACTCTCTTTCCCATGCATATGCTTTTTTGTGGGGTTCCTGAGGAAAAATAATTTTATTCTCTCAGAATATTTAGTTTCTTCCCTAAAACTTCTGTTCCTTTCAGTTTATTGTCAGCTGCTCTAGGAAAGTGTCTTGCTTATCTTTACTCATTCTCCTCATCAGCCTTGAATGTGCATGTGATGGTGATACTATCAAGGCCCGGTTTTATTCTGGTACAAAGCACTGCACAATTCCCCATCTGCTGTCTTGTGTGAGGGGTTGCTTTCATTAAAAAGATCCAATTCTTTAAAAAACCAGGTTTCATAAGAGTCTTCCAGCCAAAATTACTTCCATCACATACTGAAAACTCTTAGGCCTTATCCTAGCTGATTTACATGAAGGTTCCCTGATTTACACCCTGAGAGGTGAGAGGAATCGGTATGTGATGTCTTTCATATTAAGGGAGACACTGAGGATATAGTTCCATCTATCCAAATTCTTTCAGGTAACTGTCTTGGAAGGAATTTTTAAAAAAATAGTTTCTTGCAACTGAAGTCACTTTAGATTAGATGAAACAGACAAGGACATAAATTTTAAGTTTCCATTTCACTTGTTTAGTTGCCTAGTATCAGAGGCTTCTAATTACTCCGGATATAAGTTTTTCCCTCTTTCAATCAGTTTGTACATTACTACTTCGATTATTACAAAAATCTGTCAGGTGTTTTTACAGTGAGCATGTTAATCTGAACACTGACCTTCACAGCATTGTCACTGACTGTGCTCAAAGATGACTGTGTGGAAAGCATTTTCATCGGTGGTGTCAAAAACCTTCAATAATTAAAGTTACTATCACATATGTACATTTTTTCCTTTTCTTGTAATAAAAGAAGTCTCCTCTAGAGCAAACAAAGAGAGAAAAAATTAATTGATCTGACACTTGAGCTGAGAAGACATACTTTAAGGAATACTGCTTAAAGGACAAGGAAGTTTGGAGTCTCGAATAATTAAAATGAGAATTTGGCCAAGTAAATGAAGGCATTTTCTTTCTATGCTACTTCATGTGGACTTGCAAAGTCTTTCCATATGTCTTATAATGCCGGACCTTATTTTCAAACTTTAGAAAATCAGCAAAATTAGGCTCAGAGTACTTTTTTCTGTGAGAGAGGCAGTAAAAATACAATTAAAGCTATGCAATTTTATTCAGGATGTGTAGGGTATAAAGAATTTTATTTCCACGTCAGCCTGCACAAGCTTGTTCTGTTTTCTGTAAATCTTTGGTAGGTTTGGATGCTATACAGGAAACACATTTCCATCTTCAAAGTTAGATTGCCAGTTACCAATACTTAAAATTCTTAAAACAGGTTTTTCTGTAAAAGCAACCACTACATTACCTAAGGAAATTTTATGAACATGGGAGAATATATTCCAATAAATCAATAAACACTTAAGAAACTGCAGATCAAGGGAGGGAAGAAGAGGGGGTGGGGTGAGGGACAAAAACAAAAGCACCCTCTGCTTTGGCAACGGATTGATAAATAATGAAAGAAGGAAACCCTTCCTATTAAGGCTTTTGAATGTTCTTTTTGAGCCCTAGCTGATAGTGATTCTTTCTGAAAATGAAGAACCCTAAGATAGAGAATTTGAGATAACATGTGCTATCTCTGTACCAGTCATGTTGTTCTATCAATCATTCTTATGTAGAAGATAATTATATTCTTATTTCATCAATTTGAAGTCCTTCATGTCCAGCTGTCAGTAGAGGATATTCCAAGGCCCACAAAACTTTTTATAAAGGCAGAATAAGTCAACAATATTATACTACTTTTTTTAATCTAAGCTTGCATTTTTGATACTATAAACTCCCTTTAAACAAATGAGATTTCTTTTCAATTACAAACTACCAGATAAAGTCTTTAACAGAGTATCTATCATAGTCTGTCTTTGCCCACAAGTTCCTTTGCAAGCAATGAAGATGCTGTAGCGATATACTTCAACAATAGTGAATGTTGTCTTTGATTATATAAATAAATAAAACAAGACAGACCTATGAAACAAAATCACTCCATCAGTTTGTGGTGTTCCCATAAAAGGGATGGAGGAGAAGACAAACATTTATAGGAAAGGAAGTTTTCCCTCCATGTAATGGCCACAATAAATTTGTGTGGTGAAGAAAAATAAATGTGAGGAGAAGACATGCTCACCTGATGTTGAAGGAAAACCCGTTCATGCTTAATACATTGGAGAAATTGTTCAAGAGCTGCTCATCCATGTCAGAAATTATTACCCCTGTAATCCTGCCAAGGACAGTGAGACCTATTGTAGTTGACTGAATAAGTACTACTCATTCAAGTTAAAGTGTCATAGGGGCAGCTGTAATTTATACGTCCAATTTTTCTAACACATCTAAAACATTTTCTTTTTTTTTTTTAAGAAACAGACCAGAATCTTGGACAGCATAGGACGGTACAGCTAATTAAAGCACAGGGCTCCATCCCAGGTTTTCTGAGCTGTGCCTCTTGTCTACACCGCATCACTTTGCCTGTTTGCACAAGTTGGTCCCTTTTAACTTTGTCTGAGATCTTGAGTGTTTCTATTTGTCAATTGTAACATTCATGGCAGAGATTTGTTTGATTTTGATTAAGACGATTAAAAAAGTACTAGTCTAAACTTACATGAAAAGCTGAAACGCGTAAGAGGGTCATCAAGGGCAGGACAGAGACCTTAGTCTGTGCAGGATTTATTGTGATTAGACGAGCTTCCTGCCAATCACCATCGTTATCAGGAATTGTATTGTGGGTCAGGAACCAACTTAGAAAGGAGATTGACCATATGGACGTAAATCTAATGGATTTGTATTTTAATAAACAGGACAGGCTGACGTAAAAACAAACTTTTTTTTTTTCAGAAGTGCAGAGACATGATAAAATATTTCATGCCAGCTCACCAGTTCATAGGGCTCAGACAAAAAGGAGGAGTCATAAAAATGCCTTTTGGGGTGCAGAGGAGGAAAGCAGATTCTGGCTGAAAGGGCATCAAGAGCCAGCATACCAGTTCCACATCAGTAGATTCACAAGTGTTGTGCAGGAGGGTTGTGCAGTGTAAGTAATGAGGGATCTCAGGACTGTAGGCAGAGTGTGGGCGACTGTGCTTTTGCCTGCTCTTTACAGGCAAAGACCATCTGATCCTGTCTCTGACCATCTGATCCTGGTTAGTCCTGGTCCTGAAAGCCATTAAATTAGGAAAGCAGCACCAGAATCTTTCTGCTAGTCACTTGTGCACTCTGGGTACCAGCCCCTCACCCTATATTATGAATCTTCTACATTATAACAGCAATGGCAGTTTAAATGATCCTTGTTCCCTACTGCTTTCCCTCTGCCCAAAAAGTGCTTCTGCCTCACTTAAGCCTATCCAACTGGTTTTTGTGCTCATACTGTAAACCAGATCAAGAAAAAGGTACACTTTTTAAAAAAAATATCTTTTAACTTGATTAATCGTTTTTTTCCACAGAGTAGAGAGTTGAATCAGTTCGGACAGGAAGGTGGTATGGGGCAGGGAGTAAATGATGCAAGAGGACTAAAAGACCTCTTTATCACCAAGAAAGTATAGTCTGGATCCAGAATTAAGATTTCATGGCCTGGACTCATTTGCAGTGATGTGTATATTTCTTGGTGTCTGCTGTAGAGCAGATACAGAACACAGTTCAGAAACTCAGAAAAAGGTGATGGATGTGTTGAGGCACATTGAACAATCAGAGGAATTAGAATAGGGGAAGAAAAAAATCAATTAAGTGAGAGTTTCCTAATAGAAAGTATCTCATAGATTAGATATTAGAAAAAGATGCTTCACTCAGAGGGTGGTAGGGCACTGGAACAGGCTCCCCAGGGGAAGTGGTCACAACACCAAGCCTGAAAGAGTTCAAGAAGTGTTTGGACAATGCTCTCAGACACAGGGTGTGATTCTTGGGGCTGTCCTGTTCAGGGCCAGGAGCTGGACTTTGATGATCCTTTGTAGGTCCCTTCCAACTCAGAATATTCTGTGATTTTGTTTTTACTCATTCACCTTTTAGACAAACTCCTATACAACAAGTCATGGGACTTGCATGTTAACATTAATTACCTTCTACTTGCTGTCCCAGCTATCAAGGTAAAGCCAAGCACCAGCCTTGGCTCCTATGAGTCAGAACCAAACAAGAACCTACCACCTGCAGCTACCTCAGACCAGGGAGACCAAGGATAGGTCTGTCATCGATGTGAGAGGGATGCAAGGAACTAATACAGTCAAGAGCAGTAATTTCTTTCTCCTTCAGTTTCTGAAGACTGGAGGTGAAACATTTTGCACTTTGTCTTGTGTCCTTTTGTTATCTCTTCCTTGTTTATGTTCCTTCCCTTTTTTTAAGACTGGTCTCCAAAGACTGCTGCAGAAAGAAAGGCATACTTCTGCTTTAATAATCAGCAATTCCTTTGCTGAAATAGAAAAGTGTTAATACACAAAAGATCAATTCCATACAGAAACTGGGGAGACACAGTTTACTCCCCATACTTTTCCAATCAAATAAATGTGAGTGCATCCACTTATCTAGTCAGCCAAACACAGAAAGTTTCCAGAACCTATATAACTGTTAGTAATGACAAAAAGGTTTCACATTATCTACCTCATCCACATTTCCTCGGAGATCAATATAGCTGAGCATGTCTTCTGCATACTTCCACAAGGAGAAAAATATAAAACTTAGTTGCATCAAATGTATTTATAAACCAGATTTTAAATTGAAAATAAGGGTGAAAAAAATCTAAAAGAATATCAATACAATGTTAGAATTACATTATGTGAAACAAGGATGAATGGGATAACACAAAGTCAAAAGGATTTACTCAGCAACTTTCCAGAGGTGATAAATGATCTTTGTTAAAACGTGGTTGGTACAATGCATTTTACTAACATGTAAAGTGTTTCAACTTGGTCACAATGCTGAAATTCCTCAACTGGCTTTGCAGTGAGGGGAGGGGATATTAACATCTTATATGGGGTTCGCTTTGTTAACTTCAGGCAAGTTCTAGCCTCTTGAAGAGCCATAAGTAGATTTGGGCTTTCAGTGGTTTGCAGTAAGCACAGTAAGATTTCTACCAGTATCCTGCAACGTGGTTTAGTGGAGGTTTAGGACTGGAACTTTGCCAACTTCTGTTTAGAAGCCTTTTTTGACCTTGGACAAAATACTTTGTAGGGGAGGAACAGACCTCAAAGAGATTTGGAGGCTTCAGGTGCCATCCACCTCTCTGGAAATGTATTGCTCTTTTTCTGAGTGTTAGTTCTCCCGTCTGCACACAGGGATAGTAACCTATCCCTACCATACAGGGGTACTGTGAGCTAGTTAATACCTGTGTTTCATTGTCATAGTACTGCAGATATTGCTTTTAATTTCTGTGCAGTCCTGCACTTTCATACCTATGAAATTATACTTGTTTCTCTCTTTTTCTGTCCCATATTTAGTATGATTCTTGGACATATGTTCATTGACTGGTTTCAAGGCCATTGAATTAGCCTTGATTTTTGTTATGAAGCATCAAGCCCCTGTGAAGCAGTAGGTCCAAGTGGATGCTCTGTCTGTACAAGCTAGGTTCATCTACTACATCCTCCACCCTACAGTTCATTTCTGGTTTGCCCTGGTATATACTAAAGTATGTAGGAACAGCAAGAAAGTCTGGCCCACAGAGAGTCACCAAAACTATGCCATGACCTGTTTTGGTTTTCTCATGGGTAAACATGTGAAGTTGCCCTGTTGAAAAACCTTTGGTCCTTCTTCACAGTTTTCCAAAATAGTGTGAAAATTTTGAAGAATCTGCATTGTTCCGTGCAAAGCAAGTCTCTAGCCTCACCACCATCACTTTTCTTTAGAAGTCTTAGCTGGCTTACAGGTGTCTGAGAGAGGTCATTTAAATATTAGCATTCAGGTTGACAGCACTTTGATCCGAGGACTTCTATGACCAAAACTACATTCAAACCCAGGGCATCACCCAAGTCAGTCTGTAGGATCCTGCTTCTGTACTCCACAGTGCACTGGTAAACCTTCATGTTTGTTGTTGTTGTGCTAGTGCTAATTTTGTTCACGGACTTGGGCTATCACTTATGATTCCACTTTTGAAGCTGCATTGTAGAGAGGGATGCCTAAATGTACCTTATGGTTGGATTAGGAATAGTGATTTTTAACTTAAAGCTATATTGTGAATCCATTACTTTAGCATACAACCTTTAAATCCCTGCAGCCTCATGTCACCCCTACATCCCTGACAATCCACAAAACACTGCAGCACATACACAGTGTATGTTCTAGTTATGTGGTTTTCAGTCTTGTTTCTTGAAAAGGAAAGGAAGATACCTTTTCAATAGATCACCAAAGTAGGAACAAACAGCACCAAAGCCACGCAGCAGTAGGCTCTCAACACGTTTCATTAAAACTCCATTCGTATGACAAATTCACACTGGGATGAAAGGAGGTTTGGAGTTTCTCCAGGGCGCTCGAGGGAAAGTTCATGAGCTCTCATTGTCCGTCAGCTGCCCTGACCTCTCTGTTTCCCATATGTGAAGAGGAGATCATAGCAGGTCTGTTTCGCATCTTGAACTTGCAACTACCAAGGGCAGGTATAAAATGAAAGTGGGTATGCTCTGTAGCCTCTGAAATAAATAAATTACTTGAAGTAACAGGTGCGGTAACATGGATCTTTCAGAACACAATGTGTCATTCTTCAAGCTACAAAACTTGTGGCCTCTCTATATTTATGGATGTCCTACCGTTCATGATAACAGAGTCATGAGGTAGCAGAGTAAAAGATTGCCCATTAATACGAGAAAGTGATTTTTTAGCTATACTGCCTTTGTCTTCGTGTCACAGTATGAAAATAACCAATAACATATTTTTTATTTATCGATGTCAATGCATGGCCTTTAAAATATGCTTCAGAAGGAAAAATTAGATTTATTTCTTGTATCTTAGGAAGTGAGTTTCAATAACACCAAAATGAGGGTTTAGACCTATTTCTGCCCCTGTCTCTTTTGGGGTTTTTGGTTGGTTTGGATTTGTTGTTGTTGTTGCTTGGGGTTTTTTTCTGGTTTTTTTTTTTTTTATTTGGTTTTTTTTTACAGGTTAAATGTGTCTTACTCCAGGGATAATCCCATTCTAGACTGTAAACAACAGAGCAGAAATAGAATCTTTATGTTATTTGTAAAACATCCACACTACCATAATGTAATGTAATATTTAGTAATGGTAGCATGAATTCTCAGGAACACTCATGCAGTACAGAACTTTTCAATAAAGAGAAAAATACTAAATTTGAAACTTTTTAATCAATTTTGACTCACCAAAGCAAAAACTCTTCATGAAAAGTGAATATTGATTAGATTCTCTTATACAGAAGATGTTCAAAATGTTTTTAGAACTGATAGTTATCACCGTTCTGCCATGGATTTTTATTTCACAGAGTGTGACTTCATAGTCAAAGGGAACTGAAAAAGAAAGAAAAACTTTAAAAATAATTTAGAATTCTCTAAATGCAACTGTATCACCTGACCAGCACTTTTAGAGGGATTGGAGGTCTCAGTTCAACAAATCATTTTTCATTTTTAATTCTTGCTTCACAGGTCAGGAGGTAGATACTGTTAAAAATTCCATAATAAACAGGAAAGTGATTTCTTCCTAAGCTGTATATAAGCAGTGTGAATAACTGCAGTAAAATGAGGCCTCAGTTGATGTGGGTATACGATATATTGATTTTTACACAGAAATCTTTTGATTCTTTTCTTTCTTTTAGGGAAATGCACTGTTAAGCTTAGTTAAAAGAGAGAGAGGCAAACCAAATCCTGGGTTGTCATTAATGCAGCTTTCTGAAGATGGCTTTATAAAACCAAAAAGCAAAAAGCCATTTTAAAGTGATTTGCAAGAAGGGTATATACCTCTACAGAGAAATCTTCGTTTGGGTCATTTGGATTTCTCTCTTTTCCCCGGAAGCAGCTAGTCAAAACTGTCTGTATGCAACAGAAAGATAAAAATTTCAATTAGGTTGAGTGCTGTCATAAGCAGACTACATGAGAAGGTTTGAGATAATATGCATTACATATTGATGTCTATCAGCCCTGAGAACATAGCCATGTTTTATTCCATGCCCCTTTTGTCGGTTTGGCAGCAGTGGCACCCAATAAAGGCCTAATCATATTAATTTATGCCCCTATCAATTATGCATTCAGATTCCCCCGATAGCTTGTCAGTTTTTATTCACTATTTTCTGAAAAATACGCCTATTACAGTTACTGAGCAAATAGGAGGACTGTCAGAAACTGAGATTTAAAGAATATTACTTAAAAGGGGTGGGTTTCTTTAATTTATAAATCTTGTATTATATGTCATGCATTTGTTAGTTTTAAAGAAGGTGACAGTGCAGGGACAGATGTCACATTAAGGACTTTCTGAAGACAAGGGGGAAAGTCTCCTTAAGAAAGCTCTGTGATTGATTCAACTTTCTTGAAAGAAAGGTGTTCTGTGGTCTGCAGATATAGTAAAAATGTATCAGTTCTGTGAGTTTAATATGAACTTGATTTTGTTGTCTCTAAATTGATATGTATCTATAAAGAACTTAACAGTTTACAAGGTGAAAATACTTTTGGGTTTTTTTCTAGTATGGGAAACACTTTTACAGCCAGCAATGTGGTAGTGTGTTTTAGAATCAGCTCCATCTTTAGGGTCATCATAAGTGGTAAATAAGACATATTAATGAATGTAGTGAGTGAAGTACACAAATTGCCCCATTTGGTGACATGTACCAAGGAGCCGTGGAGCAGTTTTTGCCAGCAACTTAGAAATTACCTTGGTGTCACTGTGGGATGCAAGACAAGTCCAGCCTACTTTATATATGCTATACTGTTTGAACAATCCTGTGAGGGTACTTCCTTTAGGATAGAAGTGCTCTTTGGAGGCAAATCTCCCAGATTTCTCCACCTACCACTCTTTGGCTCACATTGTTGTGCAGTCTCAGAGGTGACAGTCAGGACTCCTTTCTGTGGGAATAGCCTTATCCCCGAAAGTTGGAGATCTTGTCCAAATCACAGACCGCTCAGCTTGTTTTCTCAGGTTTACTATGAGCAAATTTAATGAAAATAATAGATCTTGACACTAATCATCACAATCCTCATTTCTTAATGCTTGAAACCCAACTGTGGTTACACTCGTTCCCTGCCACTGACCACTGACCAAGGGAAGTCCCTCTTTTTCCACCCTCTGGCTGCATCTCCCTTGCTCCGAGAAAATCCACTTCAGGTTGTCCTCCTCTTCCTCATTACCTTCCAGCAAATTATCTCCCTCCTACTTCTAGAGCATTTAACCTGATTTCATGTCCTGTTATACCACTCTCTATGCTGCCAGGCTTTCCCTCCACCCTTCTTTTAAGAGTGTGTTTTTTCACCTAGGCCTTTAAGTGTGGAAAAAACTTTAGAGAAATAAAAAAAAAGCGGAGGGAGGAAACCTCAGAAGTGCTAATGTTGCCGTTTTATCTTATCTGATACTCTGTGTGTGGGATTTGCCTCTCTCTGGGTGAGCCCAAAAATGCATTCCTTCTGGTGTAAGTGGGGTTTAAGATGACAACAGGATGAGAGAGTTGGGGTTTTTCAGCCTGGAGAAGAGAAGGCTCCAGGGAAACTCTATGGCACCTTGCAGTACCTAAAGGGGTACCTAAAGGAGAGCTGAAAAGGGACTTTTTTGCAAGAATGTGTAATGATAGGACAAGGAGGAATAGCTTTGAACTGAAAGGGGGCAGCTTCAGATTAGATAGTGGAAAGGAATTCTTTACTGTGAGGGTGGTGAGGCACTGGAACAGGTTGCCCAAAGAAGTTGTGGATGTTTCATCCCTGGCGGTGTTCAAGGCCAGGTTGGATGGGGCTTTGAGCGACCTGGTCTAGTGGGAGGTGTCTCTGCCATGGCAGGGGGTATGGAACTAGGTTATCTTTAAGGTCCCTTCCAATCCGAACCAATCTGATTCTGTGATTAAGGATTTAAGGACACCGGTGGTAGGCCCAGACTCTCCTCAGCAGTCTGGGCCCTCTTACTTTGTCCTTACTGCAATGAGTTTAGTGCAGTCACCAGTCTCTACCCAGTGGCTTTACCAGGCCTTTCTCTCCTAGAGGGGTTTCCAACCCAGCTCTCACCGTGCCACAACTTCTCCCCCACTGGAAAGTTCAGCAGGATAAGCATCAGTCTTTTTGCATAGTCCAGTCCTGGGGAGCCTTGAGAACGACTCATACTGTTTTGGAGAAAGCCATCTCCCCTTCCTGGTAGGTCTGAATGGAGGGGATCTGTTTTGATGCTCATGTTTTCACATTATATAGGAAATAGAAAAAACCCTCAAGTCTCACCTTGGCAAAGTCCTCCCTTGCTCCAATACAGGGGGAACTGAGGCTACGCTTTTTGTTTTCTTTATCCACTCCTGAGTCTGTGCTGCTTTTCAGTGCTGCCCAACTATTTCAATAATTAATGAAGACTGAACTCTTGCCTATTAAACAAACTTGTTCTTCCTCCCCTACAAATTCACCCACCCTTGCAAAGTGCTTCTGCTTTACAATGGGTTGTACCTTCCCTTTCCTCTGTCTCTTTGAAGATTTTACTCTTTGTTCGGTGAAGTTCCCCAGTTCCAGGAACATGTACCACATTACCTAAATCATCCAGTGTTTATTTTAGCCTGACGGTGTTAATGAGGCTTAGCTATGTTACAGCATTTAAAATCTTTGTAGTATCTTAAACATATTGTATCTTAAAGTATCCCCTTCAGGTATGTAAGTATTATCCAAATCATATAAATGGAGAAGTAAAAACAAATGTTTAGGGATTTGCCTGAGGCCATGCAATAAGTCTGTGTCAGAGCCAAGAGTCAAACCCACCTATTTGTGAGTCAACCCACGCTGGCATGACTTGGTGTGTTCCTACCATGGAAATCAGCCTATTCACTGTGCATAGTATTCATTTCAACCATTTCATAAACTGGCTCTAGTAGTTACATTCCCTTTAATAACAACTTTCCCAGAAAAGCTTTTGCTTGCCTAGCTCCGTATAATTCCTACACATCTACATAGGGAGTAGCATATGGTATCTGTGGCTAGCAGAGTTGCTCTTTTTCCTTGTGTTTTGTTTTTATGTCAAACAGGCCAGAAATGAAGTGGAAGTAGAAAAGACTCAAAGACTCTGTTCCTAAAGGGTTGCAAAGATTTCCTGTGTTTGCCCTTGAAATTAAAAACTATCTGGACAAACATTTACCTTGTGGGGTTGAATAGGAGTTCATGCTCCATAATTTTCCTTTCTCTACTTTTTAAGAATTCAGTAAGGTTCCTAAGGAAGTGCGCTTTTGAAAGGTAGAAAAACATACAGGGAGCAAATATGTTTGAGGACAGTAATGCTGGGAGTCAGTAATCCAAAAAGTGATGAAATAGTAAAGTGACAAGACCTGGCCTGAACATCTAAAACTTTGATGATGTTTGGCAGAGAAAATGAGACCAATTAAAAGGTGCCTCTGGGAAGCTTTACCTTGCATGACCAGAACTTCTACACAACATCTCTGTGCACTCGGTGCTTTTACAGGGATAATACTCATGTGAATATGAATGGTTTTGCCAGTGTGTTAGTCATCTGCAGGATTTTAGTCTGCACTTGGTTTGGATGCGTTTCTGTAACACTTTTCGTTTCCTGAGAAGACCCTGTGGTGGTCTGCAGTTCAGCCTGACCCTGTGCTGTTGTCTCAGTTCCCCTTTCATGGTGTTTTGAGGTATTAGCAGAGTGAAGGATCCTCTCTTCTATGCTTGCTTTCTCAGACTTCCCCATTTAAAGCTGAAGTGCCTGGGGGCCACTGGTTGGTGTTTGATAACACTCTACACTAGCAGCTTTCTCTTCATCATTACACTTGATTTTTATACTTCAGTATATATGAGTCTTAAGTGTTTTCCTTGACCAGCAGCCTGCGGATTATAGAATAGCACTCACAAAAAAAGAATGAAATTGATACATCTTTTTAAACTCCAGAATCAACAGCCCAGTAAAACACTACTGGATAGCACTGAGATATTTTCCCTCTTCCTAAAAAACAGTGTAAATACAACCAGTAGCATAAAAGAACCTAGAGAATTTGTATTTTTTGTATTATTTGTAATTTGTATTATTTGTAATTTGTTTGCAAAAACCCCAAAGCTTATCGACAACACTACATTTTGGGACACAAAGCAGTTCTTGAATTGGGAAAAAGAAACACAGAGACCTCTTCAGACAGCCTCTGTTTATTGTGGACTATAATCCATAGTGGGGAACAGAGCTTATTTGAGAGGCATCTGAAGAAGAGCATGGGGAGAAAACAAAGTAATAGTGCCTCTGCATATCATTTTAGAGACACTTGTGCCACATGGATTTTTTTTACATACATCTCAGCACCTAAACTATTCAGGCATGCGGCATTGTTAAAATCAGAGCTACTTATATGTGATACTGTGTTGATTGATCATATTGACATAATTTAAGCTCATACCTTAAGGAGAAAAGCATTTTGAGGAGTGTAGAGACTACAAACTTCAGGTTGGAAACATGCTTCATTTTTTTCTCTGGCCGATGTCCACCTCTGCATGTGCTGACAGTCAGATGTTTTCCCACATGACTTCTAGTTTTATGTGATCATATATGTGCCTGACAGGCAGAGTCATCAACATATTTGCAATTTATTAGTTTCCTATTGCAAAACAGTATTTTGTAAAAATGGATATCCCACTGAAAAGATCTATTTCTATTCCACTTTCTATTCCTTTGAAAAATAAAAGCAATAATTAAAAAGAAAGAAAAAAAGGAGTGGGTGTAGAATAGGACTTCCTATGCACAGGTTTTGTCTGCTGGAAAAGGATACACACAGGTAGTGCCATGTTCTATTATTGTTTTAATTGTTAATTTCATACAGTTGTTTTAGAGGTCATCATTTCAGTGATGAAATTACTGAATTACTCAAGGAGAATACTCACAATAACAATTCACAGAGAAAAATCTTAAAAGAACAGATTAGAAGGATGAAGAAAATAATTAGTTAAGAGAATCTGAAAATTTTCCAACAATGGAATTACTTAAAGAATACTTGGTAAGAATCTACAAGTATCTGAAAATTTGAATTCTGGAAGGTTTAAAAAATAACACAGCTTGGTGTCAAGGTGACCAAACAATGTTAAATTAGAGAAGCTCATAGAAGTCTAAAGTTCCTGAAACTCAAGCAAAAACGTGCTTGAACAGTGAGATTGTTTCAAATATGAAATATTTTATGAAATAATTGTAGAAATTATATGGATTGCAGCACTTGAAAGAAAGGGAGTACGCTACCAGATTGAAGTATATTAAAGATGGGGAATGTACTATCCCTCATCTTCACACATTGACCTTGTTTCTGTGTTCAGAAACCATATAGAGAGTTGTTGAGTTGGTCAATAAACTAATCCAACCATCAATAAAGCACACCTTCTTGTTTATTAATATGTGATTAAAAATGTATATGATAAAAAGATATTGACTGAGCAAAGTTTGGGTGACAAGAACAATTATAGCTTCAAGCCTAATCAGTACATGAGCTGTTTAACCCAGTGAAAGTCAATAGCCTATTTCTGAACAATTACACATTTTGTTTTAAATAAAGTATTTAGAATTTGCTAGTGCTCTCATTTTCTCTTCATGATTTAGACATGAACACAGAAGTAGAGAGAAACAACCACAAAATAAATCACCCAATATAATTCCACTTTATGGTTCTTGTATGATAAATTGGTAAATATGCAGCAAATAGGATTTGTTTTAATTAAAACTTGATAGCCACAAATAAATTAAACTTGGAATAAGTATATCTTTCTTTTCAGTTTTATTACTAATTGCACTGGTCTTAATCATATTTCTACAATGTCCTGATTTACTTATTCTTTAATATTTCTGTTGTTATTTCAGACTAAATTCATAATTTTACAGCATCCAAAGTGTTCCATCTTGATTTCACTAAAGCAGTTTCTTAAACTTAATAAGAAATTATAATAAAAATCTGTTTAATTCCTCCTTGAGTGATCTTTAGCTTTTACAAAGTTTTCTAACAGCTCAATGCATCCTTAGTTCCAAAGCAACAATATTCTACAGAGCTCAATGTCTGATGAAAAGTCAATAGCAATACCAAAAAGTTTGAACTGGGTGCATCTTTAAACACCAAAATATTCCAGTATAGTGGGCATTAAGTACAAACTGATTGCTGGTGAATGGTCAGACATTCCTGAGTGAGAACACAGGGTCACTGGCTTGTCCCCACAGTGTTAAAAATTAACTGTGGGTGCAAAGCAAGCAGAGTCAAATGGCTGGGCTATCCACAAGCAGAACTTTTAGTGTTTTTAGCACTGGTTTGTTGCATCAACATTCAAGATCCAGTTAAATCAATGGTACTCCCCAAAGTGTTTGCAAATTGTAAATCTTTTAAGTGGCAGATCAGAAAGCTCCTTATCTATTCCATAAGTATCCTGTTCATCAAACAGTTACAGTGACTAGCATTTCCACAGATACTTTTCTTACCTGCTAATCTTCTTAATTCCTTTGCAAGAATAAAATGATAAAGACGTCAGAAACAAAATCTTTTGAGTTAAAGCTAACACAGTTCCCTAATCTATTCTTCCAAAATGTGTCTGGTTTTGGTGAATGCAAAATTCACCTTATTTTTGATTGCTGCTATAGAGAGTTGTTTTTTTACGAGGAAGAACAAATGAATAAGAGAGAAATATGCCATTGCGCTCACATAGTCTTGAAAGTTTTGGCTTCTTATAAATGTTGACACTATAAACACTCTTTTCCGAGTACCTTCATATTAATACATACCTTCTGATCCCACAGTAAGTAAAAGTCAATCATCTTTTTTCCTGGTTGAAATAAGAGTCACTGTTTGACTAGAACCAGAAACCAGAGCAAGTCCTCCAGGAGGTCATTTCCACTTGATTATGGCGTAGTTCCAGCGTTTTTCCTGGTTGTGTCTGACTTTGGCTAGTGAGGAAGTGGCAGACTGGTGCAGATGGACCATTGGTACATTCCCAGCATGGTACCTGGTGGTCAATAAGAAAAGTTTTCATGTTCTGATGTCTTGTGAAAGAACACCCACAGAGTCAGCTTTGGTTTGTTTTGCCTGGTGATGTCTGAAGCTTAAAAAAGCTTGAGGATGCTTGTCCAGCAATTGAGGACTTCCTATTTAAAAAAATTCCTCTTTGGATGGTACAGTCAGTGCCTCAGTAGTACATGTGAGGGTGCAGCAGCTGTGAGTAAAGGGATTGCCCCAAAAGACAAGCTGGGACATCTGAGATAAGAGTGTTGCCCCAAGTTGCCTTCAGGAGAAGAAATCTCTGTAGTTGAACAACAGAGCTTAGGGAAGTTCGCCCCAGCAGCCTGATCACCTGTGGAGCTTACAGGTCATAACATCTCTGCAGGGTGAGCCAAGTACAGTAGGAAAAGTCTGAATCTCTTTTATCTGTGGCACTGATACATCTGAGCAATTCCTGATACATTCTAATCTGAACAAAGAGCGGGGTTTTATATCTGTTTCAAGATGAATGAGAGTTTCTAAATCAAGGGTGGGGAGGATATAAATATGCATGGAAGAAAACTTATTCCTGAAGAGAGGATCCATGGCATTTCAGATTAATAGGTGTAACTCTTCCACTACAATGCTGTATTGTCACACAGTAAAAAAAAGATACTGTGGGAGGCAAATTTATTAGGCTAAAATCTATTTTTCTGAGTTTAAACTTACCCATCTGCTTATCTTCAAATAGACTGTGAATACAGCATTGCTGATGATATGTTCTGTTCCAGACCTTTACTTGATTCCATCACATGCTTAAAAATATTAGTTCATTTCAGAATGTTGGTACATTTATTACTCTAATTAAATATGTATACTTTAGAACTTTATTCTTCCACTAAATAAAACAGGAGTTTAATTCATTTTAGATTTCATTTATTTGTAATGCTCTTCCACAGCTTTTCAAATTAATACTCTGGCATTAGCTGCATGATTCTCAGTATTTAGGAAAAGCTCACCTGCAAAGCAAATACCCAAGGCGTGTTGATTCATTAGGAAGGTGAATTGAAAAAAATGTGTAGTTACTAAAAAAATACATATTTTTCAGGTGAAGATGACTTACAAAATCATTAAAATACAGTCATGTTGAGGTCTTGTATGATGACTAGGAATTAATTTCTATTTTTATTCATCTCAGCACCCTTACTTATCTGTGTATTTGATCTTCAGCATCAGCCCCTTGAATGCATTTCTCCACCCTTTACCTTTTTCATCATCATCACTCATCTTGCCTATGCAGAAGATGGTGGCTTACTGGGCTTTCTACACAATGTTATCCTGACTCATATACTCTATATAGGACAAAATATTAGTATGTCTTTTGCAATGAAAGTGTGCAGTGTCTGCTTTTACAGGAGTTTCCATTACATAGTGAGAGTTAAAATACAGAGAATTTTCAATTCTGTTATTGTCAATACATTTTACTATACATGCTTAGTTTAAAAGCTATTCAGGTTTTTGAAGGGAAAGCTAAACTAATCTGCAAACTTAATAAGACTCACAGGTTATAACTGCCAGTTCTCAAGCACTCAGCACTTCTCTGCTAAGTGTCACAACTAAATGCTCTTCACTGTCACAACAGTGGAGTAACCCCAGGAAAAAAAAAAAAAGGAAAAGGGAAAAACCACCCCGTGAAAGTGATTTAAATACTGTACCTCTTCTTGGCAAGTTGAATTCGGTGAAAGACCAGCACTCATCTGCCTTTAGAGAGCTGACTCTGCCTGTGTACAGTTAGACTGGATGCCTGACTTCTGTTTATGTCTTTGCATACCTTCCCCAGGAGTGAGGCCATGCAGCAGGCCCAGAATATCTTCCTCATCTTCAATTTACTTTCCCAGACAACTCTGCCATTCCCTTCCTATCTATTGGTGATATGCATGAGTGACTAGGGAGTTTTTAAATGAGTGTGACAAAGATGGACCAGCCACTGCAAGTAGGAAGAGTCAACCTCATACTCAGAAAATTAGAATAAACTTTCATTTTACTCCTCTCTCTAAATGCATGCTAGGGGGGTCCAAGTCAGTTATATCATCAGTGTATTTATGAATAAACCCTGTATCTATAAAATATTGCAGTGCTATGGCAATGAGTGCTAACCTTATACTCAAATGATTTATTGTGATCACCCCTACTGTTGTTTTGAGGCCTTTCACATTACATGGAGATACAGTCAGACTGCTGTACTTCAAAGTAAGTACATACTTTTATATAATGATCTATTCATTCACGATTGATTTATAGCCACTTCAGGGGTGGGATGATATAGGATTATCATGACAAGCAATAACAAAACTTTATTGATATGAATACTAGCTCTTTGGCTTGGTCAGATGCACTGAGAAAAGCTTTTTTTTTTCTGTTCTATTATTATTGGCCATTGTGAGAGGACACTAGCTCTGCAAAGAGGCTGATAATGTAGGGCATATATATATACAGCAGCAAATGTACTGTTTCCATGTTTTCCATGACTTTTGTACTACATCTTGAAATTGTTTGGTTTGGTTTTATCAATGATACTAAGAGAGATGTGGATGTCACACCTAAAACTGTTGTCTCTGATACAAAACAATTTGCTGTTATCTGGGTCAAATTCATTTTCTAAGTAGCCAGATGGCCACCTTTACGTTGTGTAGTTAAGATTATATTAGTTGTTCTGTCTTGTATATTGGTATAAAAGTGATGGACTTGGAAGCATAAGTTGCTTTGTTAACAAATCCAAGAACAGTACCTACTGTGAACAAGAACAAGGCAGAGAGTCTTTTCTGCAGCAGGTCAGTTTTGTTATGCTTGGTTTGAAATAAGCTCTCTCTTTTATGCACTGGGTACTTCACATATTTGAGGTCTCTAGAAAGCATTAAGCAATTTACTCTCTAACATTTCAGTCAAGCCTGTGGTTTGTTAGAAAAGCAGAGAGTTAGGCTGTGGTGGTAAAGGCAATGCTGAAGAGGTCCTTGGCTCAGAGGAAATGGCACTTTATTTGTTACAAGTTACTACTCCAAATAATGATGTCTGCTGAACGCATCAGGACTCTGAGGCTATCTTTATATCTGCTCTATTACAGTCTCTGTGTTACTAAAACCAGGATGAGTTTTCTGTTTTTGCAATTGCATTAATTTATTCCATTTGTTCAAGTTATTGGAGGTACAATTTTACAGTGCCACCGTGGTTATTTCTGGGCAAAAACCTGATGATGAACTGCAAGTCTATTCTGAATGTAAAACAAAGTAGAAGTAGCAAATTATTTTCTCACTTACTGTCTTGGATCAGTGAATGAATTTTAATCCACGGCTAAGCAGACAGTTAATTTGGCTGTTTCAGTGAGTGCAATGACTGCTTGACTCCAGGCCAAGGATCCTCCAACCGAGGTCAGGACCATGCCTGGTGAGGGCACTTCATGTCTCTGACTAAAAGGAAGAGATTCTGGAGTTCTTCTGTGTTGTAACATGGAAAACAGAACTTTAAAAGTTTAAGAGAAGGGGGTTTTTTCCTGTTGTTTGTTTAAATCCAGCACCATATAGGGAGATCTGGGTTGTTAATGTTGTATCCATCCATCTGAAATAATTTGAAGATTTTAGTCCTGTTCCCAATGAATAGGTGCCAGTGCTGCCAACTAGAAAAGCAGTTAAACATGTCAGAGAGTAAAAAAGTCAGAGAGTATTTGTACTCTCCTGTTTGATCACCCTTTTGCTATTTGGCTTAACTTTGGTAGGACAGAGGTGTTAGTTGTGTCATACCTGATCACCAGACGACCTGAAATACTGTCTAAAAGGTATCAATCTGCTACCTGTCGTAAGAGCTCAACTCCCTAAAAAATAAAAAACCCATTTGTTGAAATAAGTGAGATATTACTATTACCCCTGAATTTGCAGTGGGTGTGAATGAAATGGAAAATCAAGGAAAGAAATTTGATAAGGAATGAAAAATCAAATAACCAAGGCAAAAACATATTTTAATGGAAATTAAAAAGAACAGCAATAAATTAAGCAGAGGATAAACCTTGTGTAGCCATATAATATTTTACACACAAACACAGACTCTATGAACATTTAAAGCCAGTAGGAAGCAGTAGGAAGTGAGAAAATGAAAGCTAACCACACCGCTCAGTACCAATCCCTTGTGCACATGCTTTATCATACAGTCTTTAATTACACCATTATGTACAAGGAGATGACAGGGAAAAAAAGTGTTTTCCTCAAAATCACACTATGTAGTAGAAAAAAATGTCAAAAAACAAAGGGAAAGAGGCTGTGCAGTAACCAAAAGGCAAGGCACTATGGCAAATACCTGACATGAAGTGTCCCACATATGAGCGCTTTCACCGGTAGAGGCATACACTTTGGTCTCTTCTGGGTCATCACCTTGTTTCCATGTTCTCTGGTACCCTGGGCTTGATCCTCTCTTTTTTTTCTCCCTCTCCTTCCCCCTTTTCATTAATAACTTTACAAAGCCTTTGTTTCATCTGCTCTTGTGCCATGGTAAATGAACGCAATTTGACAGGGCAGTGGGGCTTTCCTGCTTGATCTTGTTCACAAGCACCCCTTTGGCATGCAGAGCAGGTAGTTTGGCATGGCCAAAGCTTTCTTCAGGAGTTAGCTTACAGTGTTAAACTTACCTATATCTGGGGCCACATCTGGAGCCCACAAATCCTAATCCGAACCCAACACTCTTGTGCTTTTCCTGTTCTTCTCCCCACCATGCTATAGCATCCATGTGCTTATCTTTTACAGCCTGAAATTCAGGGGATAAGATCATCCTATGCTTTTTAATAAATCTGTATTCCAAACAAATGAGATTAAAGTAAAAAATGCCTGTTAATTTTGGGTATCCTACTAGAGATACTGTCTACTTGATTTTTCAACCTGCATTCTGCATCACTTGACATAGTCAATGCAGAGTCACACAGATTTTATCTGAGGTAGTGAGTGATTCACCTCAGCCTACCAGACTCCAAAATTTCGAGATGGGCCCTCCTCATATGAAAATCTCAGTTAATCATTACCTCTTGAGGCAACTTTCCCCACATTGCAGAAGCTTTGAGGTGACAGGGGAATGGAAGCAAACTCAGCAGGTAAAATTCAGCTACTGCTTTGCCACAAAGCCATGTTTTCTCCCCTTGTAATTCTCTACCTTCTATATGATCCATACCCAGTTCTGCGACAAATTAGACAGGAATCTAGTGAATAAAATCTATAAAGTACTGATCTGTTCCCAGAGGAAGGGTACCTTGCAAGGTTTAGTTTCTGCTTCAGGAAGTGTGTAGAATTTAGTCTATGTGGTCATGTATCATAAGGTATGGAGGCTGAATTGAGGTGCTCTGAAACCCTCAGGTTAGTCATCTCCGTAACATCCCTGATGTTGTGGCTAGTGTTGAATATGTAACACATTTCCTTAGTTTGGTGGTGACACACACACAAAAAAAAATCAAAATATGTTTTGAATCAGCTAGGAAATAAGTTTCTTAAAGATCATTTAGTTCTCTTTTAGCATTAGAAAGCAGACTCCATTCCAAATGAAAACCATTAATTATGTAGCTGTACTGCATCAACTGAAAATGGTGGGGGGGGGGGGGGGAAAGAATTTGACTTTCAGAATTTCTACCATGTTCCAAATTAAATTCAGGCCAGCTACTCTGGACATCCTGCAATTAAGCATCCTTGCTCTTGGCTGACAACATTAGTCAGTTTTGCTAGCCTTGCCCTCCCATCTCCCCTCCAGGTTCCTCAACCAAGCAGTTTCTCTCTGCTCTCTCTGCACAACCTCTGTGTCTCCTTACCTAATCAGTCTCAGGCTCCTGCCTCAAAACACTAGTCCCAGTTTTTCTCTCCAGACTGCTTGGCTGCTTCTATTGCCTGCTCTGTCACAGGCTGGATGTTTTTTTTTCTCTGTGTTGTATTCATGCAGAGACCTTTCTTCCTGACACAACCTTCAAATCGTTTGGAGCTTAGAAAAGATAGGATTCCTACCTCTCAGATTCTGCGCCAAAACTCAGGCTCATGGGGAAAATTTGGAGGTGGGGATTAAAGTGGAAATCTAGCCTCACCACTGTATCCTAAAGCTTCTGTTTGCAGAGAGGGCCAATCTGTAGCAATTCCTTTTCCCTACTAAAATAAATCATTACTGGACATCTGTTCATGACACAATTTCTAATACTTATAAGTTAACCGCATTTGGATACATTTTCAGACAGAGAGGGAAAGGCATATTTTGAATAAAAAAGGTCACATTTTGAGACTGTGCTTCAAAGCCTGAGGGCAGCAGAGCATTTCAAAGGAAAAAAGTTTCCATTTTAGTACGAGCAAAACTGTTTATTTTTCCATAACCTTGTTCTTGGAAATGGACAAATTGTTTTGGCAGGTATTTTCAAAATAATCTACGTGGTACAGACAGTCAGCATATCAGTTTTCAGCCTAAGTGATGATGTTTTTTCCAAAGCTACATGCAACAGAAAATACGATCTCTGCTGAGAAATGTTTGCCAACCCAAATACAGGGAATGGCAGCACATCTAGCTTAGAATATATATTATCACAGATTACATCCTCTGAGGATTTCTGATTTTTCTTAAACACCAATTGCCTCATGGAAAGGCAACAGGGTCAGTGACTCTTACTTCCCTATTTTAGAGGCAGAGAAATTAAAACAAGAGGAAAGGGGTAAAAAACAGGGATGGAATACAAAAAATCCTGATCTGCTCCTTAGTTCCCCATTTACGCACCCGTTGCTGCCACCTCTGAGGGCTGTTATTTGTGCAATGCTCCTCTGGTCTGCAGTATTGCAGGTATTCTTTACACTGCACAGACACGCATGTCAGAGATAGCATCCCTTGTGTAACTACTGTGATTTAACTCTCTGTGATCGAAAGTTTGTGGGGGGGGCTATAAAAGAGAGCACAGCGGGTGCAGGAGATATCTTCAAATAATTTAATTCAAATAAGTTTAATTCAGCCAAGAACAACCAGCCTCCCACATTCAGCTTGTGAATCTGTTCAGTAAAATAAAACTAAATTCAAATATTTCTGAGGCACCTGATGGAACTCATGGGCAATGCCTTGTGGAAAAGAGAGGCATGAGGGGAAAGCTGTGGTAGAGGTCCACTGAGACAGATTAGGTTGCTGATGTGACCCATTGGGTGATGGCCACTGCCTTTGCTGTTGCTCCAAGTTCTCTGGTTGAGATGAGTCCCAGGAAAGGCACAGTTCAGAGGTGCTGGAGGCCTGAGGTAGACAAGCTACTTAAAAGTTCATGCCACTGTCTGGCTCACTTGAGAAAGTAAGAAACATAGTTAACAGTAAGCAATAAGATAGCCCCATGCAAACCAAGAACCTCTGCTAAAAACCAACCCAACAGCTACAACAAATTCCGTAGCTTAAACTGCGGCTCTCTTCAGAGGGAAAAAAAAAAAAGAAAAAAAAAAAAAAAGAAAGAATTGCCAAATCAAACTGCTGACTCCTTTTTTCTTATCAAAACACTACAGTATACATCTTAACAGCCTGAAGTAAATCAAATGCAGGACCAGCTGGAACTGGCCAGCTCTTGACCCTTCCTTGATATCAGGTGTGTGCTGCACTTCTCTGGCAGATTAATTTATGATCTAAAGTAACTCAGAGCCCCTAAAACTTTCAGTATGGCTGTTAGGACAAGGCTGAAGGTTTTCTTTGGAAAGTGTCACCACTAGAAGAAGTTGGAGTTCTTCCCACTCGACAAAGATACTCCCTTACTAATGTCAGATGACTTTGTTCCCTCTATATCTCTTATTTTTAAACTCACCCACAATGCTGCGAAGGGACAGAATTCAAATGTATGGCCAAAGCCTGCTGGTGTGCATCTAAATGACTGTCAGTCCCCTTTTGCATGTGGAGCTTTCTCTTGGGGGGATTTGGGAGTGTTTATACAAATGCGTCCCTAAAGAAACCTTTCGGCTTGAGAAAAAGTTAGGAGATCTGGGAGAAGTTGCACAAAGCACAGGGAATTGAGAGCAGCTCACAGACAGCGGCTCCGAGGAGAGTTGAGCCCCTGTGTGTGATCAATATAATCTATTGCGAAAGAGAGCTTCGGTGGGGGAAAGAGATTTAGAAAGAAGCTCTTTAATTATTACCTGCAGAGAAGTTAAAGTGTAACTCTGCACTAACGTACTCCGGTGCCAGTTTGGGGTGGGGTGGGGGGGCAAGTCAGGCATCTAGCCTGCCTGAAGTATGTATGGGAATAAAAAAAATCAAATTAATTTTAAAGATAAAATTAAGGGAAGGAAAATAAGCGTTGACGAGGCAAAAGCATAGAGAAAATAAGTTAATCTTTCAGGTTGCTGACCTCTCTTTGTGCTTCGCATGGGGGAGCCGCCGAACAGGCTCTGGAGCTTGTAGCACCCACGCGTGAGCTTGTAGTCACCCCGCGCTGGTGTTTGTACCGCACCTCCCAAAGAGCCCAGACCTTCCCCCTTTCTGCCACGGCCTTTTCCTCGCACACGCTGCTCGGGAACACCGGTCATACTCCCCCCCTTTTTGCCCGTCTTCCCCCTCCCGGAGCCGCCTCCGTCCGCGCAGCTTGAGCAGGGGCAGCGCGGGCGGCGGCGGCCCCTGGGAGGGAAGGCGAGTGGGTGCTTAACTTGCACGTCTCCTCGTCCCTTTCGAAGATCGCATCCTTGACCTCAAAAAAGGGGGAGGAGAGCCCTGAGGTTTCCGGGGTCATGCCGATACGGCAGTGCATGTATAGGTATAAATTTTTGGTTGTTTTTTTTTTTTCTTGTTCTTTTTTAAGAGAGTTTTGCTTCTTCGGCAGGTCAGCATGTTAATTAAAAGTTGGCCCAGTTCGGTCGCTTGCAGTCCCAGGTGCGCTATTAACACATAAGAATTTTTTATTTTTTTTTTTAAGATATCAAAATGCAAAAACTCGGTAGAAAACCCATTTCCTCCTTACTATTAACTAGCAGTCTCACAGAGAAAATCATTAGAGATATAATTAAATATGAGTCTATTTTTGAAGAATGTCCTGCAAAATAGCCCCAAAATATGATGTAGTAATTTGATTTTTTTTTCCTTTGGCACTACAGGTGCTAGCTATATTTTCCGTCCATTTCCCACACCATGTATATTAAACAGGGAGGGAACATTGCTCCATTGTCGGTGATGACCCCAGACTTCGCCAGAATATTTTGCTCCTCGGTGCAAAATTGCGAAGTGAGTCTCTCTTTCAAAATCGCTATATTGGTTTTTATAATTACCTCATGGTCTAAACTTTTTCGTAGTCCATTTCCTAAAGGATCAAAAAGAAAATAATAAAAGGAAGGGAAAAAAGAAAGGAACAAAGTTATCTGTATTAACATTTCTGTTTCTCTCATCCAGGCTGTCAATAACTTTCCCTGAATCGGGTCCTATGTTTCTATAGGCGCCCAGCTGAGGCGCGCGTCTGCCCCTGCCTGCCCGCCTGCCCTGCCTGCCCTGCCTGCAGCTTACTCTGACACCGGCCCTCCGCAGGCCTTGGGTCGCTGCCGCTGAATCCCCCGCCCGGCCGGTCCCCTCCGCGCACCGCCGCGCCATCCCCGGGCTCCGGCCCTCGGTCCGCGGTAACCTGTCCCCAAGCGGCATCGCACCGGGGAGCTTGTGGTCCACACCCCGGAGTGGGATCTGTCAGATTCTGATGGAGAGCTAAATATCTCCTAATGTTACGTATTGTAGATTAAAAAAAAATTAAGAAAAAAATTAAAAAGGAAGAAAAAAATAAGGAAAATATGCAGACTGCCCCCATCCCCTTTCATCCCTAAGATTTTATTCTTTCCTCCGGAGTATTTTCTCTGCGGATAGTAAAACGTAGTTCACGGCTTGGCTTGGCTTGGCTGGGCTTGGCTTTGCTTTGCTTTGCCTTTCCTTGCCCCCGGCCGAGGTTGACCTCCGCAGTCCCTCCGGGACAAGCAGCCTCTGCCGGATCCCAGCGCCGAGCGGAGGAACCGGCGGAGCCCCCGCAGCCGCCAGCCCTGAGCCGATCCCAGAGCCCGGGCAGGCACTGGGATTTAAACGCAGCCCGGTCTTACTGTTACCAGGAGCGCGTGGTTGTTTTTTTTTTTTTTTTTTCCTCTTTCTCCTTTGTAAGATACGGAAGGTGAATAATGAAATCCCTTCGCTAATAGTTTATGAGCCATGAGATTGGAAATGTGCGCGGATGGACCAGCGCGCCGGGCTGAGCGTCACTCGGGGGGCTGCGGGAGCGCGGCGCGGGGAGGCGAGAGGCTGCCGGGGGCTGCGGGGGGCTGCCGAGGTGGCCGCTCCGGCAGCGGGAGCCGCCACCGAGGATGGGGGTGCCGGGGCTGCCCGTGCGGCGGCGGCGGCGTGTCCGCGCCCGGGCACTGCCCCAGCAGGGCCGCGGGAAGGAGGGCGGCTCCGTACGAGGGGGCTCGGGGGGCCCCTGCCTGCACCCCCGGGCACTGCCCGACACGGGCTCCTGCGCGTCCCCGCGGGCGGCACAAAGGCAGCGCGGGCCCTGCTCGGCCTTTCGGGGGGCTCAGCGGAGGCCGTCCCCCCGGAGGAGAGTGGGGACGAGCGGGGAGCGACCTTTAAAACCAGTTTGGAGGGAACCGGGGGCGCGGCTCTGGCACTCGTGCCGAAAGCCCCTTCCCTCGGCGTTTCTGCGGCAGGTCACGTCCGCGTGGATGGGGCAGGAGCAGGCGGGAGCCGTGTCGCTGCCCCCCTGCCCTCCCGGTGCACGTCTTGGCGGCACTCGCTCCCGTACAGAAGCGGACATTTCCCATCAAGCCAGTGCCATGGGATGTCCGAGGGCATCGCTATCTCCCTGCCATAAAAACAAACCACTCATCAGCTGCGCTCGGTGTGCCATCGAGAGAAGTCGCCGCGGCGCGAACGGGCACCATCTGTCCTGCCATTCCAGGAGACGCACATATATTTCTTTAGACAGGTCAGCAGTTCTTCCCGGCCAGCCCTGTCAGGCACCTGTCAGGGGAGAAAACCTCTTCATAGCTGCCGCGGTGGGATCCTTATCAGTGGCAGCCCCTCTGCTGACAGGGCCCGGCCTTAAGCTTCCTGCAAATCAATGTCCTCCGGGGACAGGGGACTGTCGTTACCGGGTGATGCCGAACGTGCTGGTACCGCTCAGCCCACCGACAAAAGATGGGGAGGGAGGCGGCGGGGGGAACCGGCCCCGAGGAGCCTGTAGGCTGCCCAAGAAGGCCAAGGTGGGCGCTGGAGCAGGGGGCTCCCCCCTGAGCCGTCGGACCGGCCCCACCGGCGCTGCCCACCAGCGAAGGGCCGGGGCACTGGGCACCCTCAAGGATGAGGCTCTCTGGGCTCCCACGCGTGCCCAGGTATGCGGGGGCTCCGCTGCGCCAGGTGGAGAGGGCGGTGTGGGGGGCCCGCACCGCGGAAACCCCACAGCCACGTGTTTCGTGGGGTTTTCTCTCGAGTGGGTCCATCGCTCCGTGACTGACCCAAAGCCCTAGGCAAACACTTTGTCCCTACCAAAGTACCGCCCTCTCACCTCTCCCCCCCCGCCCCCCCCCCCAATAATTCCGACCTGTTTTCTTTCTGTTCCTCACTTGCTTTCAAAGTGACGGCACGTTCAGGGGAGCCTGCCTGCCCGCCTTTTGCACTTCCACACGGTATCGCGTGGATATCTCCCCCCCCACCAAAAAAAGAAAAGAAAAAAACAACCAAAACAAAACAACAGACACCACTTGAAAAAAAAAAAAAAAAAGCCGAAAACGCACCGTGTGTTTCCAACTTGGAGTTAAAGTCGGTGCTAATCCGGGTCAGTTCCTGCCCCTAGCTGGGAAGGCAGGGAGGAGGATGTAACGCATAGGTTGGCGGGGGGGGGGGGGGGAGGGGAGGGGGTCGTGGTAGTGGGAGGAACAAAAACAACCCCCGAAATAAACAAACAAACAAAAATCTCACGCGCGATCACAATAAAGTGAAATTCCTTTCTACACACCCACAACTTTAGCTCTGTCTGCTGCCTGGGGGGTTTTAATCTTGCAAAGAGAAAGGGGGGCTCCCTGCGCAAAATTACGCCTTCTCCTCTCATTTGTTAGCTGATTCCATCAAAAAGTTCGCTATTTATAGGCTACACACACGAACCTGGAGTAATACAAACCCTCCCGTGTTGTTCCCTTCGCAAAGTGGCCGGTCCTGAAGCATCTGATCGGGTTTGTGTGTGTGTGCGCGAGTGAGGGCGAGCCACGCAGAGAGCGCTGCCATCCAAAAGGGGAAAGAAGAGCTCAAGCTGAGAGACTTATTAATTGCTAAGAGCTGCTCTGCCACCAGCCATGTGAGTACCTAACAATGATCACCTTTTGCACAGATGGTCAGCGATCAGGCACAGACACTTTCTGTCCTTTTCTTCCTCCCTCCCCTTCCTTATTTTTTTTATTCGCCTCCTGTATCCCTCCCACCCACCTTTCCTTTTTTTTTTTTTCTTTTTTTTCTCTCTTTACTTTGAGTTCGCACGGTTTATTCCTCACGAAGAGGAGGAATGAAACGTAGGCGAGCGCGGGGGAGAAAATGTGCCGAAGAAGAGGAAGGAAGGAAGGAGTGGTGAAGGGAGAGGAGGAGGGTTTGTTAAGCGATCGCCTTGTCCCCCGAGTCCGAGCCGGCTGGGAATTAGTAACAGCGAGATAACGGAGGTTGTATCCCTCCCTCTTCCTCCGCTTTTCTTTTCCCGGAGCGCTCAGCCCCTCTGACAATTACTACACTGGTATCAGCGCAGACAACGTATTTATCAAACCTCATTTGGGGGAATTGAAAGGGAATTACAAATAAATAAATAAACAGATAAATAAATAAAGAGAGAGAGCGCGGGGAGAAGGGGGTTTGATCGCTCCGCGTACAGCGATGACTGTCCGTCAGCTCCCAGCCCGCTGTGCAAGGCAGGTAGAAAGAGCCCGGAGAGCAACCCAGTCCTGCGGGCTGAGCGTGCGATTTTGGGGAGAGTGGGAGCGCCCCGGCCCTTCGCCCCCGCCGCCCCTCCCCGGCGAGGTGGCAGCGAGGTGCAAGGAAGGCGATGGGTAGCGCGTCCTACCCCCCCCGCCTCTGCTCCTTCCTTCCCCTTCGCGAGGTCTCGGCGGTTTCCAGGCGGGCAATCCCAGCCCTCGGCGTGGCACAGTGCGCGAAATCAAGCCCCACGCAGCAGACAGGGCATGACACGTGGGTAAGGAAATTGCAGTTGATTCGAGAGTGGGGGAAAATGAAATCTTTGCTAGGGAACGTGGCTCTCGGAAAGGTAGGTGTCCTGGTTTGTGCAGGAATGCAGGGCTGGAAGAGTCCGCGTGGAAAGGGGTTGGGGTGTGAACAGAGAAAGCGAATTAGTTTCCAGCGTGGAGAGGCGCTTTTCTAAGCCAACAGTCGAGCTCCAATCACACACTCTCAGGTTAGCGTAGCATTAAACTAGCAGGGTCGGGGTTATCCAGGGCAATTATACCGCGTGCCTGGGATGTAACCTCTGCTCATTTATACACAAAGCAGAGGGAGAGACGGAGTTACACCTGGAAAGCCAAAGAGCACGGTGAGTATCGGTATTCGCTCCTCTCTCTCCAGTGCCTGTGAACAAAGTTCAAAGGCAGTCGGTGTGGGGCTGGCCCTGCCGGAGCCCCCCCCCCCCCCCCCCCCGAGGTAGCAGCCCAGCCTTTGGCGCCGGGACCCCCAGTGCAGTCCCTCCGGGGCGAGCCCTCGCTGAACAGCCAGGAGAACTTGCGGTATCTTGGTTAGAACTTTGCTACTTTACGTAGAGAGGGGAAGAAAAAAAAAAAGAAGAGGGAAAAAAAAGTGACTTGGATGCAGCGCTATTTATAGGTGGCGGTAAAGGCTCCTTTTCAATAAGCTGCCGTGGAAAAGAAGCGTCAAAAAAACTGGCTGCTTTATTGATCCGAGGTGCTGGACGATCACAGCCACACTAGCCTTGCTGGACCTATAAAGTCGCAGCTTCTCTAGGGTTAGGCGGAGAGAAGGGGAATACAATCCGGGTTTCACTGACCAGTAGCTTGAACACGATTCAATTCCCAAGCACAGGTACAGGGCAAAAGGGTGTGAGATGGAAGGCTTTTCCCTTTTCTTTCAGACACACACACAGTGCAGGGCACCCGCAGGGCTGAAAGTGGGCCAGGGCTACACGGTAAGTATCAGATCACACAAAGCAGAGGAAAGAAATCCAGTTAAAAATACATTAGTTGAAATCAGAGGACGAGCTTGATTATTTTTTTTTCCTTTTAAACAAAGGTGCACGTTAGAACAAGCTGGAAGCACTCTTTGTGCCTGACGGTATCCCCCACGCCCATTGGAAAAAAAGCAAGAGGCTCGCTCTTTCTTTGCATCTTTTAAACCTTGTTTTAATTAGAATTGCCAAAGTAGGACACTCCGGTGGAAGATGTTTTCAAGTATCCACCTACCTCTCTGCTGTAAGCAGAATTACTGTCTGCTGAATTGCTTGAAACGCAAAATTCTGCCCCACCCCCAGCTTGGTTTGGCACCTACTCACCTTTCCCCCTCGAAATTGTAATCGTTTATGAAAGGTTACTCCATGGGGAGGAAAAGAGAAACCCTAAATACCCAGCAGTAATGAGATGAGTGGACTCCAAGAGCCTCACTTTGCTCTGTACAATAGGAAAGGCTTCGGACAGAGAGCGTCCCTCAAAACTCATGCCCTTTTTTTTTTTTTTTTTTTGAAGTTCCAAATTGGGCGTATCCTTACCCTTCTCCTTTAATTTATTTGATTAAATCATAACCAAAACAGACTCATCAGCTTCTCGTATTTCCTCAGCTGTAACCATACGCGAAACCTTTTATATGGAGACAGGTAATTGGCTTTAGTTAACTAAGGGCACAGGCTGCGCTCAAGTTTTCCTCCCGTTCCCAGGGCAGCATTTCACGCAAACCCGTGTTTCAGCTCTGCCTCACGCTCCTCAATCTCCAACCTAAAGTTTTTATTCTGTTTAAGCCATTCTCCACCGTTCTCTGATTTCTCTAATGAGGGATGCTCACTGCAGGGTCTTGGGGGACGAGGGGGCTCTTCCCTCGCGGGGTTTAGGAGTGGCGGGACCGGCTCAGGCCAGCCCGCTTTGAACTCGGAACCACTCCTGGACCGCGTCCCACGAGCACCTGAATCGCACCTCGGTACTGATCTCGCGGCTCGTTTCCGCTCCCGATTAAGGACTAGAGTAGTTTCACCTTCAGGAAAGCGAGATTCTGTTAGCTCGCTTCTAGCTTAAATTAAAAAAAAAGAAAGGTAAAAAAAAAGAAAAAAAAAAAAAGGAAAAACCTCTGAAAGTTTCTCGGGTAAAGCTCGGATTCCCTTTGGTTATTACTCAAAGGAAGAACCGCGTCAATTAACTCCAAATTGGAAATGCCTGCCCGAGAAGAATAATGATAATTCCCTACCCTTCGCTAAGAAGTATTGCAGGATGGCACTTAGTGCGTGTGGTCCCTAATGACAGGGTTGCTTCTCTTCCCGGCGTTTGGCTTTCCCTGCCCCCCTGGCTTCACTCTGAGGTCGGGCAGCGACGCTGGGCACGACTGTCCTGCCCAAACCTTCCCCCTCCCTGCCCGGAGCCACACGGGGTTTACACCTCCCACAGCCAACACAGTGTGATCACAGCATTAAAACAGAATTAATTACTCCTATGCCCCGATAAGAGGGCAGGGGCCTCATAGCAACAGGTAACGAGGGCACCTGCAGCTCTTCAAGGTTATTTAACTGATAATAGAGGAAGCAGGAGGCTTGCTAAAGGGTCGCACTCGGTAAGAGGGGGTGTGAGGGAAGCAGACCATCAAAAAAGGGTGCTTAGTGATACTTAAGTAAAGTTAAAAGTTGCTACGAGGGAAACGGGATCCCCGCAGCGAAACGGGACGGCTTCTTCGCCTCGGTTTCTTGCTGATTTCTGGTGGTCCACAGAAGCCCCACAAGCCGCCCCGCGGAGCGGCCGCGGCTTTGGGACCGCGACTGTGGGGCCGGGCACGTGTTGCACTCCGGGGGAGCGAGTCTCCCCCGACTCTCCGCGGGGGATGCTGCCGGGGATGCTCAGGGCGCCCGGTGCGGGCCCTCGCTGGGGCAGGGCTGGACAGGTGGGAAGGCACTGCTGTGTGCGGGGGGAGCGGGGCAGCCTCCCACCCGCTTATTTCGTCGGTGAGGGCACGACAGGAGCGGGCGCTTCTCGGTCGGGCACAAACCGGACCCCGAGCAAGCCCTCGCAGGGTTTGTGTGAGGCTCACGGGCCGAGTGGGGCGTCCACAGCCACCCCGGGGCTTCCCCCACTGAGCCGCCGCCGGGGCCGCTGCCGCCGGGGACTCCGTGGGGCGGGCAGGGCTGACCCGGGGGCGGCGGCGGGAGGGGAGGGTCTCCGGGCTGACCCGAAAGGAGGGGGGCTCCCTGCTTCCCTCCCCTCCCTTCCCCTGCCCGGCTCTTTGTTCTTTGCCCCTTTGTTCTCCCTCTCGAAGTTTCCAGGGGTGTTGCCGACGCGGAGAAAAGTTGCCGAAAGCTGAGGAATTACAATAAGTGGATGCAGGAGTAGGGAAAGAGGATGGGGATCCCTTCGCGAGGGTACGAGCCATTCCCTAAATCCTGTCACTTTATCTGGCTTGCCCAAGGGGTCGGTGCGTGATGCCGGAGACGGGTCGCGCTTGTAGTGATGCTGAGGAGGAAGGGGGAGATGGGGCTCCCCCGGCCACACCACAGTCCTGGGGGAGCGGTCACCCCCTTTTGCCATTTAAAAGTGTTGGGGGGGGGGGGGGGCAAGTGTCTTTTCTGTCCTTTCTGATTGGAAAGGGAAGAAAATAAAAATGATCGGTGAACGTATTGTAATGAGTTGAGGTGGTAGGTCGCAGTGATGAAGGATTTCTGAATGTTAGATTTTAGGGCACATGTATTGGTTTGAGATGTACAGCTCCATCATTTTCTTCTCACTGATTTTTGTGCTTGCTTGACAGGGTTATGGCAAAGTGTTGTCAGGAGTTAAACAAGTTGGTGCTTAATTTCAAAGCAGATGGAATATCTTCACAGAGCAACATTGCAGCTTAAGAGATAGCTTTAGTGTGATTAATGGGAGATCACAGCATGGTTTGGTATTGACAATAATACCAAAACTTCCTTTGAAAAGGAAAACATCTTCATTTGGTACAATACGGTGTAGCCTTATCCTCTCTTTACTACTCATAATTACATGTTAGAGAACTACAAGCTTATTTTGAAATGCAATTTCTTGCATTAAGAAATCCCAAATAACTTCTCAAATCAGTTATCCCATGAATCTTCCTTCTCCCCCAGTATATGATAGTAGGAAAACACTTTATTTGGATGAGTTAGGTATTAGGAAAGCTGATGTAAAAGGAAGTTTTTCTATGGTGAATTGGAGTAGGTCCCAGCATGTTACGGATGGAGCCAGGTGAAAGTCCTGAACTCCAGTAGACTTTCCTAACAGTGCTCCTACACTCTCACCTTTATAACCGAGGATAGACTGGATGAACATAGCATGCTGGCTTTTGTTGAAAAGCTGCATGACTGTAATTCTCATAATCACGAGAATATCCAGAAATATTTACTATTTTTATATATGTAGAGATCCTATAAAATTATTTTTTAACAAATTATATTTGCAGTAATTTTGTATTATATAGAAAGGCTAACATTATTTATTATGATGATGTAAGTTTCCAGAATTTGTATATATTTTTATCTGATATCCAACAAAGTTGAGAAATGAGATCAGATGAGACTGGGGTTGACTCAATAAATGTTCCAGACTGGTATTTTTTTTTAATGTGAATATACTAATAAGGACCAGACCATCCTTCTGGCAGATGTTAAACCCCAGGATCCATTTTTCAAATGAAATGGGGTTTGATTTGAGATGATGTGGGGCCTGTTCTTCTGGCTTTGGTTTTTCCTGATGTTGACGTGATACGATCCCAGTGAAACATCTGGGAACCTTGCTGTAAAATCCAGCTTTAGGTATTTCAAGGTAGCAACTCAAACACAGAAGCTGTCAATGAAAAATTTGACCTTTATTATTTAGGACTGTGGTTCACATTTGACTGTAATGATTGGTCACTAGCAAATTAGAGAAAGATACAAACATTGTATTGGATACTATGGTGATATTTTGATTTTTCTAGCTGTGTCTCCACACACAAGTCTACTAGCTTATTGCTTAAATCCAGAGGCCAGTAGAATTACTTACTATTCTTTTTATATCCCAATGCTCATAATGTGGTGTTGCAATATCCAGGTAAAAATGTTCAATGCCATTTACAACAAGGAATCTGCCTTAAGCAATACTGTAATCAGTAACAGCTAATGTTACCGAGAGTAACAGCTTCTGCAAATGCCTTACCACCAGAAGTTAACCAAGGTACAGCTGTAATTGTGTTCCAAACTAAATAAAGGCAGACAACCGAGAAGAATATAAGTTTAATTGGAAAAGTTGATCTTACAGAAGGCTCTGTGTGATCAACAACGGCTGTTTCTGTCTCAGTAACAAGGATGATCAGAGGGAGAAGTGATGTCAGTGGGTACTTGTTTAAATAGAGGGTTTCTGCAGCCTGAGAAAAATTATTTTCCAATTCAAAAGCATTCACTGAAGAAAGGGCAGTTTCATTTTTTCACAGGTTAGTGTTCTCTCTTTGCTCATGCTTTTTGCTGATGTATGTAGATTTCCTTTAAATAGATGAGAAATTTATATATATTTATTTTTATATATTTATATTTATATATATATATTAAAAAAACCCCAAAACAGACAACCTCCGACTACTTCCCTGGGAAATTCTGACATCAAATATAAATTACTAAATATTGCAGAGTGCAAACCTAAACATATATTGTTTGGGATTTTGTCACTTCGTTTTTTTTGAGCAGGGGACAAAACTTCTGAATTGTAGTAGTTTGCTAAACTACCAAGTTGTTTAAACGACATGTCAGGCAAGACTTTTTACCTCTGCATTTTTCACCTTTTTTTGTCAATAAATGCCTGTAGCAAATGAGAGGAAAAATACACTGCTTTTAGTTTTACTTCCCTTGCATTTATTATACCTTGAGCAGTTCCAAATAGTGGCAGTGCAGAGGAATATGGCATAAAATCATAATAAGGAGGACATTAAAAATGAGCACTCTCTGCTTTATAATAGATACATCTAGGCATAGGTGTGAATGAATACTGATTCATTTATACTATCTTAAATGGAAAAGTCTTAAGTTTACAAGAAAGGTAAACAGCATGTCACACTGCATTTAGTAGATGTTGGCTCACTACCTTTAAGAAAATGGAGAGCAGTGGTCCCTTTGACATCCCTGCAGAAAACTAGATCTTTCCAGAAAGGAAAGGCAAGAACATAACTATAGGAGTTACACTGAGAATGGGCAGTTAAAAACTTTAATATTGTATTTCTTTTTTTTTTTTTATTAGTTTATCTCAGTCTTAAAAAAAATAAAATGTTTTTTCTTCTAAATGCCCATGTTTAATTCTATTGGTATATTCTTAAAAAAAAACTAAAAGAGCCTGCAGGATAATCCAGTCTCAAATGTTACAAGGGCCTTATGTGCTTACTACTTGTGTAAAATTACCACTAACTATAGTAAATAGTGGTACATGTCACATAAGATTCAGTTGCTGAACAAACAGCATTTAGATTTACTTTTTTCTTCCATTACTGTTATGTCATGTATGGAGAGAGCTGGAGCTCATTTTATCGTGCAGGTATAGGAGTATGCTTAGGATGTAAATACATTTGCAACAAAAACTAGTAATAATTATGTGTTTCCATCTAAGTATTTAAACTACTTCAAATTTTGTCATTCTTAATAAATGGAGTAGTAACTTAGAAATTACTTCCCCCTATTTATATTCTGAAACAAAACACTTCTTATTCAATGCACAAAAATAAGAATTTCTCTGTATTTTCTCAGTGACTCATGACCCTAAAGTACAGCACTGGCATAATACAGGCAATCTCCTTCCCTCAAAATACTTGCAAGAATGGTGCGTCATTGCCTGTCTGTGGGTTTTTGAACGTACATCAGTACTGCTCTGGCTCTAAGCACAGAGGGGGGAAAAGATGATAAATCAGTATTAATTCATTCTAAGTAACTGATTAAGACAAAAGCCCCGTTCTGTTTCCATTGCAGTCAACACTGAAAGTCTCGTGACTTTGAACAGCTTCCTCTTACTGTTTGGGTTGTGGAAATGCTCAGAAATCCCAGCCAATGTTTTGGTTTTGTTGTGCAGAAATACATAGAACTAATATAACCTTCTTTATTGAAAGCTATGGTTCCTTAATTTCTTCAAAGACTTTACTTAATATTTTTATATTTCTCATAATGTAGTAGTAAGTTTGTCCTTCTCCCTCTCCCCTTCCCCCAAAACAGTTAGCATGTCCATGAGTAGCATCTTTGGTATTTTGTGTTTAACTATTTCAAATCTTCATCCAAATACAGGATAACAATGATTTTTTTTAGAAAAAAGTTTTCCCCATATCAAATACAAATCCTTACATTGATGCTAGTCTTGGGAATCTGCCAATGAACTGTTGCTAAGTTTAACATCCATTAATGATGGCTGCTGAAACGGGTGAGGAACTTACACATTTTCTCCTAGTTAGGAAAATATTTGAGTAGAACTGAACTAGGCAATTCCATGCATATGCTTTCTGAACACATCATATCACTGTTTGATATACTTTTTTTACCTTATTATTCATATTTTTGTATTCACATGAAAAGAGTAAGATATCTAAAATATGCTTGAAATTTGTAATGTAAAATATAGCTCTTTAAACAAGAAATTAAAAGAGTGCAGATGTCTGAACTTTAAATAAGAAAATATTTTTTCTTTTTCTAACTTGAATTTTCTCAGAATAATTTGCTTCCCCTCCCTCCTTCCCTTCCTCCCTATTCATCTTGTCCAAGTGAAAACCACTGGAAGTAGTATGCATTTTAGTAGGATACGGTGTTGTGACTCCTCCATGTTCAAAGGATGGAGTTCTTCATATTATGTATTTGTATCTGTAGAAAGTGTTAAATATTTTTAGGCTGTATGGGTACATATCCTGCTACTGACATCAGGTGCTTCTGGGGTAGGTGGTGTATCCATGGGAAAAAAAAAAAAAATGCATCTTATACTTAAACTGGGTGATACCAACTTCTCTTATACACTGAGTAGAGAAATTTGTACTTTTTTTGTTGTTGTTTTTTTTTTTTAAATCTATAATAACACCTATTCAATGGAATTAGTGTGATAAATATAGATATCTATGACACATACAGATGTGTGTGCATACATATACGTATCTATATCTGTCTATCTATCTATATCTCACACTACAGCCAAGGAAAAATTTACTCAAGGGGACAAATTTGCTTTAAAGGAAGTGTCACATAAAAGAAGAATTTTATGGGTCCAAAGTAACCTTGGTAGAATGAAGAAATTATTGAAACTGTGGCATCCCACCTTCGTAAATCCCACATAACTGCATTTATGTATGGTAGGATCACCAGGCAAAACCACGTCTCCTACTGTGTAGCTGGCTGTAATACGTAAGGTTAGGAATATGTTTTTTACATTAACAGCTATTAAAATGATTGACTGTTGATTGTGGCCATGCTTTTCCTTTTTCTGTAGTCTTAACTGAAAACCCATCTCCCAAGGGCTTGAAGCAGGGGCTGAGACTAGATGTTGTGTGCAAGCCTGAAAAGCACATCAGTTGTCTCTCAAGATGGCTCTATAAGGACTTGGATGGGGCATTTGTGAGCTTGTGCCTCTACTTCTCAGAAAAAATTCAGTAGCAAAATGTTCTGGTGAAGTCTCTAAAGTTGTGAAATTCCTTTACTGCAACAACCTGTACCATAGTATCCAGTAGTACAGTGCAAAAATTTTCTCTAAGTAAAATTACCCTTGTTGAAATAAGTAGAAGAAATAATAGACACAACTAAACTCTGAGTAGCATATATAAAAACCAGTTATTAGTTAGGAAGAAATCAATTGGTATCAGTCAGTAAAATGAATCTTCCTGACATTTCTTTAAATTTTCCTGTAACTAAAATGGGAACTGGCTTCAGTATAAGGGAACTGCAAGAACATGTTAAGCAATGATGTTTTACCTATGCCTTGTAGTGTGCTGGTGGACACATACAGCAACATTTTCAATTCCAGGCTGAAAATTTTCAGCCAAACAAGAGGTATGTTCAGCCATTTCACGGGGGAAGGTAAATGGGGACACAGAAGTATTTGCAAGGGAAGCAGTTTCCCAATGTTACCTTCTCCATGCCTTCCCCTGCAGAATCCCATTCAGAGGATGAGCTCCAGCTTGGCAGCCTGGCTTGTAAGACCTGCCACACCTGGCTGGACACCAGGTCCCTCCTCCCCTGCCTGCTTTTTTCTGTGCAAGAAGGCAATGCCAGGTGCCTACGGCTGTCCTCTTTTCTTCTCTCTTTTTGGTTGGAGCTGCCATCTGACCAGAGGGGTAACATGGGGAAGGCTGATCCCTTTCATGACTTCTTTGGGGCTATGATTGCCTAGCCCAAAATTGAAAAGACAGTGCTCTGCAGTGGGTCTCCTGCTTTTGGTGAAAATGGTTGACACAGTGCCATACAACTACAGAGCAGACTAAATGATTGGCACTATCTTGAAGCATCTTATATTTTTTATTTCCTCATCTACAAGTAGATACATACAGATTTGGGGACTATCATTTATATTAGTTTCTGAATCTTCTAAGAAGACAAAAACAAGACTAAAATTATCCCTTCTTTACTGAAGTTATTAAAAAAACTCAAACCCAAACAAGCCCAACCCCAAAACCTATTGGATTACATATTTTTAAAGAGCTTTTGATAAATTGATACATATTATCTAAGATAGGACAAGGTTTCTAAAGCTTTATAAACTTGATGTTTGTAAGCTATTAGCAAACCATGATTCAGTAATGCAAAGGAAATGTCATAGCTAAAAAGGAAATAAACAACTTGCCTCCTTGGCAGAATTATCATTACCCTGCATGTAGGAAAAGCCTCCATAGCTGGCTGCCTTCTCTGCAATTACTGGTGTACTTTTTTCCCCAGGATATCCCATTGTTTGCCACACTCCTTCCGCAATCTTTTTTGTAGGGCTTTTGTATGCAGGAATTTTTTCTGATTAAATGTTTTGTGCAGCACTTAACAAATTTATCTTCTTACCGTGGACAATGCTACTATGCTGTAAATACCTAATGAGAATGCATCTCTGGTAGTGTAAATCTGGGGCAGACACCCTATTTTTCGTCACGCTTGCTCTGCATTGCTACTCAGTTTGATCTGACAGCAGCAGGTCTCTCACCCTGCCTTTGTGACACGAGAAAAGGACCAACTACTTTGGGAGTTGTTTCTGCCAAAAGCCAAGGACCTGTAATCCTGCTAACATCAGGAGAGGAGAGTATGCAGATTCTGGCAGCAGCAAGAACTACTAATTTCTGCACTGCCCAGAAATGAACTTCAAGTGTCCCAAAATTGTCATTAAAATTCAATTGTTTCTCTTCACATTTAGACATCCGCCCACGGAAAAACACCTATTGTGTAACTTCTACCCCCCTCCCTGGGGGTTGTACTGGGAGGATGGGAAGGTTGTAGCCCTAATGGTGACTGAAAAGAGAAAGGCAAGAAAATGAGCTTACCTTGCTGCCCTAAAGTTAAGCAGTAATCCACATGGCACCAGTGCTGAAATATGTAATAATGTGGTCGTAGGACTTCATTACTAAAGATTTCACATTGGTTCTGCTTTTGTTGGCTATATAAATATCTATAACTTGTTACTTTATTGCTTTTTCTGTATAATATGACCAAGATATCACAGAAAACTGCAATTTCTCAGTTTTTTAATTAGAAATTGAAGACTGGATTCTCAGCTAGTATAAACTGGTATGACTCCACTGATTTCATGTGAGTTGGGCTGCATATCTGTTTTCTAGTCTGTCGCTCTGACCTGGTAATTACCAAATAAGACTTCACCACACCATAACATTCACATATAGTAATGGAATTCAGAGTTTTGTCTGGGGCTACACAGTTAAATATAAGTAAATGTCTTGGTCTGTGGAATGAGATCTTTCACTTTTCTCATAATTTTCCATAATGAACAACTGGATGAAAACTGGTGTTCTCTCCTTTCCATCAGCCTCTTGGCCATCTGCTAGATATATGCCTGCTGGTATAAGAGGATGGATGGATTCAGTATCACATTTCACTTAGGGGTCTAGAAATGAGCATCTTTAATGCACACCAAATGAGCTAAATTACAGGGGAGTGTTTCCAGCAGGCATTCCAGGGTTGTGAACACAGCCTGGGAATCCATGGTCCAACAGGCTTTGTCACCCTAGCTGATGCTTAGAAAGGCCTCCCTACATGCTTCTGTACACCATTTTCTACCTATATCTATCACATCTATGCAAGAGCAGCTTTTTGTGTGTGCCTGGGGATGTACTGATGCATTCTGAGAAGTCAGAGCACTCACTGAACTTCTCAAGCTGGGTTATTATCAGTGTGCTTCAAGCAGGGTCTAGATGGAGTTGAGGCCCTTCAATAAGAAATTGTTTAAAATCCAATATTGTTAAACTGAACATGCCAGGTGAAGTTCTACAATCTCAACCTTTCTTCTCGACTGCATTAGTATCAGGACATCTGTCTTTATATGAAATACAGCAGTTGGAGAATTCGCGTTCAGGGATGAAGGGTTTCATGTTTACTCTTCTTCCAGTATATAAACTATTCTATGCATAGGCTTCTTCTGCTCTTCCTTTTGAAGCTCTACCATCAGCATTTCAGGATATTCAGGTAAGAGAAAAGAAGCAGCAGAGAGCATGACTGTAGCCTCCTGTGAGAACGTGGAATGATGTGGGGTCATCCTGGATCTCTGGCTTCCAGGACTCCTTTAGCACTTATAATTAAGAATAAAATATATTAACAGGCTTTTGAGAATTCCTGAGATGTGACCTTAATCAGAGATAGAGCCTATCTGCCACTAAACATAATACCTTCTTGACAGCCACTCTTCTTCTGCAGCCTTTGGCACTGAGGTCTGTTTTGAAAAGGCAAGAGGCATTTTGCAAATCTTGTAGTGAGTACCTGTATACCCAGGGATCAGGCCCATCATGTACTGTTTTGCACCTGTACTTTCCCCAGTGTGTTGTATGTACCCCGCACATACAGCACAGCTGCTGAAGTGCAGACTTTTAATCGTTGGTTATTTTAATATTTGTGTAGTGTGTCAAAGGGGAAAGAGCTTAAATTCTGTTTGCATTTTAAATAACTGTCTTGGCAGTTACACAATCCGTAGTGTGTATGTTTTCACGGAATGCACTGTTTGTGACTGATGTTGAAAGAAGAAGTACAGATATTAAATATGGCCAAGCAGGTTCTACAGTTGGTCAGGACTGGGTCGGCCTTGCACTGTGGATGGCTGTCAAGGGCATCTGGTAAAGTGCTACTAAGCACTGTACTGTTTGTCTGATACATACAGGCAATATTGAAACGTGCTGATGGCAGTTTGGCAACTTTTATCTGTATCAAGCAAGCCAAATTCTGATCCCTTAGAGTTAGTTCAAATTCCTCTGACACTAGGCTCAACTCTTGTAGGAAGCCAGACGGCAGACTAAGAGGTGAGCTTATTCTAAGCAGACTTGGATCTCATATTAGTTAAGAGCCCCACCCTAAATCCTGATCTCTGATAAATTAACTTTTTAATGTTGCACTACTCCTAGGGTACAAGCCAAATGTCTACGCAGATATTTATGTTCCAACAGCCAAATGCAAGCTCATTTTTTTCTTCTGAATTATAAGTATGTTATGTTTTACAGACATGAGTAACTCATGTGGGATCTTTCCCACAGAGTAAAACCAATGTAAATTCACATGACTCAGGGATTTGTTTCAATGCTTATGTATAAACTCTCATTAGAAATGATTATGCTTGAAGATCAAAAGAAAAGTACACTCACTTGTATTAATGTTTAATGCATAATTCACATTGTTAGAACAAAAAACAAAACAGTCGGTGGTTGTTACGACAAATATCAAACATTGGCACCACTAACCAACTCCCATAGAGGATCCTTCATTTCATTGCATTGGCTGTGCACTGCGATTTCCTCTTGCGTGTGTTGTGCCATCATCTCGGAGACTTAGACACCTTCCTCACTAGATGAGTAATTCCCCTGTAATGACAGAAGCGGGGGAGAGCCAGGACACCCCACCAGTGCAGGTGGCTCCAACACTCAGAGATCTCTCAGTGGAAGCAGAGCATAAACTAATCTAATCTAATTTTTTATGCAAGAGGGATTTCAGATCAGGTATGCTCATGTATGGTATAAAACTCTAATTGCCTTCAATCTGAGCTTAGTTTGAGCCTTAATATCAGGACCGTGGTCAAAGTTACCCAGCGCCACAGAATTCAAGAACTTGATTTTTTGTTTTCTGTTTATCCATGTTCTACCTTCTTTAGTCAATGCTTATTTTCTTGCAAGAACATTTCTTACTTAAATAAGCAGGTTTGACATGATGGAGTTGCATATGTAGTCTATTCTCTATATCCTCAACCAAGGCAAGCACAGGAGAGCAAAGCCATGCTTGCAATCATAAATTGAGTTTAGGAATGAGAATCCTATGTTGGCATCATTGTCTGTTACACAGAGTGCTGGGTCTACTTAATCGGTGTAAGGGAAGACCCTCTGGGTACCCTCTGCCTTGCCACATTACAGTCTTTCACATGAAGTAGGAGTTGGGTTTTGTTATCTTCATAGATTTTAATGGCTTTTTCCATGTCAGTGTTTAAAGGTCAGCAATTTATAGGATGTGGCTTTTATATTTATGCTTCTTTCAAAAAAAAATTGCTGTTTTACCAGCTGAGTTTACATAATTTCCTTCTCATATAGTTTTTGGTTTTTCATTTCCCACCCACGCCCCCCAAAAAAAAACCAAAAAGGAAAAAATGCCGAAAGAACAACTCAACAAACAGTTGTTTAGGAGTTTGAATTCATGTCAGGGAGTTGTCTCTCTTCCATGGAGGTCTGTGGCACGGGATGACACTGAATGACATTTGACAAAATTTGTGCTTGGCACAAGGTCACAAAAAAGGTTGTATGTACTCATTATGAATTCAGTAACTTTCCTGTATACCAGCAGTACATCTGGTTTAGAGCAGAGTAGCTGCCTGGGTTTCACGTAGGTTCTTCCTTATTCGGATCTCTGTAAGCAAACTATAAATTAGCTCTCTGTTCTTAAGGTGCCTCCTGAAGACCCAGTTGTTCTGCAAAACCTTCTGTGTGAGTCTGTAAGGTTCCTTGTTCAGGAATTAATATTGCTGAGTTAGAATGGGTGCTATTGCTATGCATGGAATGCAGTCAAATGGATCATGGGTGTTTAAGAGAACAGAGGAGAGCTTTGGGATTTGTTTTCCTTTTGTTTATAACAACCCACTCAAAATATTTACAATGGAGAAGCTGATATTTTCTCCAGTAAAGAACCTACTGTCCACTTTAAGGCAGTTGAAAAGGTATTTAGAGTATATACTGGTTAAATTGTTTATTTTTAGTGGAGTACACATGGCATTGCTATCTTGACAATGATCATAAATACATACCTGTTGTGGGTTTTTTGTAGTTGAGAAAAAAATCTGTAATGAATTAAATATGCTTCACGAGGAAAGAAGCAGGTCAAATGTTCGGCTAAATTAACCTCATGTTCTACAGAAAGACTAAATTCTGTTGTTTTCACCTGTGGGACTTTGGATTTGTCTACACA